>NC_061087.1:52592381-52677381 GCF_015104395.2 Macrobrachium nipponense
GAACCTTGTCACCACGCCCGACAGTTAGCCCCTGCCGAACATGCAGAACCTCACCAGGCCTCTTCATGGAGCAAAGATCTTCTCTAAAATCGACCTCTTAAAGTCACCTTTCAGCATCCTCAGCGACCTGCCCTTCTGCGTCTGCTGTGTGGATGACCCTCATATTTTCCAGATCGCCAGAGGAGCACCTGAACCTTGTCTGGGCCATCCTCAAGCACCTGCAGGAGAATGGGCTTGTCGTCTGATTCGACAAGTGCACCTTCGGCACGGAGAAGGTGGATTTCTTCGGCCCCAAGATTACCCCAGCAGGAGTATGTCCCATGGCATCAAAGGTGGCTGCAGTGGATAAGTTCCTGATGCTAACGACAGTCAAGGCCCTCCAAGAGGTCATCAGGATGGTGAATTACTACAGAAAAATAATCCCGGACATCACCCGTACCATGTGATCTTTGACTGATGTCCTGAAGGACAAACCAAAGAAGCTGACATAGGGAGAAGCCCAACAGCGCGCTTTCGACTGCACCAAGTCATCGCTCAGCAGAGCCACAACCCTGGCTTCCAGGACCCCAACGTGCCCCTGACACTCACCACTGATACCAGGAAGCTGAAACCAGCTGAGACCCACTGCAGCACCTTCGACCACGAGCTCCTTGCTTTCTACCAGGCCATCCGACACTTCAAGTACCTCCTGGAAGATGTCCCATTCACCATAAGGACAGACCATCAGCTGCTGGTCCACACCTTCATCAAGGCGAGTGACACTTGGTCTGCAAGACAGGAACATCACCTCGCGGCCATCTCCGAATTCAGGTGCTCAATTGAGTATGTCTCCAGCGGAAGGATCAAGATAAACTCCCTGCAGCTCGGCGTGGACTACAAGGACCTAGTGCATGAGCAAGCCTCTGAACCTGAAGTACCAGCCTTCTGTACCACCCTCCAAAGGGAGGATATTCCCCTCAGCCCTACCAAGATGACACTCCTCTGCAACACCAGCACCAGCCACCCATGCCCCCTGATACCCGTCTCTCGAAGCAAGCAGGTATTTGACGTGATCCACAGAATCTCGCACCCGTCGCCCCACACCACAACCAGACTCATGACAGAAAGGTTCGTTTGGCACGGCATCAAGAGGGACTCCCGGGAGTGGGCCAGGAACTGCATTGCGTGCCAGAGCAGCAAGACAGGAAGGCACACCAAATCGGGAATAGGCACCTTCCCTCAACCCAGGCGGAGATTCAGGCATATCCACATCAACATTGTCAGGCCCCTACCCGATCCGACGTGATTGACTGGTCCACCAGGTGGCCGGAAGTCACCCCAATGTCAGAAGCCACCGCAGACGCCTGCGCCAGAGGCCTACTATCTAGCTGGATCAGCCACTTCGGAGTGCCAGACAATATCACTACACACCAGGGAACCAACTTCACCTCAGAACTCTGGACCTCCCTGGTACACCTGATGGGAACCAAGCACCATATGACCACGGGCTACAGCCCCGCAGCCAAAGGCATGATGGAAAGAACCCACCACTCCCTCAAGGCCTCCATGACGGCATGCTGCACAGGCCCTGACTGGAAGGCACAGCTACCATGGGTCCTCCTCAATCTCTGTACTGCCCCAAGAGCCAACGGTGACCTGTCACCAGCAGAGAAGGCTTACGGTGAGACCCTGATAGTGCCAGGTGAATTCTTCCCTGCTGACAGCGACGACCATGAGACATCCCACTGTCAAGACTCCGGGCAGCCACCCAGAAATTCATTGCCTGCTGAGGGACCTACACTGACAGGAGGAAGCAGTTCCGATTGAGGGCCCCGGACTCCTGCAAATACGTCTTCATACAGAGCAACGCCACCCACCCGCCCCCAATAGACCCTACCGAGGATAGCACAGCGTCATCAGCCGAGAGGAGAAGGCATTCCTTGTCTCGATTGGCAGCCGCGAGGACTGGGTCTCGATAGACAGACTGAAGCCCACCATCATTCCCGGCGAAGACGACCCCACAGAAGGAACACAGCCTCGCAAGAATCCAACAGTGCCTCCAGACGTCACCAGGGCCACCCAAGGAAAGCAGTCGAATTCCCCCGGCCCACCACCAGGGACAGCATCCTGCTTCCCAACTCACTGGATGACGAGGACCCAGAAGACATCCCCCATCAGATGGAATCTGTGGACTCCTCCAGCCCCCCGCAAGATTCCACTGACCACCAGCCAACGATTATTACTTAAATCTTGTCCTTTGGGGGGGGGGGGTATTGGGGGGGGGGGGGGGGAGAATTTCACCAATTGTCTGCATATACTTTTTATCCCATATACTAAAATATAGAGCATTTCACTGCCTATCTGCCATTATAAATATCATGTAAAAATGTACTCTCTGCACGAAGATATATGTTTTCAGCTGTGATGAAACACAATCGCAGTGGGAGGCTCATCCTTTTTTGTATGTGCGTGCGTGATGGACACTTCGTTTCCGTCGGCACTGCTGCCTCATATACACCAGTCTCTGTTCAATAAAGTTAGTTCGAGCTTTTTCGTCTGATTCCAGTCCTCACAATCCTGGATAACTGGATAACCTTCACTAACTGGTAAATTACTGTGCCTCTTGCTTTGCTCCTCAGTCCTGCATGCTCCTAAGATGACAATTGGTTCACCACCATCTGCCAACTTCAGCCTACAATCTTTGACATAATTTCGACAGTGTAATTTGCATGCAAGAATCTTTTGCAGATCTGTGTAGACTACCACATTGTGTGTCTGCCCCTGTGGGTCAACAGTGCCACTAACTCAACTTATGCCTGTGCCATATTTGGGAAATTACTTCCTAAATGCCAGTGACACATAGCTTGCTTACAGTAATCCACTGCATAGTGTTTTTATTTTAGTGTTAATCTTAAGAGTTTGAGATTCTCACTTTCTTATGCCCATAATTCAAATAGTAGGACCTTCGTAGGCTTGCTTAGTAGTGGCACTTTACCATGTGATTGTGGATAACTTAAGTAACGTCACCAGTGCCACAGAGCCTGATAGTGCTCCAGTATTGTTTTACCTCCTGATAACCTTTTTAGATACTTAGTGTAATTTATGAACAAAGTACGTGTTATGTTCAATCCTCGAATTGAGATATATGATCTGGTCATTCTAAGAGGTGTGTGTAGTCTTCCCCCCTTTTTCCATTCATAGCAAGCAAGCCAACTAGTCAGACACTTGCGCAGATTGCGCACAAGGAAATAATTTTGACTATATATATATATATATATATACATTATATATATATATATATATATATATATATATATATATATATATATATATATACTATTAATATATATATATATATATATATATATAGTTTGCAAGCAGGGTAGTGAAAAGTTCCTCAAAATCCAAAATCTTGGATATCTCAAAGTTGTTTCCTTGTGCGCAATATGCACAAGTGTCTGACTAGTTGGCTTGCTTGCTATGAATGGAAAAAGGGGGGAAGACTACACACACCTCTTAGAAGAAACCACGATTATGTGAACGAACAAATTCTTTCCTTTATCATCTGACTAGCTAGGCCCCCACATGTGATGTCAAGGTCTATAGACTTTGCGTGAGGCGGGGAGGAGGATCGACCGCGAAACAAAACAAAATGGCTTGTTTTTACTTGTTCTTCCGCTACCCACTGATGTAACACGCTATTGCTTATTTCATTAATTCAGTCATGTTGCAGTAACTGCTATCATTTATTCACAGACTTACATCAGAAGTGACATTTTCATGTGATGTTATCTAGCTATTTTAAAGTAATACTTCTTAAAAGAGAAAAGGAAACATAAACGAATGATTATTTGAAGTAATGGGTTCCTTTCTATTGCCTCTTTAGAGGTAACCCTTTTCTAGGAGGAGTTTTAATGTATTTTTGCCTATTCCTCCCTACTTCTTCCTACTAGTCTGCCACGTGGAGGCAGAGGCAATGCAAGAGTGAGAGAGAGAGAGAGAGAGAGAGATAGTTAACGAGACTCGCTGCACTAACGTAAACGACGCAAAATCGTATTTGCCCGCTAAAATAAAAACCAATTTAGTGATCTGTGCCTAGCTAATGCAATCTCTTTTGACACGTGGTTTTGGCAATTTCTTTTGTGCGAAGGAAACCTGGCACTGTTTCCTGGTAACTATAACACTTCCGAAAAAAAACCAAGGTTAGTGATTGAAACTTTTCTCTCTTGTAGCTAAAATTTTGGCATGCACGCAATCCTAAGCTTTTCCTACCTCTAACTGAAAAGATGGCAGTCAACATTTGGTTGTACCCCTAACAATAAATACCTGAAACTTGAATAACAACACTTTGCCTGTTGTGAGGGGTTTCTTTCTTTCCTTTGCTTAATGGGGCTGGGATTTCAGATCCGTTTTTCTCGTGAAATCAACTCTAGCAATGCTAATTGTTGACAGAGATCCTTAACATGGTGCCACTTTCATATATCTGGACCTCTGGCTGAAGGCAATGGTTGCAACGCATCTGACTTGATCAAAAGGAAGCCTTATGAGGTCTGGTTTATGAACAGAAATTTACGGCTTAGTGTCGAGGTTAGATTTCAAGGGAAAATGTGAGGAAAACTCTAAGGATCGATTTTACAAATTAATTACAAATTAATTACCAGACGTACTAGGACTCTCAAGGTCCAACTATCACTGAAAGATCAGTTGCATGTAGCACTGAAATCTCCGTGATCGGGCACCGATATGCGCTAGGAACTTCGAGCACGAATATGGGTGTATGCCCGAGCGTAGGATAAGGAAGAACCACTTCTCACAACAGGAATGAAGACTATAGGATACCTGAAACAAGGTGTGACACACAAAGGACTGATCAAATGTGGTGATACTGCTAAAGTCTTCCAACTTGCATAACATAAATCTTTGCTTTCTCAGAATTCCCTAAAAGGGCAAAGAATGACTGAATTGTTTCACAGAACATTATTGTATTGAATGGGAGGTATGAGGCACAGACACCGGACTTAGGTTATCTCCCTTAGTAAATTCTCTTAGCAACTGCTAATACTGGGAGGTCATTCAAGCAAAGAGCATTAGTAAATCACATTCAAGGGAACCACAGCACTTGAATTAGATTAGCTTTATAGAACAGGGAAGCACGGCTGTAGGGGGATAACACAAATATGGACAAAAGAATTTTGAAAAAGAGACAAAGGTGACTGCCAACTACACCCACACTTTGGCGTCTTTTGCTGCCGAGCTCTGCTTCGTAAAAAGGCACCAACGAAGGAAGGGAAATCCACTCCAAGGTCGTCAAGTAATGGTCCAAGGCCAGCCACGTGAGGTTCAAGGGCAGGGGACAAGGGGACAGCCTTGCAGATACGAGGAGCTCCAAACTGGGTTAGAGTGGAGCGGGTTGTGAGACCGACTTACTCTTGTTGACCTCTTTTATCAGCTTCATTCTGCCCTCCGGCAGTTTTTGGCTTAGTTCTCGGCTTTTGGTATCCGACGCCAGCTGTTTCTTACATAAAGACGGGCGAGCGGCAGAGAAATGAAGAGAGAAATGCACATGAACGTGAGAGAGAGAGAGAGAGAGAGAGAGAGAGAGAGAGAGAGAGAGAGAGAGAGAGAGATTCTTTTGTGCTCATTCAACTTTTGATCTTAGGTTACTGAATGGCAAAATGGGATACATATATATATATATATATATATATATATATTATATATATATATATATATATATATATATATATATATATATATATATACATTAAACATACTATATATATATATATATATATATACATATATGTAAGACAAAAGAAGGCTATGATTAATAATATGTTTAATGTACCATTATAATGTGATGTGCAGATTGATCACTTTTAACTTCCCATGGAGACAGAGTCCGAAGCGACAACCTAAGAATGCTGACATCTCTTTTTGGGTGGTATGATGTTAAAGTTCCTTACTTAAGCATATCAGTGTCGTGAAACTATTGTTCAAGGTGCCTTTGAAAACTGGCTGTGACCAGTTAATTGGGGCATTGACGAGGAGTGTGAATTCGTGTGTACGTGTACGAACTATGTCTATTCATAACGGCGAGTTTAGCCAGTGATTGTTTAGAGAGAGAGAGAGAGAGAGAGAGAGAGAGAGAGAGAAGGCTATGCCAGTGATCACCTTGAGAAAGAGAGAGAGGTGGGGAGAGACTGAGTGTAACCAGTTCGCCTAACGCTCAGGCTTAACGCATACCAAAATATTAAATACTGGGGGGGTGCGATGCCCTTCGCTGGTAATATAAATATACATACACCTACATACATATATATTTATATATATATATATATATATAATAAAATAGATATATATATATCTATATATCTATATAATATATAGATTATATATATATATATATATATATCACCATGTTTAATCTTTAAAGTTGGTGCTTTTTGCATGCAGTTCATTAACACACTTGTTCTTGATATTGTACATAATTTCCAGTAATGAATCAGTCCCACAGACCCAGTGAGATTAAACATGGTGATATATATATATAGATATATATATATATATATATATCGATATATATATATATATATCGTATATATCTATATATATATATATATATATATATATATATATATATATATATATATATTATATATAGATATAGATATATAGATATATATATATAGATATATATATATAGATAAATATCTCTCTCTCTCTCTCTCTCTCTCTCTCTCTCTCTTCTCTCTCTTCTATATATATATATATATATATATATATATATATATATATATATATATATATATATATATATAGCTATATATGTATATATATATATATATATATATATATATATATATTATATAGATGTATATTATATATATATATATATATATATATATATATATATATTATATATATATATATATATAGTATATATATATATATATATATATATATCCCATTTTGGGGAAACTGGCTCTCCTCTAAAATGCCTTTTGCAAACGACAAGGGTGGCCTGCCACTAGTGATTAGAAAAATAAGAAGTAAGTACCTTAAAGGAATCGCCAAGAATTACTAAAAAAGGATTGAAGGTAATATGTCCACTTACAAGGTATAATTCTATACGGTAATCGGAAGAATAAAACTTACAGGAGCTCTCACTGGCTCTGTGGACTGATTCATTACTGGAAATTATGTAACAATATCAAGAACAAGTGTTTTAATGAACTGCATGCAAAAAGCACCAATTTTTCAAAAGATTAAACATGGTGATATAATATATATATATATAATATATATACTATATATATATATATATATATCTTTTATATATATATATATATATATATATATATATATTATATATATATATATATATAACACACAGTGGTCCCCCTTATTCGTGGGGGATGTGTACCAGACCTCCCCTTGAATTGTTAGAACCCGCGAATGTTTGGAACCCCTATAAAAACGCTAAAAACAGCCTATTTTGTTAGTTAAAACTCAAGAAAAACCACTAAAAATGTTCATACTTGGTTTTTTTTATGATGAAATTGATAAAAAAGAACCAGGAATTTGTGGATATTTCTCAGAGAAAAATACCGCAAATGTGCAAATTTTCCGCGACTAATGCGGGGAAACGCTCCCGAGAGAAATCCGCGAATGTGTGAGTCCACAAATCCGGAGAAAGCGAATATGGGTGCCCACTGTATATATATGTATGTTTGTGTGTACATCTAGATTTGTTTTTGCAGGCATGCCTGCATAAGCACTGACTGTCTAATGCATATGCAATATATAAGGTAATACAATACTGTATTTGCACTCACAGATGAGGGAGGCAGCAATGAGCCTTGCAGCAATATCAGGAATATGGCCACACTCAAAGAAGGGCTGAAGGAGATAATTGGAGAAGGTGAGAGCAACAACAGCACACCCAGCAGCATTCCTGATCACAGCAGTCACCCATATATATAGAAAGGCTGGTAAGGCGCCGAAAGCCTCATAGAGGTAACTGTACATTCCACCACTCTCTGGAATCATTGTACCTGAGGGAATAGGCAGTCAAAACTTCAATTATAATATGTCTCTGTCGGTAAAAGAGGTGACAAAAACTGTATTAGCTGTCACAAAAGAACTGAATTCAGTTGAATGTGGCTGATAACTATGAGCAATAAAAATATACAATACCATATTGTTGTACCATAGCATAAATTCTACCTGAAGACCCTAATTTAGAGCTAGTGGTCATCTTATCTGAATATTCAATAAAATATGATTAAGGATGCTATGATGATATTTCATCATTAATATAAAGACTAGGAAAAAGCAAAATGAAACAGTCTAAAATCTAACATTAAACAAATTGAAAATAAGATCACATTAGAAGTTAAATGTATTCCTCCAAAGCTGCGAAGAACTTGTTTAGACTAATGATAATCATAATAGCATTTACATGACATTGATGGAAAATGGCAAATTATGCTGCCTCCTTAAAAATGGTTTGCCTTTTCTTTAAACTGGAAAATGGAATTCTCTAAGTGACAGGGCTTTTGACAGCTTTCATCAACGACTGAGGTGTGTTACTGACAACTACTGCTGTCTTTTTTAATGTTCGTTATCTTAAAGAAGGTCCTTGAGAGAATTTCCCTTCCAAAGAAGATGGAGTGTAACTTGAACTTACTCAGTTCCACAAAGGAGAGAGCACCCACCATGGAGACGATGCCCGACACAGTCCACACAACCAATGAAAGCCCAACACTTCCAGTGTACTGAATAACTCCTTTAGGAGAGACGAATATTCCAGATCCGATCACAATGCCAACAATCATGGCCACTCCCTCAAGGAGTCCAAGCTCCTTTTTCAGTGTAATGGCTTCTGTGCATTTGCTTTCATCTGGGAGTCCAAGTTTTGACTCTGAATGGACATTAACGTCACGTGCCTCGGACTTGACTTCATTGTGGTCTCTCAGGGTGGGTGACAAAGATGCACTGCCAGCAGGCTCTGAGGCCTTCAAAGAGTTTCCTTCGGCTTCAGAGGCTTTTTTCTGAGCAGCTGCTGCTGCTGCTGAAGAGGTCAAGGCTGGATTATTCTTTTCTGGGTCCATGGTCATCTTGTAGGGAACAGCAGAAGATTCTATGCTATAGAATTCAGTCTGTTAGTAGGATCTGGAAAAAATACAAACTAATTAAGTGAATAAATTCATTTAACTGTAAGATCATGTTACCGCACATTTTTAATTAAAAAAAATGAAACAAATGTATCCGGCTGAAAATTGCTTGAAATAAGATTTGTATCATCCAATATTTCCAATTCTATTGTGACTTTATTTCAGAGATACTTCAGATATACATGGAACAGCAATGGGAGTCAACAGGTAACCAAGCTAAGTTTTTGTTGGTGTCTGGTCATAGTTTCAATTTCAAAACATTGATTTATGAACCAATGCTTAGAGCAGACTTCCAAATGAGACATAGTTTGCTTGTTTAATGTTACTGGGAGAAAAAGTGCCTAACAAAGGTGAAAGGAGGCCAGCTAACCATTCGGAAGACTTTTGTCACAAATTCAGAGAAGCACATATACCACTTCACAACATAAAACTTTTAAGCCTTGACATAGATTCCCTATTCACAAAAGTACCAGTGTAGGACGTTCTAGAGTTTTTGAGGGAAAAATTAGCCCCCTGTTCAGATCACTTCCCATTGGCACTTGACAAAATAATAAAGTTAGTTGAATCATGTGTATCTAATAATGTATTTTCATTCGGGTGTAGTATAGGAAGTCCTTAAATCCTGTTTTAGCCAATCTATACATGGACTACTTTGAAACTACAGTAATAAATCCAATAAAACCCAAAAACATGCTGTGGATGAGACATGTAGATGATATTCTAACATTTTGGGATAATAAATGGGGCAAATTCAACTAATTCCTTTCAAAATGAAACTCTTTTGTGTCCAGCATCAAATTTGATGTTTTAATAATTAGAGACACGACAGAATACAAATTTACCATATACAGAAGACCTACGTTCTCACTTGCATACATTCACTACTTTAGCTATCATGACATTCCTATCAAGATAGGTGTAGCCAGCAGCCGATTCTTATGAGCCTTATGAATTTGTTCCCTAGATTTCCCGGAAAAACAATTTGAACTTATTCGTAAGCAGCTTTCATATTTAAGGTATCCTGACCATACAACTGAGAAAAATTCACAAAGCAAACATAATTTTCTACTGACCCCCTCAAGCCAAACAACAGAGAGACACCCAACAATAAAATAATTTCACACATGGATAGGATTAAGAGGGTGACCCAGACTCTTGGAAAATCTAACCCTTTTGCCTTTACCTACCCAAATACTTTAGCCAAATCCCTGATTAACGTCCAACAAAAGAAAATCCACAAAGACTCAGCGGTATACGAAATCCCATGCCTGGACTGTGGCCAATCTGACATCAATTTTTCATGAAAATCACTTCCCCAGAGATTAATACAACATAAACGTTCAGTTAGGTATGGACAACAGAACTCAGCAATTTTCAGCCATATAACTAACCATAACCATAGAATAAAGTCGAATTTGGGTATTTGGGTAGGTAAAGGCAAAAGGGTTAAATTTTGCAAGAGTCTGGGTCACCCGCTTAATCCTGTCCAGGTGTGGAATTATTTTATTGTTGAGTGTCTCTCTGGTTTTGTCTTGAGGGGGTCAGTAGAATTATATATTATATATATATATATATATATATATATATATATATATATATATATTATATATATATATGTGTGTGTGTGTGTGTGTGTGTGTGTGTGTCTATATATATATATATATATATATATATATATATATATATATATATTACTTTTATGGCACAATTTTTCACGGATACAACATTCATTGAATAGAATGGCTTTTTCACCTGTTAACCCTCTTACGCCGATTGGACGTATTAAACTGTCGAGTCAAAATGTCTCCCGTATGCCGATTGGACGTATCATACGTCGGCTCAAAAAAGTTTTTTTAAAAATTCGCGGAAAAATACTTATAGGCCTACCAGCCGAAAACTTTTGTATCACGCGCCTTGGGGGATGCTGGGAAGTTCCAGATCAAGGCGTTGTTTTGTTTACAATCGTTACGCAGGCGCGCAAGCGCGAATTTCTTTCTTATCGCACTAAAAAGTATCAGTGACACATCTCGGAAATTATTTCGTCACTTTGACATAATTATTGCACATTTAAATTATCCTTTACATGAAGTATTATATATGAAAATGTGCGCAATTTCATGCACAATACAACTAAAAAACACTCATGATTGTAGCTTTTATCAGTTTTTGAAATGATTTTCATATAAATAACGATAAGTGCAAAAATTTCAACCTTCGGTCAACTTTGACTCTACAGAAATGGTCGAGAAACGCAATTGTAAGCTAAAACTCTTACATTATAGTAATATTCAATCATTTGCCTTCATTTGCAACAAATTGGACGTCTCTAGCACAATATTTCGATTTATGGTGAATTTATGAAAAAACTTTTTCCTTACGTTCGTGCGATAACTCTTCGATAAATTTTTTCGTGCGATTGTCCTAATGTTTGCACCCTTTTAAATTTGCCGTTACATAAAGTTTTATATATGGAAATGTGCGCAATTTTCCTGCACAATACAACAAAAAAACAACCCATGGTTGTAGCTTTTATCAGTTTTGAAATATTTTCATATAAAATAACGTTAAGTGCAAAAATTTCAACTTTCGGTCAACTTTGACTCTACCGAAATGGTCGAAAAAACGCAATTGTAAGCTAAAACTCTTATATTCTAGTAATATTCAATCATTTACTTCATTTTGTCAACGACTTGGAAGTCTCTAGCACAATATTTCGATTTATGGTGAATTTATGAAAAAAAAAAAAACATTACGTTCGCGCGGTAACTTCCGAAAAAATCAGAATTTTTTTGTGCGATTG
This sequence comes from Macrobrachium nipponense, assembly GCF_015104395.2. Classification (NCBI taxonomy): domain Eukaryota; kingdom Metazoa; phylum Arthropoda; class Malacostraca; order Decapoda; family Palaemonidae; genus Macrobrachium; species Macrobrachium nipponense. The sequence continues at coordinate 52,604,340 of NC_061087.1, forward strand.
TCGAAATGTTTGCAACCATTTTAAATTAAGCTGTTCATAGTTTTATATATGAAAAATGTGCGTAATTCATGTAGAATACAACTAAATGATTGAGTTGTAGCTTTTCTTTTTTTTTTTTTCGAAATATTTGCATATAAATCACGATAAATAGAAAAAAATAACCCACGTTCGGTCAAATTTTACTCTACCTGAAATAGTTAAAAAAAAACGCAATTGTACGCTAAAACTCTTACGGCCCTAGTAAATTCTGTCATTTTTCCTTCATTTTGAAACAAATTTGAAGTCTCTAAACAATATTGTGATTTAATGTTATAATTTTTGAAAAATATATTTACCTTCACTCCGCGCGCCCGATTCGCGGCCGCAAGTCTCCGAAATCCGTACATGGCATTATCCTAATATTTGCTCCTTTTCATATTAGCCTTTTTATAGAGGTTTCAATATCAAAATGTGGCGCAAATTCATGAAGAAGTACAATAAAAAATAATTGAAGGTTGTAGCTTTTTCCATCTTCGAAATTGTAATATAACAAAATGTGTATATTAAATTCGACATTTCGTTCAAATTTAACTCGTCCGAAATGGTCGAAATCGCAATTCTAAGTCTAAAACTCTGACAGTTATCGTAATATTCAATCATTTTTTCTTAATTTTTAAACAAATTGGAAGTCTCTAACATTATTTAGAATTACGTTGATTTTGAAAATCACATTTTTTTACGTCCGCTCGTTACGATTCGTACATCATTGTTGTGATAAGATTTTTCCGGTGTTGCTTTTATTGTTTTTACCAATTATTATATATCAAAATGATTGAAATTTAGTGTCAATACAAACGCAAAAAAAAGTAACTGGTTTTAGCTTTGACCGTTTTCTGGCACAGCGTGGTTTGAATATAAATTATGTTATGACTTTTTTTTTTTTTCGCTACCATATATCGCATTATTTACATATGAAATGATATTATGTTTTTCATGTCTGATGGTTCATTCTAAACTTCAGGCAATGACAAAAAAAGGAGCCAAATGAACTCTTAATCTTTCAGAAGTTACGCGCGTCTGTATTTTTTTGAAAAAAATTAATTTTTTCACACTTCCGCGCTCACTCCAAACCAAGTCCCGGCATAGACGGGAGACGTTTTGATTTTTAGTGCTCCGGCTAGAGGTTTAACCAGCTTTTTGAAATTGCTTCATATTTTCTAATTATTTTCTTCACTTCATTCTTCAGGTAACTAACTCCTAGATATATTGGTCTCCAAGGAAAATGAAAGTTTTAGTAATACAATTTTCAGAAAGAAAACATTTACTGGGTTCGGTTCCAACTTCTATATTTTCTGTTTTCTCAATTTCAAACTTAACTCGGTATATACCTTACTCTATCGTGCTCTGTCTCTTACCTCTACCTGGTCTCTCTTCCACAACGAAATTACTTTTCTCCTCCCGTACTTCTCTAATAATTGCTTTCCTTCTAAGATCTTTTATAGAATTTTAAATAAACTACTCAATAAAAGGGTTTCTGAACAGCCTATTAGTTTTAAGGTCCCCAAGCTCCCTCTTTATGCCAGTTTCCCGTATCTGTTGAATGATAATTTTCGAAAAGAGTTTACCAAGATTGTGCATAGATATTTTGGAGCCGTAAATCTAAAACTTATTCCTAAGAATCCCAAGACCATTGGCTCGCTCTTCAAGTTTAAAGATCGGTTCTGCCCTTTGATGACGTCGGGTGTCGTTTATGAATACACTTGTCCCAGATGTAATCTGGGAAAATATGTGGGATCTACCCGGTGTCTTCTCAGGGTCAGGGCCGATTCCCATCGGGGCGTTAGTTACAGAACTGGGTGTAAATTATCTAACCCTGAAACATCTTATATAAGGAAGCACACTATTAAATGTAAAGCTACAGTCAAATACGAAGATTTTAAAATTATTGGCTAAACAAGGGAACCCAACGAACTGTTGATTTTGGAAACTCTGAACATCAAACTACGAGTTCCGACTTTAAACAACCATTCCTCTGCTGTCCCATTGTTTTTAGCCTAATTATTCTGTCATTCCTTGTGCCTCTTGACGTTGTTTACTTTTAGTGTGTTTTTATCTTTGATGCTGAAAGGTTGGTTAAGTGTTGAGCTGTTTTTGGCTGTGATTTTGTGAATATATGACTTTTACTTTATATGATATTTGTTTTTACTTTTATGTTTGTGTAATTTAGCTGAAATTTTTAAATGTTCTTCTCGTCATTTGTAAGTTGTTTGGTACTTCTGGTCTGTTTTAATCAAGTGTGCATGTAATTTAAGTATGAGAGTTGTAATTTTGCCATTAAACTGATTTTACTTTTCAACTATTGGATCTTGTGATCAGGTCTTATTTTATGTTAGCATTTTGTACTTTATTTTGTAGAAAAATCCCTGAAGATGTGGCGATGTTGTCACGAAACGTAGGATTAAAGCATAATGTGAATCTCTTTGTGTTCCTACCCTTGATCTTCTTTATCGTATATACATACATAATATATATATATATATATATATATATATATATATATATATATATATATATATATATATTATATATATATGTATATATATATATAAATATGGATAGTATGTATATATATATATAATATATATATATATATATATATATATATATATATATATATATATATACGAAGAAATCAACAGAGTTCAACAGCTACTCACAAATAACGGCTACCCAGATGACATGATCCAGCAAGTTGTCACAAAGAGATTAGAGGCTTTCCATAACCCGACCCAGAGGGACAACACACAAGACAGAGACAAAGAAATAGTGATATACCATCAGATATCATACAACAAACACCATGAAGATGGAAGGAAAGCCATCCTTGGTATACTGCGAAGAGGAACCAACCCCCTAGCGCCATATAACAAAATAACACCAAGAATTTGCTGCAAGCCGAACCTTACGGCCTCACTGGTAATGAAAAATAGCACGGCCCCATCGACGGAGAAAGAGGTTGAATCTGATATAGTATACAAGTTTGTCTGTGCTGACGAGCAATGTCAGTCCCCCCAAAAATGCTACATCGGACACACAACCACTACACTGAAACGACGCGTGCAGGCCCATAGAAACCAAGGCGCCATTCACCAGCACTTTGTGGATACCCACAATAAAAAACCATTCCTACAAGAACTTCTCACAAACACCAAAATAATACACAAGGAAGGCAACTACAGCTGTTTATTAATATCAGAAGCAGTCAGCATCGCCATGCAACGCCCCAACCTTAACATTCAACGCGAGGCAGACAGATCCCTACCCTCGTGTAGGAGGCAGCCCTTCAACTGCGTGGAACAAAACCACCACACATGGACAGGAGCACACACTGACATTCAGTGAATTAAACATATATGTAATTATGACCCCACAAAAACACATATGTAATTATGACACCACAAAAATATTAATGTTCGTCAATAAAGAATGTGTGCCACACATCACTTCCCTTTCAGATTCTATGTCATTTTCTGTTCATTACGAACACATACACTCACCAATTGGCACACAAGAGGCATCCACGCTACATACATGAAACTCATGATCTTCGAAGCATACCATTAACCCCAAGGTGCACTGGTAAGCTGTCCTGTTTGTTTTTTTCATTTCAGCATCTTCGAGGAATCCAGTGTTTTGCATCTGTCTCTAACCAGCAAGAGCTAAGGTCAACAACCCAATTATTGTTGAAGCCTTTAAGATATATATATGTATATACATATGATATATATATATATATATATATATATATATATATATATATATATATATATATATCATATATATATATATATGCATATATATATACATATATATATCTTAAAGGTTCCAACAATAATCGGGTTGTTAACCTTAGCTCTTGCCGGTTAGAGGCAGATGCAAAACACTGGATTCCTCGAAGATGCTGAAATGAAAAAAACAAACAGGACAGCTTACCAGTGCACCTTGGGGTCAATGGTATGCTTCGAAGATCACAAGTTTCATGTATGTAGCATGCATACCTCCTGTGTGCCAATTGGTGAGTGCATGTGTTCGTAATGAACAGAAAATGACATAGAATCTGAAATGGAAATGATGTGCGGCACACATTCTTTATTGACGAGCTTTAATATTTTTGTGGTATCATAATTATAGTCTCTTTATTTCAGATGGATTCAAAGTCACCTATGGGTCTCTCTGACTGATCTTGATTATTAATAAACTATGAATGTTTGGACACTTATGGGAAAAGGGGGTACTTACTTAAATATGATTTTGAGAGGAATATGAGAGTTTAATGTTTCTTTTTGAGTCAAGTTTAATAAATTTTATTCCATTTTCATGTTAGCAAATTTTTGGAAATAAAAAATATATTTTTGTAACCACAAGAGTTTACCTTAGCCTACTCCAGAGAGGGCTTTCAACCAGTTAGATGTTTGGTTTAATTTTGTTTAAACGAGTGTTATTTGACCTCGTTAGGGATTTTCCCTGTTGGAGTGGTGGCAGCTGTTAAAAGGTACATTAATGCCTATAGGTAGTGCCTCTGAAGAGACTAGATTTAGATAGGTTGGGCATATTTTGGGGGTGAGTGGTTATAATTATATATCTGGCAACTTACTCTATTGCTGACTTAAGGGGATTTAGAAGCAGGGTACCTAGCACGGGTAGTCATCTTAGTGGTTGTTCAGTGTAAAGACGTGTTCCTTTGTTTCTGGGGGGTAAAGTGAATTTATATCATAACAGGACTTAATTACATGCGGTTGCATGTGTAGCCGGGTACTGACTTCGGACCTATGAAGACGTGATTGTATAAGTTTATTGTTTTTCTTTTTATAGGTGTTAATTTACTCAAAAGTGTATTTTATATTAAAATGCATTAGAAAAGTGGTACTATTAGTTTCATTTTTTTGCATGGCATGAGAGAGAGAGAGTGGCAGCCGGGTAGACATTTGCGCTAATTCATCAAATTTTGGTTAGACATATGTTTTCTTTCTCTCACTTTTTTCTTCCCATTTTTTATATATCAACGTGACCTTGTACCAGTTAAATCAGCTGATTAACCTTGAACCTGAGAAGTGGCTTGTTGCAAATAGCGGTTTGTTGAATTGGTGCATGTTTATTTTATCTTTTATTGGTGGATGATGTATTATCAATTTTGGGTTGGGGGTTTGTGTGCGTGTAAATATATCAATGTTACTGAGGTCAGGGCGAATCCTAAGTGGGTTTCACACGGTCAAACATGTTGCTCAACACGTTCATCAAACCTCCAACACAACATGCTTGAAGAGCTTTAACACTTTCAAACTACAGAGACAGACAACCTCAGTCGGCACAAAGAGGAGAAGGAGCAACATGTCTCTTACCCAAGACGAGGTGCTGGCAATTGGAATAGTGATTGCGCTCAAGAAAAAGAAAAAGAAGCGGTCATCATGGACAAAGGACTGGTTATTAAAAAGGTGCCAAATTTCTCATACCAACATTATGAAAGAGCTGAAACTCCAGCCAGATCTTCTTCTTCTTCCCAGCTTGTTCCCATTTTTATATGGGGTCGCCATTTCGGATGAGCCGTTTCCATCTATTTCTATCTTGCGCTTCTGCCTCATCAATTCCCTTCTCATGTAAGTCTCCTCTCACACAGTCCTTCCATCTCTTTCTTGGTCTCCCTCTTTTTCTTCTTCCTTGGACCTCCACCCCATAGTATGTCTCCCCAGCGTGGTCCTCATCTCTCCTCAACAGGTGTCCATACCATCTCAGCCTCCCCTCCTGCACTTTCTTTGATACTTCCACCACCTTAGTTGACCCCCTTATGTAGTCATTTCTGATCCTATCCACTCTTGTCACCCCAGACATCCACCTAAGCATTCTCATTTCTGCCACATCCATCTTCTTCTGCTCCGTTTTTCTCATTGCTGTTCTTACCACCGTCTTGTGAAATTTTCCTTTTAACCTAAGCGGCACTCTTTTGTCACAAAGAACTCCCGAGGCCGCTCTCCAGTTGTTCCAGCCTGCCTGTACCTCATGTTTTACTTCTTCTTCCATACTTCCTCCAGCGTTAACAAAAGATCCCCAAAACTACTTTAAACTTATCAAACTCTCCTTATTTGCTCTCCACCAAGCTGAATACTTTCTCTATCATCCCCCTCAGTGGTGGTACACATATATTCTGTCTTAGATCTACTTATTCTCATTCCTCCAGTACTTGTCTCCATCTTTCCAATTTCACTTCCAGATCTTCCCTGCTCTCTGCACACAGAACAATATCATCTGCATACAATATGTTCTATGGTACTGTCTCCCTTACTTCCTCTATTATAACATCCATCACTATGTTAAAGATAAATGGGCTCAGAGCCGACCCCTGGTGTAATCCTACTCTCACCTCAAAACCTTCTGTCTCCCCAACACTGCTCCTCACTCTGGTAAATACATTCCGGTATATCTCTTGTATCAATCGCACATACTTCTCTGGCACCATCTTCTCCCTCAGGCTCCTACATACCTCTTGTCTCGGGACTCGGTCATAAGCCTTTTCAAGGTCAATGAATACCATATGTAGGTCCCTTTGTCTTTCCCCGAATTTCTCCATTATTTGCCTCAGACAAAATATACCATCTGTTGTTCCCCTTCCCTTCATAAATCCCATCTGCTCTTTACCTATTTGTGCTTCTTCTCTCAGTCTAGCATCTATCATCCTTTCCAGTATCTTCAAAGTGTGGGACATCAATTTAATGACCCTATAATTACCACACTCTTGGACATCGCCTTTCCCTTTAAAAATTGGGATCAGTATACTCCCACGCCACTCATTTGGTATCTTTTCCTGTTCAAGGATCTTTATCATAAGATCGTACAGTATATCCACTCCTTCATCTCCTAATGCTTTCCATGCCTCCATCGGAATCATGTCTGGTCCGGTTGCCTTCCCATTCTTCATCTTCTTCAGTGCATTTGGTACCTCTTGCCTAGAAAACCTCATTACCATGCCAATGTTCACTTGCCCATCCTCTCTTATTAGTCTATTATTTTCTTCATTTAAAAACTGTTCGAAATATTCTTTCCATCTCTTCACAATGTCTTCCTCCTTTCTAAGTACTACACCCTCTTGATCCTTTATTTGTTTGATATGTGTTATATCTTTGGTGCTCTTATGTGTTATATCTTTGGTGCTCTCATCATACGACTTTGCTTTAGCTTGGGCTACCACCTTTTTCACCACCTTGTTTTTCTCTCTGTACCTATTTCTGTCTTCCACTGACTGTGACTCTTCCCATCTTTTCTTTGCCTCCTTCTTATATTTTACTACTTTCTCAATGTCTTCATCCCACCACCAACTCTCCTTTTCTTCCCATATAATACCAGATGTCTCTCCTAGCAGCTCCTTTCCATGCCTTCTTATTACTGCTGCATTTCGTGCCCACCATTCTTGAACATCTTCAATCCCTATATCAATATCCTCCAAAACCCTCCTCTTAAACTCTCTCTTCTTATCCCCTTCCTTCTCTAATTTGTACCATTTAATTTTCCTTATCCCTTTAGCTTTGGTTTTTCTTTCCCTTTTCAACTTCAAGTCCATACATAGCAGTCTGTGTTGGGGGGCTACATGGTCGCCTGGAATAACTTTGCAGTTCTTGACCTCCACCAGATTTATCCTTTTATACAAGAAATAGTCTATCTGGGAGAATCTTCCCCCACTCCTATATGTTATTAGGTGTTCCCTTTTCTTCTTAAAGAATGTGTTTACTATTGCCATGCCGAATGACACAGCAAAGTCCACTACACTCTCTCCTTCTGGGTTTCTCTCCCCAATTCCATGACCCCCATGCACCTGCCCAATGGCCTCATTTTCACTTCCGACATGGCCATTCAAATCTGCCCCAACTATCACCCTCTCATGCTCTTCCAGTTCTTGCATTATTCCATCCATGTCTCTCCAGAAATTTCCCTTCTCTTCTTCTGTGCAACCAACTTGTGGTGCATATGCGCTTACAATATTCAGAATCTCTCCTCCATAACATATCTTCAATCTGATGATACGGTCATTCTTTCTATGCACTTCTGTTACCGAGTTCTTTAGATGATTGGCATAATTATATGTGCATGGATGATACGACATATTTAGAGTTTTTGAATTTGGTCAGTCCATTCATTACGCATAAAGGCACTGTTATGAGGAAATACATTAGCCCTCATGAACAGCTGAGCACAACATTACGTTTTTTAGCAATGGGCAGATCCCTTGACAGATTTGAGATATTCTGCTATTATGTTTCTTTCAAAAGTATAAATAGGTAAATAAATAAATGAATACGGCCATTATGGTAACTTTTACCAATTCCTGAATAAAATCCTTTATTTAGTTCTGTCTAGCTAAAATTCAACCCTCAGATCCAGGGTGGCCATTTAGAATCTTAATGAAATAATATGTTGTAATCCAGATTTGTATGAATTTGCAAATTATTTTAATAAGTCAGGAAACATTTAAAATCCTTATATCAAAGTGACCATAAAGCTGTTTAACATAATCTACCCAATGCCAAAGAATAAATAAATAAATGTACAAATAAATGAATAAATAAATAAATATATAACCAAAATAAATAATTAAATAATTAACAACAAGTAAATAAATAAGATAGAATACATAATTAGACAGATATATAGATAGATAGGTATATAGATAGATATATAGATATATACATAACACAATAAAACCATAAAACTCAACCCTTCATAAACACAATCCAAATTTGATGAACTTTCTCTTGGCAACTCTTTGTCACAAATGAACATCAAGTCTTCAAAATACCAGAGAGTGGGTGTGTATTCATCAGGTGATTCGCCAGACTTCTTGGAGCTTTCAAGTTTTCGTAGTTCTCTTCTCAAGGAACTATGAAGATTTTTTTGGTCGCATCCTGCCTTGTGCACTGAGGGGTCAAGTTCTCTTAGTTTTGCATGTAATTCCTCGATACCCATATTTCTCAAATTCTTATTAGAATAATCTTTAGATTTTACCTTCCATAGTGCTTGGTGTTTCCTACATATTTCTATGAAATCAACCATAATTTCTCTTTGTCTTTAATGGCACACACATTACTCATGTTGTAATTTTACTTGGAAATAGCAAAGTCCCTTTGTCAGTGAAGGAAGAAGCTGCTTAAAAAAGATGTTACCACTTCGAGAATTGAATAAGTATGACGTTTGGAGACTGATGCTTGTTCAGACGTTCAGACTTTAACACGAACCAGCAAGCTCTGCCCACAAAAGTCAGACCAGATCAGACTTCCTTCCAACTCATTTAAACACGTTGGTCCAACATATTTACCCCCTTTCACATGTTAAAACATACTCTCAAACATCATGTTGTCAAATGTTTTCATGAACATGTTTGACCGTGTGAAACCCCCTCTAAAGTATAAGAGTTTTCATAAAGAAAGCAAAATGGCCGACGCAAGTGGAAACCAGACACTGGTACACAAAATACAAACATAAATGCAGGAGTCAGTCCTTTTCGAGGTATTGTGGATGGCGTTCTGTCCCAACCAGTGCAAATTTTTATTGAGGGGTGAATAACTATTTAAATGCCAAGGGAATTAACCTGTTAAGCGTCCCCCCCCCCGGATGAGCTCACTGCTAACATACCATCACGCTTTTTTTGTAATTAGCGATCATAGCACTGATGATAGTTTTTCAAAGTTAATATTGATTTTTATGTTTATTATTCATACTATAGTTAAGTGTAGGAAATTATTAAATGTTGGAGCAAAAAAAATTAATACTACAATTATTTTATTTCAAAAGACTTCATAATACTGAATGAAAAATATTATACATACATGCACTATTATTCTTTCATATGCCAATCTCTAAAGGAAGGGGCTACACACAATCCTACTTCATAGTGTCAAACTCTATCTATGTACTCGTGATTGTGGAGACAAATGTTCTACATTCTCATATAGAAACTGATTTGCAAATCAGTTTGTTTCTTTCACGAGGTAATCAATGATTTCATCATCAAAATATTTCTCAAAATATTCTAATGGGTTCTCTTTATCCTCAACTGTAAATTTCACACCGGGATCAGCAACAAAAGTAAAGGGATCTCTCTCTCTCTCTCTCTCTCTCTCTCGGAGTCCAGTCACTTGGCAAAGAAAAGTAATCTTCACTCCCGCTATATTGGAAGAAAAGTTTGTATCCTCAATATCCTCATCACTGGAAGATTCAGAACTAGAGCTCTCATCATCAAATAGGTCATCAACATCAGACTCCTCATCTAGTATTTGATTGATCTCACCCAAAGAAATAAGCCTCCTCTTTGGGACATTCATTGTGAAAGACGTGAAAATCTATTTGTCTCGATAAACGCCCGAAGCGTACTGAAAGAAAACCAGCAGGGCCAGGCAGTTTTCTAGCATAAGCGACCACCAGGAAAGAGTTGCCAGGCTGGAAATAAGTTTCCTGTGAGCTGAGAGTGTTACCAAATAATGTGCCTACACTTTCTATACGAGTAAACATATTATTAAGGGACTGACGGCTTGACAAGCACAGTTAAAGTCTTGAACGTAATATCCCTTTGAAGGCGCTATCGAGTAGATCGCTGTAAACGTATTATTAGGTGGGTGACGCTTAACAGGTTAAGGATGATACAGAGGCGTTCACAAAGGCAAAAGCCTTGTTAGATTTCAATAAAGGGGATTTATCATTTAGATGCAGAAGTTCTCAGTACACAAAGTGTCGGTCATGGACCGAGTTACAAGTATTTTTAAGAGTGGCTTATGGCTCAAATGAACACGGTGATGTGGTGAGAGATTTAAGAGGGCTATACAAAATTTGAAAAGGCACAACAAGCCTTATTGAGCATAGCTCAAAACTTTTTGACTCAGCAGGAGAATGGATACAGAAATTGAAAAAATCCAAATGGGGTAAATGGGAATAATGTCTCACTCAACAATTTACACAAATTGAAACATTTCGCAATGCTATTACACGACGAACCTGACAGAGTAGTGGACAGTTTTGATGAAAAGATTGGACCTACGTCAGATGAAGAACTAATTTATGCCCAAATTCAGAAACACATGTCCAAATGTCCCACGGTGGATAGTACATTTTTTAATGGGACCGGTCAAAGAAATACGATGCAAAGAGACAGAATTTCCTTCTCCCTGTTTGTGTGCAAAAGTGGAATATAATAGAGGATCGATCGATCAAAGGCAACAGCAGTCGCGTTGCTACAGTTGTAATAAACCAGGGCACACAAAGAAGGTATGTAGAGTCAAATATTATGGAATGTGTAAAAGTGTGGATCACTGCTGGCAGGTTTGTCCATCTCAGATACGGAGAGATGTGAGACCTACACCTCAGAAATTCAGGAGTTACAATATGAGAACTTCCCTGGCAGGTCACTTAAAAGGGCAAAGGGATTGGCAAAATTTTTGGAAAGCCGATCAACAAAAAGGGTGCAGATGATTTGTACGTGCCATTGTGGTCTCGTGGGGGATGCCCCAGAGCCCAGGCTTATAGTATACGGAACAGTGGAGGATGTAGATATCGCGATCTTTATAGACACCAGTGCATCTATCAATTTAATGGACCATAATCTGTATCAATCCATGTTCTCCCATTACCCTTTGAAACCCTCAACGGAGACGGTGTGTGATGTGCAAGCCCATAGATTAAACACCCTGGGTTTTGTTAGAATACGATTCACACTGGGTGATAGAGTGTTAATAGAACCAGTTTTGGTTATAAAAGGGGTTGCGTTGGGCAACAGACTTTTGCTGGGCCATCCTGCATGTAGAAGACACAAGATATCAGTCCATGCAGTGTTAGTGGTATAACGGTTGGAATACCTGGTGTTTTTATCCCTTATAAGGATGCAAGTGAAACTGAGGATATGGGGAATACTGAAAATGGGGGTGTGTTTGGCGGTGCTAATGGTAATGATACCAAAACCCACACTGATGATACGGGGAATAACTGCGGTGATATTAAATGAGATATTGAGGGCCACGGTGGCAACAATTCTGGTGGGTTTGACAATGGCGTTATGGGTGGTGGTACTGATTCTAATACTGATAAAAAAATGTTATTACTGATACTAACAATGGTGGATGCAATGAAAACCATGGGCAGTGATATTTATGGGATTGTGGAATGGGGAGGTACTAACCACAAATATAAATGTGTTTTATCAGAGGATGTTATTTTAATGCCAGGTTCAAAGACTATGGTAAAAGTCAAATTGAGGGAAGTGAAAAAACCCTTGGAAGTATGTGTAATTGAGGGCAGTGAGAAACTAAGAGGGGTTATTAGCACTGCATCAGTGAACAGTGTATCAAACACTTGTGTTACATGGGTAGAATTACTGAACTGTAATGATACAGTTAGGAAATACCAGAAGAATACAAATGTGGTAGATCTCCAAGATTGGAGTAATGACAGTGGTTCAGTGGCTCTTGTAGAGGGGAAAACGGGGTTTTCAGAGGCAGAAATGCAATCAAGGAAGCAAATATTCAGAGAACATTTAGCTAATGCAGATTATAAAGAGCATATACAAGTGTTAAGCGGGCTCTTGGCAGAATCTGGGCACACAGTAGCTTTACGAGGGGCTAAACTGGGATTGGCTAATGTGCTAGAACATAAGGTAAACCTAGAGAAAGGTACAAAACCCATTTTTATTCCTGCATACCGCATACCTTTCAAAATGAGTGAACAGGTAGAAAAGAGGTCAATCAATGGGAAGAGGAAGGAATCATTAGACCTGGTGTGTCTCCATACAACTTTCCTCTGTTAGCAGTGCCTAAGAAGGACGGTTCTGTCCGAGTATGTGTCGATTTTAGACGTTTGAATAAAAGGACAATTCCTGCCTATTACCCAGTCGCATGCATACCAGATCTTTTTGTAGAAATCGAGGGACATAATATTTATAGCTCAATTGATTTAGTGCAGGGTTTTTTGCAGATCCCTCTTAGTGAAAATAGCAAGTAATATATGGCCTTTTCAGTGCCCAAGGGACACTATAAATTTACGCGGATGCCATTTGGTTTATCGGGTAGTCCGATGACCTTTACCAGGTTGGTAAACAGTTTTGCACAGGTTATTGGGTAAAAATGTTTTTGTGTACATGGATGATATATTAATTGCAACAGACTCGATCGTGCAACACCTGGAAGTGCTTAAGGAAGTACTTAGGAGACTTAGGTTAGCAGGATTGAAAATTAAGTGTTCCTTCTTGAAAAAGCAAATCACATATTTAGGTCATGTCATATCCAAGGAAGGGGTTAGAGTAAATGACGATAAAGTCAAAGCAATAGCAGATTTACATACACCAAAATCAAATAAAGAAATTAAGTCATTCCTAGGGATTGCAGGATTTTTTCGTAGGTTTGTGAAAGTATTTTCTAACATAGCAGCTCCTCTAACAGATGCATTGAGGGAAGACGTTCAATTTCATTGGTGAAAACTGCAGGAAGAGAGTTTTCAAAAACTCCAGGACACTTAATGAATCCTCCAGTTCTGAAATTTCCAAATTTCAGCAAACCATTCACATTAGTGACTGATGCCAGTCAGGAGGGTATAGGTGCTTGCCTTATGCAAAAATTTTATGGGAGGTTCAATCCCATAGCGTTTTATAGCAAGGAAATTTATGACAAAGGGCAGCAATGAAAGATTAATGGCTACTGTAGATAAAGAAGCCTTTGCAATAGTATCAAGTTTGGTTCATTTTAAAATGCTACTGATAGGGAATAAAGTAGAAGTCCTTACCAATTTGTCACCTAAAAGAGCTTGATGGTTCTTAACTATCAGGGACTTCAATGCAAAGCTCAAATATATAGAAGGTAAATAAAATATAGTCGCGGATGCCCTTAGTAGAAATTTTTATGATACGGAAGGATCTCAAGTAACGCTAGTTACTAGTGATTCTATACCATGGGATATGAGTCTCATAGAACGAAGGCAGGATGAAGATGAAATTTTGGCAGACGCAAATGCGTTTCTTAGAGGGGAATCAGTTAGGAAAGGTTAAAAGTTACCTTTTTCGGGTTTAGAATTAGAAGGTAATATGCTGGTCAGGAAAATTAAATATAAATTAAGGAATAGTAAAAGTAAAGGAGACAACACATAGATCGTAATTCCAAAAGTCCTAATTCCAATGGTTTTGAATATAGTACATTGCAGGTTCAGTAGTCCACACTTGGGGATAGAAAAAGCGTATAATGAGGTGCGGGCTAAATATATTTGGAAAAATATGGGAAAAGATGTGGAAAATTTTGTAAAAAAACTCTACAGTATGCAATGCTTGCAAACCTGCAAGGATAAATTCCTGCAAATTAGGGTCATATCCGATACCAAGTAGACCTTTTCAGAGAATACATAATTATTATGGATATCCTTGGAAATTTTTGTGAATCTAGATATGCGAATAAGTACCTGTTGGTAATAATAGATGAACTAACGAGGATAGCAGAACTGTTTCCACTTAAGCATAAAACAACTGAAGAAGTAGCTATAGCATTTTTCAATGGTATCATTTGCAGATATGGCTCACCCGAGGTTTTATTGACCGACAATGGCAGAGAATTCATAAACAAAACTTTAGAATGTTTGGCAGAAGTCATGGGAATACAGAAAGTAACAATTATTCCATACAGACCTGAGGCTAATGGGTAATGTGAACGAGCAAACAGGAAAGTGCTCGAAGCTCGCAGTAAGACTGTAGGAGGAAATTATAAAAACTGGGATAGATATATATAAATGTTGTTAGACATAACATCAACACTATGGTTAGTGATTCCACAAAAATGTCTGTATTGGAGGCATTGTTTGGTTGCCAAGCACGAGGCACATTTGATCTGTTAACTATTCCTCATCACGGAGAGGATACAATCGAAGCATTAATTTCCAGAGCAAAGGAGAGACATGCTTGTCTCAGCCGTAATCTCAAGGCTACAACCGGAGAAATGGTGGAAAGAAGTAACAAAAAAACATTCGATGTTAAAATTGCTGTTGGAGACTGTATTTTTAAAAATCAATGTGAGAAATGAACTAAATTACAAATTGAGTCCGAAATTTGAAGGTCCTTTTAGAGTTACTGAAGAAAAGACAGGATACAGATTTCTAGTCTCAGATGAAAAGACAGGTCGGTCGAAATGAACTCATATATCTAAACTGAAAAGGGTTGGTTACAGTAACTAATAATAACATTGCACAGTTGCATTTTCTCAGATTTTGCAAATTGCTGACGAAATGTGATTAATCATTTTAAGGTAACGTTTTTTCCCCTTTCATTTCTTCTACTATTTTTCTTATGCGCAAACTGCGGTAATTTGGCATAAAAACCAGAAGTAATTATTTCATGATTAAAACCGGGGTGGAAAATATGAGAAATATTATAAGAGGTCCTTGGTGGTGATTCCTGGCGGTATTGTTTTATTGGGGCTGAATTTTTTGTGGCTATTTTGGCGGTGAATTTTTTTGTGGCTATAATTTTTGGTGGTGATCGGTGGTTTTACGAGCCAAAGAGGTGGGGATTGTGGTTCTTTTTGGTGTTATGGCCCTTGGGGGTGGCACTAGTGCATTGTGGTTTTATGGGCCCTATAAAGGGGTTGTATTTTATGAGGTTATATTCACCAGTGGTTATATTTGGCAGTATATAATTGTTGAATTGTGGTTTTCTGTGGTTTATATCTGGACTAGGTGATTATTGGGGCTTTATATACTACATGTGGCAGTATCATGAATGAGTTACGTTTTCGAGGACAATTTTTGGGTACCCTTGAGGTAACAACGAGGATGTCCTGAGGATAATTTTTGAGGAATGTGGTTCTATAGTATCAGTAAGATTTATTGAGGATTCCCATCGAAGATTTCATAAATGATTTTTTGGGCCATTTGAAGGAATATTGATTTCTGAGTTTACGAGTCTGACTAGACAAGTTCATGGTGCGATTTGAGCACATGTTGTATACACAGGTGGTTTAATGCTGACAAAGCTGTGATAAGACCGATTGTTGATATTTTCTTTTGGAGTCGATTACTCAGAGGTTTGCACCGTTTTCAGGAATGTCAATGATGACATTCCATGGGGAAGAATTTAAGGGGTCAATTCGGGTCGATAGTGATATGTTTCGGCAGCATTTTGCGTGATGATACATACTACTTTTTATATGGAAAAGCGCTGAATTATATTTTTCTTCTCCTTATACATTTTTTAATGGGAAAAGTTTAATTATTATTATTTTTTTTCCTACAAGGGAAACTTGTAATCGGATTTCTATTATAGAAAGGAGGTAGAATTTATCTTGGGATACGTAAGATAGAAGGGATATTTAGCATTATTTTTGATGGAGGTTAGCTGTATAAACATTACAGAGGTTTGCTGTATAAACATTATGGGGTTTTTGATAGCATATTTATCAGATACAGGATTAATTACGAAGATTCAATGGATAAATATATTTTATTTTAATGAGGAATTTTAGTCCTTAATAATTGACTATGAGATTGGGTATATTTAATAGTTTATGACAGATTCGTATGTTAAAGCAAGACTTTATTAATTTTTGTTTTAAGATCATGTAGACTTTTCAAATACAGACACACAATGGCTTTAGAGAATTCCCAACCTCGCGCGAGGGTGACAACGAAAGCAACTTAGGATCTACAACGCCAGGGGTCGGATCTTCAAATGGGCGACGATGTCACAGGATACATTCTGGGGCCAATCAGGAGTTTACAATCTTCTACGAGGCTGGTGTAAGACACACTTGCATGGGAGTCACGGGATATTTCAAGTTGACAACGAGGTGGTGGTTACAATTTTTTCATCAGAAGATGTCGAATCTACAGTTCAGCAACAAGGGTGATAGGATACACCTACAAGGGTTGCAGACACTTAATAATGGGGCATGCAGAGTCGTTTCGAGATGGTTCACGCACTCAGCTGGGATCTACAGTTATCCAACAAAGGTGCTTGTGAAACACTTACATGGGACCACGAGGTGGTTAAAGTTCCGCCTACATAGGAGACGGTTATGGTTCCACCGCTAGAGGACAACGATGGTGATGAATTCTTTGACAAACGCTACACAGTTCCAGTGATTGCAGTTATAATAGCTATAGTGATAGTCGAAATATGTGCTATAGGAGCTATCTTGCTAATATTATGAACTAGTATATACCAGTAGCCAATGTGGTGTGCGACAAGGGTGCACAAAAGACATAGGTGGCCGGGCCATCTTAAAGGCTCCAACAATAATTGGGTTGTTAACCTTAGCTCTTGTCGGTTAGACACCGATGCAAAACGCTGGATTCCTCAAAGATGCTGAAATTAAATAAAAAAAAACAGGACAGCTTACCAGTGCACCTTGGGGTCAATGACACGCTTCGAAGATCTCAAGTTTCATGTCTGTAGCATGTATGTCTCTTGTGTGCCAATCGGTGAGTGTGTGTGTTCGTAATGAAAAGAAAATGACACATAACCTGAAGCAAGTTGCAAAGGGGGAATTCACTGATTTTGATTGATAGAGCGTGGACCACACCACAAAGGAGGTGCTGGAAGAGGAGTTGCAGATCTGTCGGACAAGGTACCGTAAAAATTAACTTTGAAAAGTTAACATTTGAAGTGACAATTACTTGAGTCTAGAGAAAGGGAAGTGAGGTGCGGCACACATTCTTAATTGACGAGCTTTAATATTTTTGTGGTGTCATAATTATGGTCTCTTTATTTCAGATGGATTCAAAGTCACCTATGGGTTTCTCTGACTGATTTTAATTATTAATAAACTATGAATGTTTGGACACTTAGGGGATAAGGAGGTACTTTCTTAAATATGATTTTGAGAGGAATATGATAGTTTAAGGTTTATTTTTGAGTCAGGTTTAATAAATTTGATTCCATTTTAATGTTAGCTAATTTTGGGAAATAAAAAGTATATTTTTGTAACCACGAGAGTTTACCTTAGCCAAGCTGAAACTTACTTTCAGCCAACTCCAGAGAGGGCATTCAATGGAACAATAGTGGGTTATGTTATCAATTAGATGTTTGTTTCATTTTGTTTAAATGAGTGTCATTTGACCTCGTTAGGGATTTCCCTGTAGATATGTAATGATTACATTTTAACATACATATATATTCCATATATGTAAATAAGCCCATGACCAAAGGGGTCACTGGCGAGAACAAGGAGTGTGATAAGGAAAGGTAAGGAATGCAATCTAGACGCTGCCGCGTTGTATCTGCGATGCCCTGGTTTGCATTTGCCTGTGGTAATCAAAAGCATTGTCTTGTAAAACAGGTCACAGTGCCTTCGCCTGAGAACATGGTGACCTATAACCCACAGAGACAACCACGTGACTTCCTAGTCACATGTTCATCTGTCTGTATGTTATGTATACTGAGCTAAGCTTTGCTCTTCTATCTTTTGTAAATGCTTTGTAACTTAGTTCTCTACTTCCACTCATCGAGACAAGTTCTCTGAACCACTTCTTCCTCTACTCAAGAGATGTAGTTTCACAAATATGTTAAGTTTGACAACCATGAGTTTGAAAGTCTTCACCTCTACACTCAAAGAAGATACTAACGAAACTTAGAAACTCTCTCTGCAATCGATGTCACTCCGACGAGAATGGGAAGTATACAAACAGATACTTGCGTACAACATCGCAGGATATAACATCTATACATAGGCGTATCCCGTATATACATATATGTATCTGCTTTATTTATTAAAGAAATGCACGAGCTGATACTGTTTTGGATTACCCTTCTAGTTCAAAGGGTCAAAAGTGTTTGTCTGCTTGGTACCAGAAACTATTCATGTATGTATTAAGATTTGACCGACCCCACACCCCTTGGAAAATATGCCACGGGCAGCCATGCTCTGTTGGACAAAAGGATACATAAGAGTCAGTAAATTCTGGGTGTGTGTGTGTGTGTGTGTGTGCACTGTTATGAGAATAATCTAGCTTAGACTACATTAATAAAGATCTTGATTACTTTTAATCAAAACAAATGACTAAATTTCAGTTAACAAGAGTAGGCAGATAATTCTTTACACCAGTATTTTATGAATATGTATAGGTCTATGTATATTCTGCAATGTTAGGTTACCATATGAACCAATTTCGAAGACACTAACGTAACAGCAGCAACAAAAACAAGAATAATCACAACAAGAACCACAATAAAACGGCTGACTAAAAGATAGACCTATAACCCAAATGCATAAGTTGTGTAAACTGACAAAAAAGAAATAGGACATTATAGGTCTATATGTCATTGTTTATGAACCTGTTATTTCGAAAGGAGATAATGTTCTTAAGAAAATTCTCAGCAAATTAAATCCAAAATGACTCGTATAGCCTATCATACTGTAACTTTTAGTTAAACATAGACATATTCTAGTTTTGAAGAGTGCAGTCACTGCTTGCCATCCCTCCGAATGTGTGAACATTTCCAACGAAATCGATTTTAAGACTATTAAAATGTAGTAAAATTTCCTGAAATCATTCTGACATACCGCTCTGAATAGCTATGAGAAAGTCTTTGTGCTTAAATTCAAAATGGTGAACTCGCTTGACAACATCAGACGATAATTATTATTGTATAGTGATTCAAGTGAACTGTTTCGAACGCATGAATTCCCTGTGACACCTCAGTATTCAGGTGAACCTTGTCACAAAAAACTAGTGCATGAGTGTTTCGTGACTTAATCCCGCCCACCCATCCACTTCCCGCTTTTCAATTTAAGGTGTATTGCCACGTATCAGGCAATTTGGCGAGAAAAGCAGAATGGTTCTCTATTGTCAGTTCACATTTATTAGACTTTGCCTCGTCCCCCCATGGATTAATGACAGAATTCTTATTGTTGTGTAAATCATCTAAAAAACGAAGAATGCTTCGTTTTTGAGGTGGAACAATTACCAGGAAATTGTTTAACCCGATCTGTCCAGGTATGAAAGGCAAGTGCACACACTGAACATCCTCGTCCTTCTAATTAACTCAGTTCAGTCAGTAGCTCTTCCGGGTCGTGTATGTGGTGCACAAGCGAGACATATCCATGAGGGGAGTTGCAAGTGATGCCATCATTATGTACAGTAATTAATCGTTCTTTCCTTTTGCCATCATTGGGCTAATTGATTTAAACCTTTGCTGTCATTGTTTAATCAACTTTTGGTAATGTGTCCCTAGCTATTTTAATGAAAGAGTGATTCAATTTAAGTGATTTTTCTGTGTTTTTTTGAGTGGTTGCGTGACCACGTTAAATTAATGTAAATTGGAGGTGCACTGCTACCTAAATACATGCATCACTGCTTTGTTTCTCTGTTGACGTTAGTAAATTCTAGGTTTGTAATAAAATTGTTAAAATCCTCCATGTTTACCATTCAAGTTGTCCTTGTGCACGGGCTGAAACCTGTCCCGTAAGGTAAGGCTATCAAGCCTCCCTCCATCTGGCACAAACCTGAAAACAGTCGCAAACAACATTCACGAAATTTTGGTCCTTCGAACCAGTCACCAAGCAATGGCAGCTCAATTATGGTATTCAACGTTTTAGTTCTGGGTCACTCGCAACAACCCTCTAACCTTCTGCATAATGAAAGCACAAAAGTTACCATAGGCTAGGTGATCTGTAACAGAGCCTAATTTTTTTTTTGCCCACATTAGGGGCTATTTAGATGCAAGAGCCTGTGCCAATGCAAGGCTAGCATAACCCAGGGAAGGGTTCGAAAGCTTTTTGTAAAGTTTTAAAAATTATACACAGACTTGCAACACTTTGTATTATTGTGGCCCCTTTAGAACATGTTATTAAGTCTTATTAATTAGAAGTTGTGGCAAGGACAAGTCTATTACAAATTAGTTGAGTATCTGCGTAAATGTGATTTTTCATTGAACGATGTGGCGGAATCACATGCTGAAAAAACAAGCAGGCAAAATCCCCCCCAACATAAACCTAACCAATCCGGCTGCCAAACTCACCCTCTGCCACAATTTCCTCTTTACACTATGGAATACACACAGGACAATTGACTTACCTCCCCACAGAAAAAACACAACACATGTACTCACCCAACTCCACATACTCAGGGCTATGCAACAACGAACACCAACCAAATGAACCAAGGACCGCCAACCCCACGAAACCCAACAACCAAAAGGACCACAACCCACAACCACCAAACAACCAAGGGAATATAAACGCCACAAACTCAACAAACAACAGCAAACAAACAAGGACTACAAGCACAACAAAAGACCACTGCACAAACAATCACTAACAACACAAGCCAACACACACACCCACTAACACCACCAATAAATCACAACAACTCATTAACAACAACCCTCAACCATAACACAACCACAACAGCGCACATGTAACTCAACAGAAACTCATAAGCACAACAAATCCAACAACACATGCACAACAACTCTAAAGCAAGCAACACAAAACTTAACAACACCTAAACAACAAATCACTAACACACTAACCAGCTGACTTTCAATGCTTTCAACACTCTTCATAGACTGCTGCCGACACTACTGATTATCACAGGCTATGACCAAAGACTGACTCAAAACTCTGATCTTAGCAACTAACTCCAGCTGCACCAGCAGACAACCCAGAACTCACCAACAGCCAATTCAATCATTAACCATCCATCCACCAATTACACACACACACACACTCTCTCTCTCTCTCTCTCTCTCTCTCTCTCTCTCAATCCTCAAGGACATTGTCAAATGGAATCCCCATAACTCCTACATAAAAATTTGTTTGAAGTGCTGGATTTCATTATAAGATCAATGGAGGATGATGAGTTGCAGAGGGGAGAGGAATTACCAACTGCCCATAAGAAGGGATCCAAAGCAAACGCTAACCATGCAACTGCTTGCCCATTCTGCAACGGCAATCACACCGTGTCTCATTGTGTAAAGTACTCTACCATGGCAGCTAAATAATGTCAGTTAATTTTGAATTGGAAATGTTTCAACTGCCTAGCATCCGGTCATGCCAGTTGGCAATGTAACGTAAAGCATAATTGTAAGTTATGTGATGGATGACATCACAGTTTGATTTGTGAGAAAGACAGTGCGCAACCCAGATCCATCGCACCCACCACCAACCCCAGTTATCAGTCCTCAAAAACAACACAAGTTGTCTCGCCGCCTGTGAAGAACCCAGGCACCAACTGAAGGGTGAGTCAAAGAACACTGCCAAAAGCCAAAGATGAGAAACCATGTGTAACAGCAAAGATGGTCAAGGATGAACCTTTGACCGAAGACGGCTACTCTATTACCAACTGTTACAGCTACCGTGAATCCATGTAGCAAACCCCTTTCCACCAGAGTATATTTTTTATACCGGTAGACAACACAGTTTCATCTCAAGTTGGATTGTGAAGAAATTGGGATTGCCAGTTATCAAATGCATTTCATTGAGTAATGCACCATTCAGCTCGAAATTGTGCAAGGTGAGTACAATGTCGTTTTATGTAGAATACATATGGGTGCCAGAGTAATACACACTAAACTCGTTGTTTATAATGATGTAAACACTCCCATTCACAATGTTGGAATTTCTAACGTAAAAGAGTATTTGCAGCGCAAAGGTTGTACTATGGCCGATGATACAATTAATAGTGATCCTGGTTGTGGCAGATTTTTTTTAGCTTGTTCATCCTCGGTATGGGCAAGATTGGTGAATTGAGTTTGTTTGTGACACCTAATGGCATAACGCCATATGGGCACGTACCACAGTGGGCCCTGGAAGGGATAAAGGCATCGCTTGTTCACACATTACGAGTTTGTTGTGTTAGAACTTTGCCCTTTTCTTTTTGTTTTGGTTTAGATTCGTTATCATTAGTTTACCCTAATTTGCCATTTACCATCAGGGTTTGGAACCAATTGGTCACCTAGCAACGGGACCTACAGCTTAATGTGGGATCCGAACCACACTAAATCGAGAAATGAATTTCTATCACCAGAAATAAATCCTCTGATTCCGCGTTGGCCGAGCCGGGAATCGAACTTCGGACCACCGATTTGGCAGCTAAGCGCAAAAACCACTCGTCCAGCGAGGAACTTCTAACTGGTCTTACTAGTATACTTCTCTGACGCAAAAAAGGTTCCAATAGAAAGACACTTTCGTTTCTGCAGTTCCTGCAACCAGCGATTTTGACTAAAGAAGTGTCTGGTGTGTGTGTGTGGGACCTCAGCGAGAAAACCAATACAGGAAAAGGTAACGTGAGGTCGCCTGGTTCACGCTGTTAAGATATCGTTTTTTTTTTTTTTTTTTTTTTTTTTTTTTTTTTTTTTTTTTTTTTTAATTTAATAGCATTTTGTGAGATTCCAATGTTTTTCTGTAAAATTTAACAAATGGAATAGTTCAACTACCTTGAAACTTAATATTGAAATGATAATTTAAGGACTATGTTTATCCACATCGGCCTATTCACTCCATCTTCTCCCCAGCCCCCGACCCCAAAACATCCCAGGATGTACCTACCTCCCTTTGCATGAAAGCAGCGAAATAGATATAACGATTATTTCAAAAATTTCCTCACCAACGAAGCCTAACTATGTTCTCAAAAGATTTTCTGCTCTGAATAACGTTTTCTTTCATTTCCCACAATATTTGCGTAAACTCATGTTACACCCTGTATATCGATACACATACTTACATACATACACACGTACTTAATATACAAACATACATACATAGGAAATATATATATATATATATATATATATATATATATATATATATATATATATATATATATTATACAATGTACACTCGGCAAGGAAAGTTAAGATACAGGTTTTTAAATCTTCGGACATATATTGTTCAATAATGCCACATCTGCCAACTCTTGAAAGGGGACGGAGCTTCAAAATCATAGCATTTGTTGCTTTCTAGATTTCCATAAACTTTACACCATGAGGGTTCTGTTGAGGTCCTTGGTTTGGTAACGTCAGTTCAGGGTAAAACATCGATGATCCTTTTTTAAAACCTACTGTGAAACCTTATTTATGAGTAATGTTTGACACTAAACTGATGTAAAATTCATGAGTAATTAAAGACGGATCTTAAACAATGAGAGAAAGGGTTTTAAAATTTGGCCAGTACTTGTGGAAATCGTGAGGAACAATACAGTAAAGAATGAAATATTATGACGATAGAGAGAGAGCGCGCAAGTATAGGCCTATCGATAGAGATACTTAATTCATTATATTTACTTTGAGAGATTAAGTGATAATATTTTTTTCAAATGTTTCAAAAGTGGGGAGAGAGAAGAGAGAGCGCAAGCATAGGCCTATCTATTGAGATACTTAATTCATTATATTTACTTTGAGAGACTTGAGTGATGATATTTTTTCAAAAGTGTTTTAAAAGTGGAGAGAGAGAGAGAGAGGAGCAAAATCTGCTCATGTGAAAGCTTAGGCCTATTGATAACTACTTGATTTTATTATATTTTCTTTGGGAGATTGAGTGGTAATATATATATTTTTAAAGTATGTTTTAGAAGTGGAGAGAGAGAGAGAGAGAATTATAGTACTGGTGACGGACTTGTGACGGGGGAAAGGCAGAAGAAAATAAAATGAATTAAGTATCTCTATCGATAGGCCTATGCTTGCGCGATATGATATGACTGCCAAGATCGTGCTGCACTATGCTAGATAAGAAATTCATACCCTAATCATGAATACATTCGACAGTTGCCGTAGCATTCAAAGATTGTAAAAAGACGTGGAAAATTTTAGACACAGGGTGCGGTCATTCTTGCTCTCTTAATATAGTCTTTACTTTTGAAAATCGGGTTTCATCCACAAATCATTCACGAAAAAAGCTGTGTTAAGTAAAAATATTTATTACCACAAATAACTCAATATGTAATGCACAGGCAATTAAACTTTTATATCGTGGGAGATCTTGCAGCCTTGCGGCAAAGAAGTACAGTCGTGTAGGGCTGTAGGCTACTACGAACTGCTTTGTAATGGGAGCATATAGCCAGAAAATCTTTGAGCTGACATGCTACTTTAACCTTGATTAAGATTTATGTTTAAAGACAGCAGCTTTGTAAACAGCAACTAGCATTCGATCCAAGTCAACGTCAAAGTAATCAAAGTGTGAAATCCGTTACAGTAGCCAGTATCCAGTGACTTGCGCTTTCCCGCTCGAAGTTCTAGGGCTCCTCCTCACATCATAGAAAACGCTCTTGCGGATGCAACTAGATTTATTCAACCTACCTTAACCGTTGCAACATTGAGTGCCATTGACGTCCGCTAACTTTAATCGCTTTGGAATACAAACATAAGTTTGTAGAAACTAAAATAATTGCATTCACCACTTACGATGATGCAATATATCCCCGTTCATGAAGCAAAACGAGTAAATATTGTCGTCGTGATACATAGTACTAAAATCAGAAATTCACATGCTATCTACTTCATCTCTATGAACGAATCCATCTGAGAAATTCCAATTACTTCGGACATATATCGTGTTTTTAAGTATCTGAACGGTTTTGTTTTGCAGTTTTAACTTATATGATATAATTTTCAGTATATTTTTATATTCTAGAGTAAATTTAGCGATATTATATCTTTTCAGTAAAAATGTGTTGAAATTGTACACTATCATATTTGGAATTTATTTTTGACAACGACCTTGATCATTATTATGAAGTTTTTTGTTCATGAAAGCCTTGCAAGTCAGTTCTGCATTCGTGGTAATTGTGTAACTTGTCTCTTTTCCCCAACAAAACCCGAATGCAGGACGGATTCTGACGGAAGGAAGCAGCTTCTTGGCTCAACTTTTGAGTTTTGAGGTGACCCAGCTGTCATCTAGTGTTGTGTAGTGAAGTATGTGTGGATTTAGAAGGCGATCGCCAGTATTCTTTGAATTTTGTTGTAATTTGTTTCATTTGAGGGCCATTGAGTTATTATTCCCATTGAGTGATTAATTTCATTTGTCGCTTACGTTATTACTCTTTGACATGTTTAACTTTTAGTAATAAAATTAATTTTAACTTTAAATTTATCAAATGCGTTTCAACATCCCTCCATTTTATTTCATTTTTCCAGTGTTTCAGTTTTATGGAATGTAAATATAAATTGATCTGATAAACGTTTATTGTGTTCATACTTTAAAGTTACGTTAGTAGTTTGTAGAAACGAGGTAACACAGCGGTCCTCTTAGGTCTGAAAATCAACCCATGAGTACTCGCAATATTTTGAGAGAAAGAAAATCAACCCATGAGTACTCGCAATATTTTGAGAGAAGAAAATCAACCCATGAGTACTCGTAACATTTTGAGAGAGAGAGAGAGAGAGAGAGAGAGAGAGAGAGAGAGGAGAGAGAGAGAGAGAGAGAGGGGCGCGTACCTCTCGTCGCATCTCGTATAGCGACTTATGATCCGAGTTCATGTCTAAAGGACTGCTCAGTAAGTGAAAGTACTTTATTGTGGTACTATTCATTAATGATATTGGTGTATTATCCTCGTTAATAATGAATTGGGTTGAGAGATATCGCCCCGTAATTTAGAAACCCCAAAGGGAGTTTTGTGGTGTTATTTCTTAAGGTTTTTGACCAAGTAACAGTGTTATGCATTCAGTTCACCAAGTCCATCTTTTTCGCCACAATGATTGCGTCCACTATAGCATAATATATATATATATATATATATATATATATATATATATATATATATATATATATATATCTTATTGGTTACAATAAGGCATTTTTAATATTAGATTTAGTTTAAAAAATAAATAAACTCAGATGGCCAAAGGCATTTCCACTAGAAATAAGTTGGCGGAGTTAGCATATTATTAAAAAAAGGGGGTTTGAGGACCCGAGAGGCTAAGAAGTTATATATATATATATATATATATATATATATATATATATATATATATAATTCGAGAGAAATTGGGTTTTGTCGCGGTTATTATGACATGCAGAATCTGCAATGAACATACCACGATAGATTATGATGAAGAGTCATTATTTCTCTAGTTTATTATTATCATGGCGATTTTTAAATCATGTGACACATGAATTTGGCACAGATGACTAATGAATGATATTGATGAGCTTCATTTATCGGGAAATCAGAAGTGATGATTATGATCATCGATGATGAAGATGGGGAGGGGGAGGGGGAGGGGTGGGTGAGGAGGAGGAAGCACTGCCAGAAAAGGAAAGTGATCATCAGGTTACTGTTGGTGAGAGGAGGACAGAGCGGGCGTGTTGGTTCTCTGTTCGTCTGCGCCGCAGCCAAAGCTACAACTGATTTATTTTTTTGTTTGACTCTTTCTGTTTTCCGCAAGAAGGAAATTGTGTCGATGCTTAAAAAAAAAAGGGGTCTTGTATCAGCTCATATCTGACTGTCATTCACCGAAAGAGCTCATAAATCAAGGTGGATAACGAGATGCACCAAAATTTATATTCTCCCTCCGAAGCCGAGAGACATTTGTGACGTGAATTAGTGTCATTTTACTTTATATGGCACAGATAATTTCCTTAAATAGAGGAAGGACCAAGTTACACATAACTGTGACGTTCAGTAACATGTAACTAGACAGTAAAATCTCGGAAATGCGACTGCTTTTTGAAATGAATTCAAATAATGGATACTACCAACAAACGTGTGAGCTCGATGCTTTGTACTTACTCTTATTAATGAGAATGTTAGTGAAGTAGGCTATTATTATCCTTGCGAGAGAAAAAGAGACGGTTCACATCTCTCTCCACATAACACTGTCTATAAACCTAACACCGGAATAAACTACGACGCGCGAGGCGAGGACGCCCTCTGGTGGATCCCAAGCATACTTCATTTCAGTTGACCTAAACTTCGCTAGACTTTCTCCGAAGGACCTTGGTGAAGTCGACGATACCTGAACGGGTTGCCGACCTTTCTCTCATTCTCAGCTTATCTATATATATATATATATAAATATATATATATATATATATAATTATATATATATTATAGTGTGTATATATATTATTATATATATAATATATATATATATAATATACACTTAATACGCGCCGAACTTAATAGTGTCCAGATACCCATGCCGAAATATCCCTTGAAATGGGGATATTTTCTTCACTTATCCCATTTTAATAATGATATATATATATATATATATATATATATATATATATATATATATATATATGTATACTATATATATATATATATATATATATATATATAGTACATATATATATATATATATATATATATATATATCATTATTAAAATGGGGATAAGTGAAGAAAAATATCCCCATTTCAAGGGATATTTCGGCATGGGTATCTGGACACTATTAAGTTCGCGCGTATTAAGGACTGGCACAGATAATCGTTCTCCATGCCCAGTTGCTGCTGCTAGTCTCTCTCTCTCTCTCTCATATATATATATATATATATATATATATATATATATATATATATATATATATATATATATATATATAATATATATATATACACGTAGGAAAGAAAAAACCAATTTTAGGAAAAGTGAAGCAAAATTCTACATTATTTTTTTATAATTGACTTAATATTTTCAAAATTTACAATATTAGGAAGAACTAAATCACAATAATGGCATTTTCATTGACAAAAAAAAATAATTTGATTACAAAAAACTTGCTAATTAACAATACTTGCCTTATACAAAATAAAGATTGACATTTTGCCTTCGTAAATTAAAATAATAGAGTAATGAATATGAAAATTGGTAACAGTATGAAAATAAGTTCTATAATCAGAATCATCTTCCCTATCAACATAGGGGCTGGAATTCATTTGACTAATCATTATCTTATCAAATGGAAAATCAAAGCAAGCGTCCTCGTTCCAGTATCACTTAGAGTGAAGGATTCTTTATTTTTATAATATTTTTTTCCTTTTTTAGGCTTAAATTAAGATATTCGAGCATTAGTGACAAATAATCCCCAGATTTGAGTCTAAGTATACATAACGCCCCATATCTCCATCAGCAACCCAAAATTCCTAAAAATAGGGATAAATCCCCATCTCTGGCAACACTACAGGAGACAGTTGGACTGAATGAGTGTTGTTCATATTGACAGCCTAAATTCGAGTCTGATTTCGAGCGCATTGTGTCGCCATCTGCAGCATTCGAATCATTGTTTGTCGGAGATTATTCTTCCTCATGCCCAGTTAAGCAAGATCCTTCATTCATGTTGACAAGCCTCATCGATGCTTGAGTATTCAATCATCCAAGTTCTCGAATTGGAAGCTCATTTATTCTGTAGGCTTCTTGCAAGTCAAGAAATGCCGTTATTGAAATGAAAGTTAGGAAACTACATTCGCTTCCACCTCAAGTTGGTGCTTCAAGTTGCCCATCATTTCATTTCTGTGCGTGTGTGTGAATGGGGAAGGGGCGATCTCAAAAACTTTCGGAGGACGGAACGATGTGATTACTTACGACGAGCAGCCAACTGGCGATCGATTTCAATGACACCACCACCATTAGATATTTGACAGACTCACGTCGGCACGTTCCAGCAGCAGCAGCAGCCGCAGACCATAGTAGCTCTATTGAAGATCTACATTCGTTATTATCACATTTAGCCTAGTTTTTTCATCAATCTTTGCTTTCTCGGTAGAAGATTTTTTTTAGTTGCAATATTATCTGAAAATAAAGACTGTGTGGTTCTGAAAGCAATAATCGAATAAGTACAATATGAATTTGGATGGGATCTCTTAAAATTAAAAATATACATTTACGTATTTATGAAAAAAAAAAAAAAATAAATGATAGATCTAGGAAATAACTCCGCGTCGGGCATTTCTTTGTAAATTACAGTTTCTTATAGTGTTTCGGTTGCTTATTAAGAATTTACCGTTATATCTGGGGGGTCGACTGTAATCAACCCACAGGGGCCAGTACTAAACACCTCGAAGTACTACATTGGACGTCCCAATCTCTAGTGGGCGCCTGGGTGGCGTGGTTGGTATGGTGCTGGCGCCCCACCTCGGTGGTCGCTGGTTCGATTCTCGGCCATTCCATTGAGGAGCGAGAGATGTGTATTTTTGGTGATAGAAGTTCACTCTCGACGTGGTTTGGAAGTCAAGGAAAGCCGTTGGTCCCGTTGCTGAATAACCACTGGTTCCATGCAACGTAAAAACATCATACAAACAAACCAATCCCTAGTGGCTGTCGTATTCGCGGAACCGTTCCTTGCAGGCCGTGCACAGTTATTGCCAAGAATTACCAAATAATAAAGGCCCTGTGTGGGATGCCTTTCCTCAAAGGCAAAGTTTCCCCGCGGACGAATCATCTTCCGGGGCCACCGAGAGAGAAGGCCTATTCGATGTTTTGTCTTTTGTGACGTAGGCAAGGGTAATCAGTGCGGCGAGCGGCCACGCTGCCAGACGAAAGAAATGTAAGCAAAACATCACCAATATCAACCATTTTTTGGTGTGCCAGTAATTTACTTATTTTTCTCGTCTACACTATTTAGTGTACACCAAATAATATTTACTTGAAACTCACATAAGTTATGAGATTAATATAAAATACTGAAAGAAAACAATTTATTAAGTCAAATTGCAAGACGTCAGTCCATTGGTCTATATACATCACAATAAAACTGTGGTTCATTCTACTATATACGAATGAAATAATTATCTCTTACGTACAGCCATTATTTGGTAGTCAAATTTTCTAACTTTCTCTTTTTAGTCAAGTTTTGGTTGGGTAAAATATAGTAATTTTCTTGGAGGAACAACAATTATTACAATAAAACATTAGTAGAAGCCCATATTATTAATTTTGCAATGTTTTTCTGTGCTATAACCTTTATTAGTTATTGGAGTGGCACATTTATTATTTAACCTTTGACCTTTAAACATTTACATTCATGATTGTCCACCAAATGTAAAAATTTAACATTCTGCAAATTCCTGAATAAAAAGGCACATGATTTTTTTTCTAAGTGTTAGTAAAGCTTGAATGAAATACTCTTTGAATATTTTTAAAACTAAATGGACATTTTGTTCCCATTGGTATAAGGAAATAGCTCTTTTCATGACAGTTTACATGAATGTTTGGAGTCAACATCTGTGAAGATCAACCAGAGACATAGAGAGAGCGCATGCAAAAGGTAACGGAGTCCCGTTGTGATTGTGCTTTCTCGCACCTAAAAATATACATATAATTAAGCATACACGATACATATTTTGATGGTATATATATTAGCGGAAACGCCGCAAACTGCTCTACATTTTGGGTATATATATATAAAGGTATGTACAATGACCCCCCCCCCCCCCCCCACCCCCGACAATACAATGGTTATGACAATAATCATTGGATGATTGGTCATCGGTATCTTGCTGGAGGGTGGAGAAGTCTGCGGGTCCATGACGCCATCTGTCGGAGGACGTCCTCTGACTCCTCGTCTTCTGAAGAGTCGGACAGCAGGATGCCTCCCCTAGTGGGAGACCTGGGGGGTTCGACTGCTGTCCCTGAGCGGCCTTGACGACGTCTGGGTGTGATGGCGGGTTCCGGTGAGTTTTCATTCTGAGGAGGGGTCATGCAAGGTCCCTCTGCGGTGTTGTCTTCGTCATGAATGAAGGCAGGCTTCAGCCGGCCTATTGAGACCTAGTCCTTGCGGCCGTTGATTGCGATGAGGAATGCCTTCTCCAATTGATGGATAACTCGATATGGTCCTCGGTAGGATCTAGTTAAGGGCGGGCGGGTGGCATCGATCCTGAAAGAAGACATATCCGCAGGAATCCAGGTAGTGGGGCAGATAACAGAAAAATCCTGCAAATGATGATACAAGCATCAAATTTGGCACAAGTGTCTTCCAAGGTATACTAATCAAATCTGCTCGATTAACCAACTGAAAATCCAAGATGGCAGCCATTTTCAAGATGGCCACAAAAATAACCACCTGAAGTAGAAGTTTTGCTTAGAAATATTTGTAGTTGTCTGATTTGCATGATCTAAGTGTGGATTCCTATGTTTTGAAGCCTGCTGAATTATGTTTTCCTGTTTAAAAAGCACTCTGAGACATATTTCTCAAGATGACCACCAAGATGTTTGTCTTTCTTTACATAAGTTTTGTCCTGGCTAGTTCATTTTCAAAGTTATGCATACTGTTGTTTCTCGATCTGCTACTGTGCACATATGCAGCTGCAGAGTGATGTGCAGGGAAGCTCTGCCTGAGAGCACTTGCATCCTCCTTTGCAAACCTTCTTACAGGAGCACTTTGTCAATTCTTGACAGCTGGCGGCAATCGGTGGTAGTGTCGACCGATGTATCTGCCATGCTTCTCCTTTCTGTGCCCACCCCCATTCAGCTTGATGCTCATGTGTGGATTACAGTGGGTTGCCTGGCCCCAGATGATCCCAGCCTGGTAGGCTGCATGCTTTGCATGTTCTCTTAGGGGTGCCTGTGTTGGTGGAATTGAATTGTACAGCCTCTGCTTGCGGGCAAACAGATCTAGTCTTGGTTCGTCCACACCAGTGGCTGCGCTTGATCTGTCGAACATGAGGACAACGAATCTTTCCAGCCTCTGAATGTCAAGATCACGAATCAATGTTGGATGCTGGTTGAGATTGATGAATGTTTCAGTAATATCATCCAATACATTCCAAGTCTGCCATGCAGATTTCTTCGGTTTCCCATGGAAAGCAGACATGTCACATCCAGTGAATGTGTGAGAGTAGGGGATCCCTCTAGCTTTCTCAAGCCCAATTGCAGAAACTACCTCATGGACTGGAATCCATCGCATATGGGCTCCTTGACAAAAGGCAATTCACATTTCTTGAAGACCTAGTTTCTGGAAGGATGGCAGTACAGATATTGCTATGACTAGCACATCTGTGTCATTAGCCTTGATGATTACAGACTTGCTCCCGTCACTCGTTGCATCCCTAGTGTGAATAAATATTCGATTGTCAGCTTTTTTCGTGACAACATGGGGAGACAGCATCCAGAGACTTTACTGTGTTGCTAATGGCATCCTCTCCTTTTGTGACGGTGACTGTGCTTGTCATTTCAGTCTTGTTGCAGGGGTCACGAAGGAAGCTTTGCCAGTTTCCTGGTGTCTTGCTTGTTCCTGTCCCTCTTCTTCTGATTCCTTTTCCCCATTTTGACCTCATCTCTGATTTCAGATTTGATTTCTTGTATACGTCAAAGATTATGTCCACCCGCTTGTACCGAGCACCATAGGATTCCACCTTTTGTGATGATGTCTTTTTTGGCATAGTCATTAAATGTGAAGTGCTTGGAGGTGAGGCATTGATAAGTGCTGAGCCATCAATGATGATTGTATCTCCCTTTGGTTCTCCCACTGGGACATTCACTTGCACTTAAAGAATTTCAACTAGTTGTGACTTCTGACACATATGAAACTTGGCGCTGTCATTGAGAGATGCAGGGCATGACTGATTCTCGCACTTGAAGGATTCTTGTAAGTCACACTGTCTGTTCTGGCTTGAGATGAACAGTCGCCAGAATAAGTGACAGTCATCTTTTAGGACTTTCTCCTTAGAAATTCCCTCAGCCTGTTCTTGTTTGAAAAATGAAACAGGGTTCTTCTTGATTGGATGATTGAAAAGACTTTCAGCTTCATCCTCTAGCCTTTTCATAAATGATAGGAACTGCTCTTTGCCTCGCCTCGGTGATGTGTAGCTACCATTGCAGCTAGAGTTGGGTCTGCAATGTTTTTTGTATCTAACACCATCAGGTCTCCCGATTCTTCTTGGAATGGGTTACCCGTCTCCTGCATCACTGCAGAGAATGATTTCACCTTTTCAAAGAAAGATTTCTAGGCACTCGGTGTCTCGTATCCAGCTGGTAGACGACTAACTTCAGGTCCAGCGACCACCCACCTATGAAGTGCTGCTGACAGGTCTTCTGTCAACCCAGTTGTTCCTCCGTCACCTTTGATCATTGGATGGGATATAACTCTATGTTCTTGCACTCTGCCATACACCTAGTCCGATCATTCATCCAGTTTCATAAGTTCCAGATAACTAAACCCCTGTTATCCTTGGTTCGGCTCTCCGGCGCTGGCACATCCTGTCCATTCAGGTGCGGTTGCCTAACTGATTTGTGGTTGATTAGTCAGCATTTGGGATACTAGTAGGTTGTTGCAGTATGATGCCAACATAAATTTCCTACTTAGATGACACTGAACCCCATGCTGAGTTTGACAGCAGTGATGTCACCAATGTGCCTTGGTAGTGCCCAACAATCACTCCTTTAATATAGTGCCTTAACCATGTTATAAACTAGAAAATTTACATCAGCAGGCTTAAAAACATAGGAATCCACACTTATAAGCAAAACATCAACTTTGGGTGGTTATTTTGGTGGCCATCTTGAAAAATGGCCTACATTTTGGATTTTCTTTTAGCCAGTTGGGTAGATTTGATTAGTATCCCTTGGGAAAACAATTGTGCCAAATTTGAAGCTTGTATCATCATTTGCACGATTCTTCTAAAAAATTACTCTTATCTGCCACACTCAGGGCTTTTGGTCGGAACTGCTTTCTTCTGTCAGAGAAGGTCTTGCGGCAGGGAATGAATTTCTGGGCAGCTGCACGGAGTCTTGACAGGGGGACATCCTCGTCGCAGCTGTTGACCAGGAAGAATTGAGGTGCCCAGCGGGGCAAGGGTGCAAGCGTCGATTTTTACAAACTGAGAAAAATGCATTTAAAGTTTCCAAACATCAATATCTTTGAAACCAACCATACGATTTTAATCTAGTCTTGATCCTTTTAAAAGAAATTCATCTGGGTACCATATATCCAAAAATGATGCCATTATTCTAAGTTATACTTAAACTGTAGCATAAAATGCAAGGTTAAGTAGAGTGCACCCGCTTGTTATTTTACCTGATTATAATGATTTTTGCGGTTGAATATACTTATTTTGACCTAATATTAATTATTGACATCACAACGTATAAGAATAAATTAAAGTCTTCAAACATCAATATTGTTTAAACCAACCGTATGTTTTTAATTTAGTTTTAACCATTTTAAAGGAAATTTATCCCTATACGATATATGCAAACATTATGGCATTATTATATGTTATACTTAAGCTATAGCATAAAATGTAAGGTAAAAGTACAGTGCGCAGGCTTGATATTTTGCTTGATTATTACGATAGTTGCGGTTTAATTTACTTTCTTTGACCATATCTTAGTTACTGACACCACAGCGCAGTTGTTAGAAAAAAGCCCACTCCTTGTCTGCTTGTCAGTGAGTTAATTTACAGGAAATTGTGGATCTAATGGTACCAAATATGGCCTCTTGCAAATTACTTCGGGGTTTGACCCATTTTTGGGCTAATTTGCTTAAACTATTAGGACTGCCGTGAGATAGGAAAACGACTAGCAAAACTCCATTTTGAGAACCTGAGACTTTGTTAGAGATTATTTCATCCTCAGAGAAAGACTGGGAACTGGGCTTTACTTGTGATCAGTCAGTGATGGTCAGCAGCAACACGTTCTCTGGTCGTCAAGTATGGGAAAGCAATCCAGTCAGTATACACAGCTGTTTTTTGTCTCCTTGATACTACAGCACAGAGGGTTTTCGTCAATTTTGTCAGTGGCTTATGGTCAGGAAATCACGTCGTCAAAGTTTACCTTCTCTTCATCTATTCCATTTAGTCCCCATTTTCCCTCTACTTTAACTTCATGTGTTCTCACTTCTTTCTCATCAAACTCAATTGCCTTATATATATATATATATATATATATATATATATATATATATATATAATATATATATATATATATATATATCCTAGGGAGAGAGAGGGAGGTAGATAAAGATATTATATGCAAAATTAATGCTAACGATTGCACTTGCTTGCACATACCACTGGATGTTTCCCATGCAAGAAAAATCGTCCCTTTCCTGTCCCTACTGACCTGACGTATGTTAGAACACTGGACCTCGATGGGAAAATAGGTTAGGAACAGGAGAGGCGAGTACAAATTCTTTGACATTCATTCACAAAGATACAAGATACGTAGTATTGTTTTACTTTCTTCAGAATGTTTCTGAAAATAATAAACATGTTACGCTAAAGACAATTCGTTGTCAGTGAAATTGCTCTTCCCTCTGCTTTTGCTCAACTATAATAGCCAATTTCTACAAACGATTTGTTCAACGATAGATTTTACAGATATCCGAAGTTTCTCTCACTAAAAGACATCGTTTTAATTAAGACTTAGTTTTTAAACAGCGTCAATACATTTGACGTGATCCATCTCCAACGTTCTCAAATAGCTTTTTTTGATGAATGCTTTCTATTATTCAATTCGCCTTGTGATTCATGCAACCCTTGATAATAATAGTAATCAATATGATGAGTGGAACTGTTCAGTGGAGAAACAGTTCAAAGCAAATATTCAGAATGGGATGCGGAGGGACTGTTAAACTTGTTTGAATAATTCAACAATGAACAAATAACAACTGTAACAAGAACCAAAGTCTCGTTCCAGTTTTGTTTACTTTTTCTTTTGTAATTCTTAGCTACTACAATTTAATTCACATTATTCTTAGTTCGCATTTGTCAATCACTTTTACAACACCGATCTTTTGCTTATTGTATTTTGATTTTGAAAAGTGTTCCATTCTTACTTGTTTACAATATCAGTGGATGTTTAACATAAATGTAATTTGTCCATATTGTCTTGTCTTGCCAAAGTTGAATCTCTTAAAAGTTCTTATGTGAACAGTCAGTCAGTCACCTGTTACGGAGCCTCAGGTAGGAAGGAGTCCTGAAAACCCTGCTCGCAGTCCTTTAATTTCCTGTAGTATTTGATGCTCAAAACCCTCATTCCGTTTTGAAAGATGCAGCATCGGGGCTTCTCGTTTGGAAACGGTAGACGAGTCACGTCCTTATTTCCTT
Source organism: Macrobrachium nipponense (assembly GCF_015104395.2). NCBI lineage: Eukaryota > Metazoa > Arthropoda > Malacostraca > Decapoda > Palaemonidae > Macrobrachium > Macrobrachium nipponense. The sequence continues at coordinate 52,641,299 of NC_061087.1, forward strand.
GTCTGTATGGGACTTCGCAGACTCCTGATCTGGTTCAATGGTACCTACTACTTTTGCTAAGACAGCTCCACCTATTGTCAGGTCCTGAATTGTCAAACACAAGTAATGGTTACAGCTACAGTTTATTTATGTTTCTGGCCGATGACCAAACGGCGATGATATTAAAAACAAAATATGTTCAGGAGCTCTGATGGATGACCGGTGGGTGTGCCATCCTTCCAGGCACTGCAGTCGCGAATGATCTCCTGACTTCTTGACTCTAGAAAAAAAACAAAGACTGTTCTGGAACTTCCAGACGATAGAAACAATGCTGCTTGGCCACCAGCCTTTCAAACGTGGTTTTGGGAAACTGACCACTTGACATCCTAAAGAAGGACGGAGAAAAAACATAGTCGAATTCACAGTTTTACTCTCAGATAACAAAACAAATATTTGTATACAGTCTAACAAAGCTAAACAGTAACTGAAATGACAGCTGGCGAGACAGACAGCTGAAAATGCAATATGTGTTCACTTACATTGTGGATTTGCTGTTCACTGTTAGCTTAAATTCAAAATTGCGCAACATGACCAACAGCCATTCAGTCTTCGGAAGGACGGAGGATCATTTCGGTCTTAAAATAAAACATTCGTGAGACCTGACTGACGCAGTGCTCTCTCTCTCTCTCTCTCTTTCTCATGTTGGCCACTGATACAAAGTGCTGGGAGGAGTCACGGTTCCTCCTGAGTTGGTTCCTGATCCTGGTCCTGGAGTCGGCCTTCCGCCACCAGTTCCACCCCCTCCTGGCAACGGGGTTGGCCGGAATCCGCCACCCCCCCCAACCCCACCTCCTCCTCCCCCTCCTGTCCCTCCTCCAATGCCACCAAAAGACCCACCACCGACTCCTCCCCCCCGCCACCTCCAACACCCCCACCACCCCCAAATCCTCCGCCACCACCAACACTTCCACCGCCCAACAGCACCGCCGCCACCTCCAACACCCCCGCCTCCACCTCCAACACCCCCGCCACCTCCAACACCCCCGCCTCCACCTCCAACACCCCCGCCTCCACTCCAACACCCCGCCGCCACCTCCAACACCACCGCCGCCACCTCCACCTCCGCCGCCGCCCCACCCCCACCCCCACCACCCCCTGTTCCTCCCCCTACAACGACTCCGATCTTCGAATTAAGATGATAGAAGTTGGAAGCAGTGGAGCAGTCGAAGTTGAACCACCAGTCGCACACAAAATACTGCTGGTTGAAGATGGTTCCGTTGGGGCACAGGAAGGAATGCATTCTGCTCGGCCTCTCACAAATGTGGTACACCTGCAAAGGCCAAACATTATCCATAAGACTTAAGACAACAGATGTATGGTACACTAATATTTACTACTACATTCATTTCTGTTAGGCATCAGTAACACACAATTTTCTCGTCATCCAGCCTCTCAGGCAGATTCTGGCTAAAGATTCTCTTTATTTACTGTACACTGCCTTAAAGCCACTACTTCTAAACCACACACAAATGCACACACACACACATACTCTATATATATATATATATATATATATAATATATATATATTTATTTATTTGTGTGTGTGTGTGTGTGCGCACACACACACACACACACACACACACACACACACAACACACATATATATATATATATATATATATATTATCTATATATATATATAATTATATATATAATATATATGGAATCAATGTCTGAAATTGTATAAACTCAACAGATTAATAATACAAGAAAACAAAAACGTAACAAGGGCACACATAAGCCGTAAAATTCACACAAAAATTCCATATAGTGTCGATAGGGAAAAACGGAGAAGCTAGGGCCGATAATGATGAACTAGATGATCCCAGATGCCGGACACCAACCGACCTTACCCGCACGAGTGAATGAATCTGTTTATCCCCCAGACAGAGCACAGGGCAAAAGTTGCGGTCAGAGATTTTAGCGAGTCATTCAATAGAGGTCATAGGTTTACCGAAAATAAGGACTAATAGAAATGTAACCTCGCCTTGTGGCCTTTTGAGCGCCGTTACATTAACTCAATAACAGCCATGGAACGAAATATATAGGAAAGGCGAAAGGGAAGGAGTCCGTATCTGGCATAGAATGAAAGACCATAGTATTATAGCACATGAAAATGACTCAGGGCGAGGAGCAGCAGCGGAAGAGAAGGCGCCAAGGAGATTTGTGGAAGTGATCGCATGAGGGTCTCGAGGGATTTGCGAACTTGTATACATTTTTGAGCGCCCAAAAACTAAGCATGAATTCAATGTCCAAGTTTACCGACTCATGAAAGTTATCAAGTACCGTTTAAGACAAAACTCGGTTACTACTACCCAATTAAAGGTGGAAAGTTCCTATGGTTTTGAGACTAGAAATAAATGTATTTAGGGAAACATATTTTATTTGACAACCAAGATTTAATATCATTTTGTATCTGCAAGATAGCTGACATCTAAGCACGATAAGTTGAGAGCAAAGAATAACACAACCAGCGAACTGTACTTGATAAGTGAATGCCCACCAGAAACATATCAGTTTTGAACTTCTTTCCAAAAAAGCGGTCATGAGTGGGGACTTTCACGCAAGTCTCTGTTCTCTCACTGTGTGAATCTCGACAGAATGATCTCGCTAAATTTCAGAACATACAACAGCAAGAGTTTACCTATAAATATGGGAAGGTCATTTGTTTTGCCCCTAAATGATTCACTGCGCAACAAAGTTGAAATTTGCGTGGCCTCAGCTGAGATGCATAGAAGAACAGGGATGAGGTATCCCTATCAGATAGTTGCCGAATTTGGAGAAATGCAGTTAGCCGCCTTTTAGATAAAATATATACCTATATTCGGCTTCAACTTCTGAAAGGGTTTCTCCGGAGAGTATTGGTGAGAACTTGAACGTTGCGCAGCCCCTCAAAATAATTGGCTGATTTTCCTATTATCAAAGAATCTGATGAGACAAAAATGGAGTTAGTAAACTGGGAAACACAAATTAAGATGAAGAGGGTCGGTTTGAATCTTAAGAAACTTAAATTTAAATGGAAGAAACGAAATGAAAACCATTTTGAAGAACGTAGCCACCAGCTTGTAAGCACGAAGAAATAGTCCAGATTTAGCAAGGAAAAGTCTCTCAAGAATGTAATCATGAACAGGAAAAAAGAGGAGCTCAATATTTGTTATGGAGAAGCGTCAGTGACACTAGGACTAGGAGGTAACACCACCTTTAAAGAGCAAAATGGGTCAATTTCAAAAGGTCATATAAAATGGTCATCAATAGCAAGGTAGAGACTAGTTTACATTGTGCAGGAGTTATTTACAAGCAATACTTTAGTATCACGGTCTTTTGCTCAATTGTCAGAAATATTGACGATCAAATAAGTGGAAACAAGATCTAAACTGACCCAGTGGCCGAAACTCAAAACTTAGTCGTTCAAAGGAAATGTATGTCGAGGTGACCCACTAAAGAAATATTGCCCCTTTGACTCACCATTGACAGATCTGCAAATTGAAACATCTTAACAGGACGGATGATGTAGACATTACGAAATGGTGTCTGTAATGTCTTCCCTTCAGTCCCCAGCTGCAGCCACTTCCTAGACCTTTGTTCTACCTCCATCCTCATTCCTTCCTACAACCTTGCTCTCTAACCTCTCTAACATTTACTTTGCCTGACAGCAAGGTTTCATACCAGTTTCGTGTTGACATCCATATACTTCGTCTTCTTAATTTTCTGGATTGTTTTTATCTTACTGTCCAACCATTCCAACACGCTATTTTCACTGTCATAATTGCTGAATGGCTGCAAGTGCCCCAGTGCTTGGCTTGGTAACCTAGATCTCATAAAATCATATCAGATAAACAGGACAAATGGTTGAGCAAATCATTGAAGAAATAAAAAAAAAATGTGTTCACGGGATTCAGCATTAAGGAACTTGCTCGCAAGGTCGAGAAAAATGAATGATAAAAGTGTGAAGAGTGAAGTAGGGGATCCCAGGATACTTCGGGAAGGTCAGCTGGGAACACAGTCATATGTCGCCTCATGATTTGGTCAAGTCCTCTGATGTCCTGTCTATTACGATCATTGATGCAGGCCATAGATATTTGATTGGAAACTATTTGGGTTAAAAATGTATGAAATCTAATACACTTAAGGAAAATGTTAGGTTTTTTAAATATTTCATCAGAGCCTTATGTACTTTGTCAATGTTTTCACAATGTCAGTTCACAAAAATTGATCTCAATTGAAAAATAGACCAGGATTAAATCTTTTGATGTAAAGTCGGCTTCTTCAACAAATCTGAAAATCACCAGATATGCTCACCACATGCAAATGAATGCATGTCGTGGGTATTCAGTAATATACATTGCAAAGAGCACTCATCACGCCAAAAAATGTGTTTTATGAGAATGCAAGTTTGACACAAATTGGAGTTTGCTAACTAGCAAACCATTTCATGAAATGGAGAGTAACTGCGGCCAAAGAAATGAAAAGGCGGATGATTATCAATTTCTCTCAACATGCAGTCTAGCGAAAGAGTCTCGTGATCTTTCAAAATGTTAAGATTAACATTACCGAAATGCAAAAATCTTCTTTTTAAAGCTAATTTTTAGAGGTCATTTGAGCAATACATGTCTTACATTTCCCACTACCGAGGAGAGCTCTTTACTCAATTTGTTGCCTCAGCTGGAATGAAGACGCTACGTCTGTTTCTTGCAGCTTCAAGGATAATGGCAGGATACTTTTATGACAATCAGACCCATACATATAATTAGCCATGGAAACTTTAGCTTTTTTGGCAAATTAATTGAAAAGGATAATGTAAAGGTAAACAGAAGCTGTCTGGAAGTGATCTTGTCAACCTATGTTTCTAACAAAAGATTCATCGTGAGCTCTGGCGAAAGTTTGGAAAAGATAATAAGCCACAGAACAAGAATGAGGCCTTTTAGATAAAAACTATCAGCAAAAGACTTTCTATGGTAAATTAAATTAAGGTCCATCTACAACTGTCTTTACACCTCCAGTTGAAAACCACTTTGGACAGAGTCAGCAGACTCTAAAACCAAGAGGACTCCAAATGAAAATCACCCTGCAGAGAGAGAGAGAGAGAGAGAGAGAGCCTAGGAAAGGTGATAAGTAAATAAGTATAAATGTAATAGAAAATAAAACTGTAACGTCTTCATTAAGGAGACATCAGCAGGAAGCAGGTAAGAATTTGTAACTAACTTAACCATTTGGAGATCAGAAGATTCCTCAATGCACCAAGAAACTATTTGACATTTTATTCATAGCCAAAATAAACCACCTACAGCTGAATAATATTATACCAGATACTTGATAACATCACTCTGAAGCAGCAGCCTGCCTAGTGTTGCAGCAAAGTAGATATGACAAACACACAATGAACTCACTTGTAGTCTACGCCACAAGTCAACATCAAAAGTCGGAAAAATAAACTTGACTGATGAAATAATTCTCTCCAAGAGTCTGAGATGAGCCAGCGCCCAAAGACCGCACTAGAGAACAGTACTCCAAACAAGGAAGGAGAAAAAGAATTGAAAAACCAGCTTCATGAGAAAACATTCTAAAACATTTCCGCAAGATACTCATTTTCAGAAGAAGAGGGGAAGCAGTATTCTGTGTGTGGTTCTCAAAAGTAAATTTCTTATCAATCGTTTCATCTAAAAACTTGCAAGAGTCACTTGCATGCCACACTGCATGCTACCATTTATCTGAAAATCAAAATACAAAGGTTAATGTGTTCAGAGTTGACAAACTCTCCTACTTTGAGTTTTATCAGTTAAGCTTCATACCATAAAGCTTACTCCTTTTATGAATATGATCTCTGTTTAAAGATTCTGCAACCATACACCTAAGCATGGGCGCCCATGGCATATTTTCGAAGGGAAGCCAAATCTTAATTAATGCATACTTTGATAGTCTCCGGTATCAAGCAGACAAACACTTTTGACCCTTTGAACTAGAAGGTTCATTAAAAGATAAGAATCAGTGCCTGTATTGCTTTAATGGATAGAGGTCATTTTATCTATCTATCTATCTATCTATATATTTATCTATCTATCTATATATATAGACAGATAGATAGATAAAATTATCTATTATATAGATAGATGGATAGATAGATAAAATTACTTTATGTATGTATTTATATATATATATATATATATATATATATATATATATATATATATATATATATATATATATATATATATATATATATATAGTATGTATATATATATTATATATATATATATATATATATATATATATATAATATATATACAATATATATATATATATATATATATATATATTATATATATATATATATATATATATATATAAAGGTTTTTTGCCACAAAGGAAAAAATGAAAAAGCGAGATAGTCAAGTACTTTCGGTCCTGTTCGGGGCCTTTTACTGAGGGCCTCAGTAAAGGGTCTGAACAGGACCGAAAGTACTTGGCTATCTCGCTTTTTCATTTTTTCCTTCGTGGCAAAAAACCTTTATTTATACATAGCATCACGTTTTATATACTTCGTGATAAAGTTATTCATATATATATATATATATATATATATATATATATATATATATATATATATATATATATATATAAATATATATCATTATATATTGCTACTTTCAAAATGCATGTTTTCCCTCTTTGAAATGTCTTGTAGATTGTGTAACATTTTTTTCAGATTCCTAGATAGCTTAGAATAGGATTTTAAAAATGTGTGTTCAAGATTTCCGCATTACGTGTTTATAAAAGAATTGTATACTTAATAACGTAAAGAGAGAGAGATCTCCGTTTGCTTCTCTAATCTGTCATCACGTGTGATAGCGAGCGAACTCGACTTCTGTGTTGTTGTCAAAACATGTCAATTTTAATTGTTGCCCAGCCTCCGTCTCAATCGAGTCGGGTACGTCTTTCTTTTTTTTAACAGACTGGACTCATACGCGTATATCTTTGTCAAGTCCCATGTGGGTATTGCACATTTTGTATGTGAGATTGCATCAGTTTCGAAGATTCGAGAAGCTTTCGTGCCAAGAACGTTTTGCATCATCTGCCTAGCCCAGTTTCCAAAAAGGAAGAGATTTCATTCGATCATAGAACCTCGAGGCAGTTAGATCTCCCTCTCTCTCTCTCTCTCTCTCTCTCCCGCGACATCATTGAGATTATATTAACGTAACGTAAATTGGTCACTCGTAACGTTTTAGAATTTCATGTTTGATATTTCTTAGAATTTATTTAGTGTTATTTAGTTTCTTTTGTGGAATCTGAACAGACATTATTTCGTAACGGCGCCTGGTTTTTGTGAAATTGTGTAAGACAAAACTGCAACAGAGAAAGAAGTTGGTATACCAAAAAGGTAAAGTGTTATATTTTTATTAGTTGCAACTAATAATGGTTAGGAACTGTGTTTAACTAATAACTAAAAGTTAATCAGAAAAGTGTTTGGTTAACTAATAACTAATAACGGATAGGAATTGTGTTTAACTAATAACTAAAAGTTAATGGGAAAAGTGTTTGGTTAGGTAACAACTAATAACTAATAATTGATAGGAACTGTGGTTAACTGATAACAGATGTTTACGAAGGTTTGGTAAAAACTGTTGGTTACAGGTGTTTTGAGTGAAAAAGATTTACACTTTTACACATTGCTGATTTTTTTTGTGTTTGTGTCTGTTCCATTGTTTGTGCACTTATTCATTTTCTTATTGAAGTGTGTCATTTTATTTTATATTTTCATTTGCATTCACAATTTAATTGACTTAGTTATTTTCATTGCTTTATCATTACACATTTATTTAAATTTAACACTTGTGAATTAATTTGCATTTACTTAGAATTCTTTTCAAGTTTTATTATTGTTTAGTACTTGTGAATTAATTTCTGATTTCAATTATTGCCTAACACTTTTGAATTTTGATTGAATTAATTTTCTTGAATTTTGTGATGAATTAATTTTGATTTAATTTTACTTAATTTGATTCAAGAATTAATTAAACTTTACTTTGTTTTCAAGTAACAGTAATTTTCCCTGATATTGTGAATTTCACTTATAAATTTTGAATTTAATAATAAATTTTTGTATTTAAAATTTTTATAAGTGTTTTCTTTATCTTACACCAGTATAAGTATATTTAATTATGATTATATTTATGTTAGGTAGAAACATAGAGTGGTAATTGATTTGCTTTCCTTCAATTTTCTTGAAGTGACTTAGAACCAGGCAAGTACTTAGACTTCTGAAATCAGGGAAATACTTAGACTTTTAAAGTTGTTGATGGAGTGATGCCCTTTGATTAATTTGATTACTTACAAGATTACCTCACACCTGTTTTGATGAACTTAGTCTGATTTTCTGCAATACTGGTAATTGTTAAGGGATCACTGTTGCCTTTAGAGTATTCAGTCGTTTAAACGTGTTATGAGGGTTCAGGTGTCTGGCTTTTGTGAGGTAATATTTGATGCATGGTAACCAGATACTTGGCACATCGTAACAATATATATATATATATATATATATATATATATATATAGATATATATAATATATATATATATATATATATATATATATATATATACATATATATATATATATCTATATATATATATTATATATATTATATCTATATATATAAATATATAAATATATATATATATATATATATATATAATATATATATATAATATATATTATATAATATGCGTGTGTGTGCATGTATTTGTATTTATGTATGTATGTATGTATGCATGTATTATGTGCAGTGACTAATTTAAGTGAAGCAAGATGCGATAATGAAAAAAGATAGAGAAAGTTACATTGACTTTCTTTTCAATAGTTCCTTATACTGTGTAACTGAAATTAAACATTTCTTAAAAGTATGACGCTGCTATACTCTGCATCTCGGGGAGGGAAGTGGCCCCCTTGTCCCCACGTGTGGCGGCGCCCATGCACCCACCTAGGGCACAGGGAAGGAACATCACCTAGAGTAGTAGCAACACCAGCGTATGCGATCAGTTTGTCCTTCAGACCTACCTCATGTCACCAGTATAGACCTACCTCATGTCACTAGTATAGACAGTTAAATAGCAAAGGTCCAAGAACACCTGAAAGGGTATTACTAAAGTCACTATATTGGCCATCATCACAGACCCTTTTGCTTCTTCCTATTAAAAATCAACTTAAAATATTAATAAAAGATACACCATGCAATTAAAGGCTGCACTAAAATCTAAACCAACCATGCCTGCCTCTGCACCTTCATCAAGAGCACTCTGCTAGATAAGAGATACTGACAAGAATGGATCACAAATACCAAGGCCAGGGAGTAGGCTATTATCTTTGTCAAACCTAGAAAAACACCTAGAGATAAGGTTCTCAAAATTCGTAGATAAAACAGGGGTAACAGATCAGCCTATATTCAAAAGGGTAAGCAGCAATGTTTTCTTTCCTCCAAACGGAAGAAAAAGTTGAAAGTCCAACTATCTTTCAGAAAACAGAGGTATCTTAGGAGCAATGAAATCCGCTGTCTTAAAAAATTGGGAAAGATCACAAAAGGGTTGATGCCTCTGTAGCTGCCAAGCCCCAGTAGCAAAGTTTTCATTTCTCTAGGTCTGAAGGCCACTGAATGCAACTAAGGTTCTAGAAAGCATGACTGAGGTAACACCAAGGACTCGCCAAAATGTTTCCTCACGAGGACCTGAGCTATAAATTCTGCATTCTGTTTAGGACAATAAACAGCAATTCTGTCTGGTCCTGCAAGGAAAGACATACCAGAATCAACTTAAAGAGTGATGACTTAAGGGCTGACCTCCACATACAGTTGCCACCCATTGAGAGAAAGATTGCACTTCACGTCCTTATTAGTAGGGTCAAAAACTCAAGTTCTGTTACCAATCTCTGACTAGTGAAGTTTGAAGGTTGATTTTGGAACTTTAATGCATTTGCATCAAAATAAGCTCCTATGCCAGTCTGGGAACCCTGGCCACACTTCAGGAGAGGGATATATATATATATTATATATATACTAATATATATATATATATTATATAATGTATATATATATATTATATATATAATATATATATATATATAATATATATATAAATTATATATATATATATATTATATATATATCGGGTATCTACTGCTAGGGATTCAGAGCCGATGAAACACTGTTTTTCGGCAACAACTTTTTATCAAAACATCGGATAAAAGTGAAGGTGGGCAAGTGTATATTTTATAACCCTACCTAATTTATGCAAGTGGGTAGCCTACTCTTTAGTACCTAAGTTCGAGAAAAGGATCCAAAAATCATTCATGACATAAATAAAGACGTCATGAGCCTCCTCCCATCCATCAGGTAGGCAGTTAGTCACTAACAGTCTACACTTCAACAAATTAGATAATGGCCAGAAGGGTATGAAATTGTCCCTGTGGTTCCAAGACTTCATCTTTGCTACGGCTTGCCACTTTCTATACAAACGAGAAGACTTGTGGCAAGATTTACTATAAATAGTTTTCGATCCAGAATGAGGCCTGGATGTAAAGTCGGCCATGTTGTAGGTCAGCTGTGTTGTGGAAAAGCGACGCCCGCAGTCATGATAAGAACGATTTTTCAGAAATATGCAATGATGTTGTACCTATTAATCGTTTAGATGGTAAACACTCGCAGTGTGTTTGGGTGTCACAATAGGTCAAACAGAGACGACAAATCTTATTATTCAGTCGCCGCTGTTGTGAGAAATCAAGAAGAAGAAACTCCAAAGATCAGTGAAAGGAGGAGAGCTGAGTGGATCTCCAGGAAACACAGGGCTCACTGAGAGTCCTCAAGACAAGAAAATCTTCACAGATCACTTCATTAGTGATGAGTGTTATTAATTATTAGTGTAACTAGTGATAATGGTGAATAATTAAAGAATCCTGGGGCATAATTATTTCACAAGGTAATTCACTAAGAGCCGCTGCGTTCTCTGTCAAATGGTAGATGTTTTAGAGCCGCTAGGAAGTTATTTTGGTCAAATCTTGTTAAGACTGGTATTAAATATCAAAATTGCAAACAAAGAGCCAGTGTTGTCGAAAATTTCCCCCGACTGGGTAGGTTGTATGCCTCAATAATTGGGTGGGATGATGATGATCTGGCCTGAAATTAAACTATGTAAATTCAACAAAATACACGAACTGAAAAGAGGTCTCGCGCCAACGGACTACTTAGAAAGGAAATCAATTTTAAAACAATTGACAACGAGGTCCCAAATACACACAAAGGACAAGAAATGAAAGTTTCAATAATCCGTGGAAAAATCCCATGTCACACCACAAACCATTATTTGGGCAACATTTCGCCTATTTGATTTCTTCAATATCAGCATTCATATGAACTTTTACCATAATCCATATGTCCAAAATTGCATTCACCACTTAAATCTATGGAAGGATGTTTATTAAATCGCATCTGAAAGTGTAACAACGGCAACTGTCCCTTGTTATATACAAGATTCAGTTTATTTCTATATATCTTCCATGCACTGCAGGTTCCAGAGACTCAGTGTAATCAATTTTTTGTTCAGGAATTGTCCTTACTTGCTATTTTTCGTGATATGGTTCATAATTCCTTAGAATAACAACAAATTTTGTTATTTCCTTTGTTTACAATGCTGTGACATCATAGGAGAGTCCTCTATAGCATGAATAGGTAATTATTTCTATAGTGGGTAATGGTGACTTGGCAACACTTGTCTCTTGCTGCAGCAACTAGAAGGCTTTAGTGTCGGATCCTGAGGTAAAACAAAACAGATTGTCTTTTTAAATTCCCGCCCTGAATGGATCTAGATCTAACAAATGAGCTATAGAATGGTTCATTATGTGGATTAATTACATACACTGAATTATTCGTAAAGTAGAAACAATATGAATATCAAGAATATGGAAGAATTCCAATCTAATAACTTAGTCCCAACTATAACCAAGAGAAAGAGAAGGTCAATTCAATTCCCCCCAAATACCCCAAGTAGGCGGAGCTTTGCCTACCTCCTTCTAGCATCAGCAGGTGAATTGCCATGATGAGCAGGTACCTCTAAGGTACGTACATAATTACCCCTGGTGGGAGGCGACTCCACCCAATTGGGTAGACCTTGTCTCTCTTAGCCTTGGTCCCAACAACTGCGTTTGAAGTTGTGATGAAACCTCCATAAAATAATAATAATAAAGTTATTGAGAATGATAATGCGATCAGAGGGGCAATGACAAATCCTACTCGCCATCAATGGTATCGTTGAAGCTGAAGCCTAGGATGGGTACTAATATCAGTTAGCGATTACGCACTTGGCAATTGCTCAGAGCCACAGTGAAGAGACGTTTCATCAATATGCAAACTTCCCTTTACTGTGGGTGGAGCCTCATGACGTCATAGATTAACATCACTATTGTGTTCAAAACTCTTACCTGCGATTTTGATGGCTCTGTTGTAGGAAACTCACTTTTACTCTGATAAGTACCAGAACTATTGAACTTAAGCACTAAAATCCGTGCAAAAATTAGGTAGGGTTATAAAACATATACTTGCCAACTTTCACCTTTATCCGATGCTTTGATAAAAAGGTGTTGCAAAAAACAGTGTTTTATCGGCCCTGAATCCTTTAGTAGATACTTTTATTTATTCACATTGTAGTTAACTTGTCTATTCAAAGCCAAAAACATAAGTGGAGAAACAAATGAAGAAATTCCATTGCCTGGGAACGATCCATACTCAAATTCAGATTATCAGAATTAGGTGACTGTGTTGTAGGACTTTGTAAACTAAGAGTAAAGTTAACAAGGTTTTGTTGGTTTTCTCTCCTCCCTCTCATAACACAAAACAAAACAGTTACAACAAGCATTCTGACACTGCCTTCCATATTCACCACAAAAAACTCAATACTACATTGCTTCCTTCTCATCCAAAAAGTAACTTTTACCATAAAGGTTAACATCGTCCTTCTTCATTCTGTTCAAAGCTAAGTTGGAATACTTTTCTTAGACTAGTTTGGCATCATGAACAATTTTTAGTGTTCTGGCATAATTAAGAACAAAATAACTAATCTTAAACTCAAAATGTGTGATGTAGATTACAACTCATCTTGAAATCTTCAAACAAATATCTGCGTCATTACAAGCCGTCAGCTTGACCCTGAACATGAAAAATACTCACAAGACCCTGATCTCTGATATTTTGCACACACCAAATTGAAATATTCTAAAGTCAATCACCATAATAAACCTGTTATTGAGGTAACATCCAAAACCAAACTAAAATGTTTTTATCATAATAAAACATTCCACTATAAAGCATAGTGTCCATTATCTTTTATGACAAAAATATTACAATGAAATATATAGCGACATTCTGACAGTTCATTGTCTTTATATCGCATTGGTATCTGACTTTGGTGAACAGAATGAACTGATATGGGAGTGCCACCCACTGAGGCCTGTCCACGATTTATATGGGTTGAAATGGGAGTGCTGGGAACAGGAGTTGGTCAATAGCTAAGGGAAGGTTTGGTTGGATCTATTGACAGACAGACTATTGCCATGTTCTGGCAAAGTATGTGGTGTCCCATATCACCCAAATATGTGTGCTGTAATCAGTTTTTTTGTGCAATTAGTTTCATTATAGCCACTTCAAAGTATTAACAATAATAAATAATCCACAATAAATGACAACTATTGATTCTCCAGGGACAATGGGCCAAACAAATCTGTTGCAGGATACTGGCATGCTGCATTTGGCAGTGGCTGAACCATAGGTTCCACTGGTGTACAAGTGAGCAACTACAGCTTTTTTTTTTATAAAGTTTAACAAATTCCCAGTCCATACAAGTTCACCAAACTTTTATCACGAGTCTGCACTTGGTGTACTAATGCCTTGGTGTCCTTATTGGTCAAATCACAACATTCTGGCTCTGAGCCTGAAAACTTAGAGTTTATTTTTCACATGTTTGCACTATGCACATTAGCATCATTCCTGTCACCTGCCACCATACATTTTTGCAATGCAACTAAGTCTTAATCTTAGCATGATGCTTTGTCAAAATCTTGAAAATGTATCATTTAGCATACCAGCAATGACCACCTCGCACACATAGTCAGCAGTGCCACCCTTTTCAATAGAATCTCTCAAACCAGGGTTGTTCAGGCAAGATAGGCGATCAGAAATTTTTGAACAGCCAGGTCTGTAGTTCATATTGAAATCAAGCACTTGTCTTCTGAAAATCCATTTCTCATCATGTGCAGTAGGCTTGGACTTTAGGCCATTGTCTGTTCCAGCAGCTTAGGGCTGGTTTCCAATTCAAAGGGTAGATAATAAAATACAAGCTAAAATATTTGCAGTCCCATATTCAAGTTACATTCCTTCTCAGACGGGCTGAATATGATAAAATGGGTTCTGCAATCCACTTGAAAGTGAGTCACTGTCCTACACTGTGTTAGACACCAGTTGTTTGAAGTTTTGAAAGCCTGCTGCTACTCACTCTTCAAAATGAATTCGGTTTCTTTTTCACATAAGTCTGAATAGATTCCACTGTTAGCCAACTGTAAGAATAAGCTTACCTCACTCAATTTCTAGGTTGGCACCACACCTTCAATTACTAGTCAGCTTGTGACCAAAGAAGGTTAACTTCTTCAGTTAAAAATCACATTTCCTCCAGTTGAGGGTGAGTCTGACTTCAACCAGTCGATCCAAGAATGTATGTGGTCTTAGGTCAAGCTCAGGCAATTCACCTATTTGTCCACCCTCTATAATTCAATAGGCAGTTTTAGTTGTCTTTCAATAGCCCCATTTTCCCATTGAACAATTGTGGATAATTACCCAGTATGTCAATCTCAATTACCTGAGCTACACCAGTTTCCGAGCCAACTCGTAAGATGCTCAGCATTTCAGCAGTCTGTACTGAGGAGTGATTTTCTGAAAAGATAGCTTTAAAGTGAACTTTTTCAACACATGTAAAACATGTCTTGCTCTGGGAGGGCATGTGTTTGACGTCAACATGTACCACAGGCAAAACAGTAAATTCTACAGCTCACTTCTTGAGATGAACCAGAATATGTTACTGATTTTAGTTCTTATCTGCAATGATACTGTGTAAGCTATAATCATAATTTTATGAAAAAGAAATATTAGACAAAGCACTTAATACTTGATGAAATTAGCATATTTTTACAACTGTCATTTGGAAAAAATGGCCCAAACAGGGTCGGAAATATTCACTTTCAATTTCCTTTGCAGAGCAAACAGCTACTTCCGTTCGTCCACTTGAGTGTGGGTAATGAGCTAATGAGAGTTGAGGTTTCAACCCACATCTCTAAAAATCTGTTATCTCACCATTTGCTAGGTTCCTACCCCCATCTGTGCATATTTCCTCCAGCAAAACATTCTTTTCATCTCAGGGATAAGTTTCGATGATGTCAGGCCATTGGCAAAGTGCAACACACTTCCAGCCAGCTAGTCAACCTGTCAGCGTAAGCTAAATATAATCTGTTTTCTAAGTAAAATAGTCAGCCACAGTCTTTTGAAAATTATATTTTGACTGTTGGGTAGGTAAAAAAGGTTCTTGTTGTTGGGAGGGTGCACGTACATTTCATGTCTCACATTCAGTTCTTTGAAACTTTAAGTCCCTTTCCATTACAGGCATGATTGCAGACTGCTCACAACTTTGCTTCCTAAGTCACTGGGCACCAACAGATGAATATGTTACCAACTCACCAACATGGCTGAATCTCTCTTATGTCTGAATAAATGGTTTCGATGCAGATTCTACTAAATTTCTACTTCTGGGCCTGTCATCCTCTTGAACTCTTTTCAGCAGTAGCGGGTAATCTGCATCCTCACCAGCATATCTCTCACCAACCTGACTGTCAAGAACAATAATGTCATTCTCTGTGCCTTGCAATGATGCAATCACCATGGCAGACGCCCTAACATCCACATCTTCATCACCTATGATATTTACGTCATCTGGGGTAGCCTTAAGACTCAGGTATCAAAATAAAGTGCTAGGAGCTGTATTTTTCTTGCTAGCAATATATTTCAATGTAAATCTGAACTGCAATGTTTTTCTCTTTCAACCAGAAAAGCCTTGGATTGTCAATGTGCTTCAATTCATGACTACCAAATAGTTTAACTAAAGGACACTGATCTGTCACAAGCATTGAATTTGGGCACCTCAGAAAAAATAGGCGTGCCTTTTTCAAATACAAGACAACAACCGCTGCCTCACCCTCAATAGAAGCATAATTCATTCCTCACTAGAGAGATGTGTATTGTCACGTAATGCTAATTTCCAGACACCCTTACAGCAACAGGCTATTGCATCTTGCAGACACAGGTGAATGTATTCCTGTCCCAAAGATGGCCTTGTTCTGTCTTCATAATAACATTCAAAATAGCCTCGAATGCATCTTTTACTTTGAGAGCTGTCCATCACTCTCTGGAAAACTGGGCATCAATGGCACTTCTTAACTTTTCTTCAAAGTTTAATCTGATGTTCAGCATAGCCTCATACCAAGGTATCCTGCTGAGCTTCAGTGAATCATCCATCAATCTTCTCCATTCTCAGAAAGGGACTGCAGTCATGGCATACTTGTATTTCTTGGGGGAAAAAGGTTTGCCATGTGTTCGTCTGGGCACTGTTCCCCCACATTGGATAGGATGGCTTTTCAATTGCCTCTGTAATTGTCCTGAAACCAGTCCCCAAGTCCTTCTTTAGGAGTGCTGTGCCTGGGGTGGGCCAATCTTGCTGTTCTTGTAGTAACCCCAGGCGATGGCCTCGCAAACCTGCTCATTGTGTCGTAGGTCAGTCTGGATCACTGCACCATGTAGGATGGTAATGATATATGGGGCTTTCGTCTGCAAGACTTCTTATTAACTAAGATTAAGCACCATGATGGTTACACATTGAATGAGGGACAACACTGTCATGCTGAAAGTTTAGTGGGCAAACATCGGTAGTGTGCGACTGATACACATACCCCCTCGACAGTGGTGGAATTCAAATATTTTATCAGCAGGTTCTATGACAAAAAGTAAGTGAAATTTGCTCCACTCAGGCAGACCTTCTCCACCTTCTAATAGATGACCCAAGATAGCTCCCCATAACCCCTGCCCTGGTTCAGGAGCACAATGGCAAGTACCATCAAGTGGTAGGCTCCCTCCAGCTTCAATGTGGGAGACTCCAGAAGTTCATGCAAAAGAAAGGCTTTTCAGAGCAAGCTGCTAGAGCAATCTCAGACACTCTGTGGCCTTCAACTGCCAGAGTGTACCATGGGAAGTGGATGGTCTGTTGTAATTGCTGTGAGTGGGACTACAATCCACTCAAGACCATTGTAAGAAAGATAATGGACTTCCTGGTGTATCAGCGGGAGGATTAAACCCTTTGCATCACCACAGTAAAAAGCTATAGTCACCTTGGCTCACGTCTTCAAACCAAGGGGGATTGACTTGTTAGATTCCTGGGAACTTTCCCCCATCATCAAATACTCCAAGAGGAGGTGCCCGCCAAGGGGACTGAGGTCCCCGGAGTGAAACATGACCAAGGTCCTTTTCCTCCTGAGGAAATCTCCCTTCAAACCTCTCAAGAAAGCTTCAAATAGGGACCTGACCTCCAAGACTATCTTCCTCCTCACCCTCACTTTGGTCAAGAGAATGGAAGAGCTTCATGGCATAAGGGATTATTCCAGCTAACAGATTTCAAAGGTGGTGGGGGGTGGGGGAATGTGGAAGAAAAAGAAAGCACTATAAAAATTTACCTAATATTTTACTATATACGTATAGTTATTTTTAGTAAAAACCACACTAAATTGTAAAATAGTTATCAAACAATAAGCCCATATAAACTACAAAAATGGAAAAGAATTACTTGAAGATAGGCTGCATATGGCTTGATGGGATGGTGAGGAGATGGGTACAGATTGGTAGGATAGGCTGAATGATGTGTAGAAGATAAAATTTCTCTGGTAGGATGCCAAGTCTTGAAAGCCCAGGTTTTAGTCAAGAAGAGGTGTGAGAACTGGTGCTGGCAAATGGGCTAAAGTATAAGTCAATTGTTGGCTGTCTTGCATTCTGCCATTTTTCTTGCAGCTAATCCCCATGGCATGCAGCAGCCAACAAAATCTTGTGTTGTTTGATATTGCTTTGATCCATGTTAGTATTATAATCTGCAGGCAGTTGAAGATGCTCCTGAATAAGTGCCAAAGCATGAAACATAGTCTTCAATCAATGATTGCATTGAGGTATTCCAACCTGCAATTCCTGTGCATCTTCTCCTCCTCCTTCTTCTTCAGCTATTTGCTTCTCCTCCCATTCCAGCAGATCCTCACCCGTTAATTATGTCTAACCTATGAATAAATTCACTGCTGTTTTCCTCATTCATCTCTCATTATGGCTTCAAGTTAAAAGGAGACACATCTACCTCATTCCTCCCTCGTACCCAAGCAGATAAAAGGACTGAAGTCAGGAAAAGTGTGGACCAATCAGGACAAAGGTTCTTCCACAATGACTGTACACACACTGCACTGACACCTCTTGCCACAACTCCTGAATGAAATTAAGGATATCCCTCCATTATTGTTATGGAGATCATAAAGCTCATCTACAAGCTGAATTAGAGACTTTGTATTGGGAGGCAAGAATGCTATTTTGATGTTTGAGTAAAGGTCAGTGAGGAGAGGTGGATGGATAGAAGTGTTGTCAAGAACTATGAGGATACAGAAGGGGGTATCTTCTGAGATGCAGTATTTTTCTAATTCATCTTGCATGCCACTGCTTATGTAATCCTGCATCATTCTTGTTGCCACCCAACCTCTGGCATTTGTATACACGTACACAGGCATGAAATTGTAGTGGATTTGCTTCAAGGTCTTTAGACTATGGGTGTGATATACTGCCACTGGCTTCAATTTATGTTCTGCCATGTCAACCCCAAACATCAACATTGTTCAGTCATTCACTGTCTTGAATCCTGGTGCTGTCTTCTCTTCAACTGAGATGTAGGTCCTGCAAGGGATCTTTATCCATTAAAGACCCATCTCATCAAAGTTGAATATCTTTCTGGCTTCATAACTCCCCTCCTCAATTATCATCTTCAAGATTGCAGGACATGAAGCAGTTCTGGGTAAGCAGAAACACACTAGTCACTGACAATTTTATCATGGAATCCTAGGTGAATCTTATATTGGCAACCCAACTCAAACTTTGTCGTACAGGTCTTCATAAAGGCTTAAAGATTTTTTCTATATCTGCTCTAGAGCTTACATTAATATTATTTTTATTTTGGTTCTGAATCCAGATTCCAAGCATTGTTTTCATTCACTCAGACAACACTAGTAAGATGTTTTCACAGTATCTACAGGAACACGAGGCAGTATACTTACATAATTTTATTTTATTTATTTTCTTTCTTTTGCTGTTGTCCTAAATCGTGTGACATGTGGTCTTACTGAGGCCTAAAACCATTTTGATACATACTGTGGTCTCACCACAATCATACCACTTCAGCACTTCCATGTTAATTTCCAAAGAAATTGATGTTTTGGAATGCTTAGCACTAATTCAATTACTACCAGCATTAGCCGGTCAGTTGCCATTCGTTGTTAAATGAAAAAGTATCAGTTAAGACAGAAAAAAATGCAATTTCACAGCAATGGACACCGTGTCTGAATGAATGTATTTAATAGGCAGCTATTCCAATTTGATACACACGCATTATTTAGAACTGTTGCATGAAAATCCATTTTCTTTTTTCTTAATCATCTTACACGTTATGTCAAATTTGCATATACCCAAGACACTCAAATCCAGAAGTGACTGTGCTGTATAGGGAATTATAGTAAACAAAGTACCGGCGACATTCATCGGTACCACCTCATCCATCATCATACCTAAGTGTGCTTCAACACACCAAGTTTCGGCAGATTCCACTGATGTGGCATATTATTTTCAAGTTTTCTTTTGACTTATTAATAGGCCTAGAATCACACATTCGGTAGGCCAAATGCAAATCGTCATACATTCTACAAGGTTTACCAAACTTATGGTATGTCTAATATTTCAATACTATATCTTATAATTAACAGCTATTACTACTTCCTATTTCCTGCAAAACAGTAGTGTAAACAACAGCAAGTACTGATATAAACAGCAAAATAAAAAAAACAGGTGTTTGCTGACATTAGTTGCCATCATGATTGCACATTACTTAAGAGTTATGTTACAGTTTTCACTTGCAAATTCTCAGTGAGGATTTCCATAAGTAAAAGCAACATAAGGCTTTTTCATCCTTCACACACTTGAGAAGGTCTTAAGAAAGTCTACCGCTAAAATAAGCTGCAGGTTGTAGAAGAAACTATTTGATTTTTGCAAATGGATACCATCAATGTAACAGCCTAACTGGGGCCATCAGTTCACACATGCACATTTTGGCAGTTCACCCAACAAATCTGGCCACTTCCCACCAAAGTGATAGGGGTGACTTAGTTTTTAATCAGTTTATAAAGCCTTCTGGTGTTTAAAATTTTGGATAGGGGATTAAAAACTACACTGCATCATATATATGTTAAGACTGAATACATTCCTGTACAAAATCATCCACCAATGGATATAAGCTGGATTCCTAAATGTGTAAACAAGCACCCACAGAATACTTTCTATGGGCTTGTAGAAGCAGTGAGAGAAATCAGTTGCATCACATGTGGGCTCTCTTGATTCTTTCTTTCTAAATCCAGAGGCAGAATATATTCAAATGTTGGAAATAACTTAGGATGATTCTGGTTTGTCAAGGATAGTAGCAGTGACATCATACTCAATGTAGTGGAACCATAATGCATTAACAAACTGGGCACTGTTACCTCTCTCTCTTTGAATTATTCTTTTCGATACACCACACTCCTCATTGAATAATGATACTAATGAAATCCAGAAGAGGTAATGTGAGTCTGTCAGTCACCAAAAAAACATGAATGTCTGGTTTGTCACAGTTTGTAGATCAGACACTCGTCAGATCATGACATATCATAAGAGAACGGACTATCAGAAAATTTACTTTGAATCAGATAAATAAGAGATCTTCTGGAAACAACGAAATTAGACATAAGATTTATCTTTTCCTTAAGAAGATATTTGTCTGAAGCTCTCAGACAGTTTATTGTCATATAAAATCCAATCATACCACAGTCAAGAAACCATGGCCAGTTCTCTCCTTTTCCTGACTTCAAATTTTGTATTGGTGGATTTACTTGTGGGTGGATAATTATTAACGCATTCTACATTTTATAGCATCATGCTATAGCATCTGACCCCAATAAAATATTGGTGAGGATCGAAGGGAAATATGTGTTCAACAAGATGATTTTAATGGGGTTGATTTTATTAGTTCGAATATCAAGTGTGGTTGTGTTTGTTCTCTAGATACTTATTCAAAATGTTTTTATCTTAAACTGGTCTATCTCAATACTAAGAAGCTAAGTTTGAGCCACATGCGGTGAGTTACATGTTAATATCTAGGAAATTTTAAAAGATTTTCATTAATGTTAGAAAAATTGCAAAATATTAATTATGGATAGTTGTTCAACCTTGAATAAAATCTGACTACCTATTATTCTCTGTGTATCTGTTTATGTTTAGCTAAGCATAAAGGGCTGCCAAATTAGTAGTATTATTTAAGAAGCTGTTTGCATGAAGGAAACAATTTGCAAAGCATGCAAGTTGAAAATAATCATAACTATGTACTGAGGTAAGGCATTCTAATGTATTCTATATTTGCAGAGTGACTTGAAGAGTTTACATAGATTTCTAAAAATCGCTGTATTATCTATAAAATCTCCAAAAGTACTGCATTTCCTGTCACCAATACTAGATTCAAGAGAATAATACTACTGATTAGGTGACCCAACAGATATGACGAGGTGACACCAAGCACAATCCATTTGCAGAGCACTTACTTGGCATCTGGCTGCTGGAGACGTATCTGCATAGTAACCGGGTTGAGAGCCCTGGCAAGAGAAGCCAGTATTTGGGATGAAGGCGAGTAAAGGGTAATCATTTCCTGGCACTCCTCCACCTGGAATAGCTGCTGCAAATCCCATCATAGCACCCCCTCCTCCACTTCCGCCACTGCCTCCTCCACCAAAACCCCCACTACCCCCTCCGCTTCCGCCACTGCCTCCTCCACCAAAACCCCCACTACCTCCTCCACTTCCACCACTGCCTCCTCCACCAAAACCCCCACTACCTCCTCCACTTCCACCACTGCCTCCTCCACCAAAACCCCCACTACCTCCTCCACTTCCACCACTGCCTCCTCCACCAAAACCCCCACTACCTCCTCCACTCCCACCACTGCCTCCTCCACCAAAACCCCCACTACCTCCTCCACTTCCGCCACTACCAAACCCACCACTTCCTCCACTGCCTCCTCCACCGAAACCTCCACTACCTCCTCCAGTCCCACCAAGCCCTCCACTACCTCCTCCAGTCCCACCAAACCCTCCACTACCTCCTCCAGTCCCGCCAAACCCTCCACTACCTCCTCCAGTCCACCGCCAAACCTCCTACCTCCTCCAGTCCGCCAAACCTCCACCTCCTCCCCAGTCCCGCCAAACCCTCCACTACCTCCTCCAGTCCCGCCAAACCCTCCACTACCTCCTGAGCCTCCAAAACTTCCACCTCCGCCTCCAGAACCCACACCATATGTATAACCTGTGTTTCCTGATCCAAGCTGCTTGCCTATTACTGTGGAAACAAGTTGAGGGTTGGCTGTGGTGCCTGTAAATGGTCCATTAACTAAAGTTACCAGGTTTCTAGGCAATGGGCTGACAGTAAATGCTGTTGGACTAGCTGCAACTGCCAAAGGTTTCGGTGTAACAATGAATGCACTAACATCAGCGACTGTCAATAAAGGATTTGATGCAAAAGTGTTATGTCTGTTGAGTTTATCACTGAGAGAGGAATTCTGATCACTGTCGACTCCAGCAGCGCGATTCAGACTAAACTTAGAGAAAGTTCTGAGGAAGTGGTTGTTGTGTCGAGATCGCAGAAGGGTGCTACTTGTCATTGTGGCTGCAATAGTACCTGAAAAAGAAATTTATTTTATTCAAAGATATATCAATAACTAAAGTAATGGGTATACATCAATTTATATGCAAGTATATGCAGTCCTGGCAAGTAACTTCAATATTGTATGAAAAATTACTATCAAGGAAGAAGAAATTGTAGCAACCATTTACCAGGTTATGGGTTATCATTCTTACATTCTCTTCTACACATATGCATACATCCACACAGATGCACAGATTAGACATACATACATACACACACACATATATACTATATCTAGATATATATATATATATAGTATATAATATATAAATATATATAATATATTATATTATATATAAATTATATATAACTATTATATTAGTATCTATATATATATATAGATATATATATATATATATATCTATATATATATATATATATATATATATATATATATATATATATAATGATATATCTATATATATATATATATATATAAGTCATATCACATTTCCGTGATTCATATACATATATCGAGCTACAATGTCCTTTAATATCTAATTCGCTCTACCTCAGAATTAATATATTTTCATATATGCTTAACCGAAGGGGAATTTTTTCTCGATAATAGATTTGCCTGGACCAGGGCGCGAAACCTATGGATCCTTTCAAACCCAGGAACGTCAGTGAAGCTTTACCTACTACACCACTCGCGGTGGTGTAGTAGGTAAAGCTTCACTGACGTTCCTGGGTTTGAAAGGATCCATAGGTTCGCGCCCTGGTCCAGGCAAATCTATTATCGAGAAAAAATTCCCCTTCGGTTAAGCATATATGAAAATATATTAATTCTGAGGTAGAGCGAATTAGATATTAAAGGACATTGTAGCCGATATATATATATAATATTAATATATTATATATTATATATATAAATTATTTGTATCGATATATGTAATAATAATATAAATAATCTATATATATCATATAATCTAATAAAAGGAGCCCATAAAAACACCAAAATGTAGAGAGAAAAGTACTATATTTCAGAGACTGCTGTCTCTCTCTTCAGGTATATGAATGAGAAAAGTTTACAGAAAAGGTGGTATTTATACCAAGAGATTCGTCCACAAGTAAGCCAATTTAGGTCACCCCCGCTGATAATCTTCCTTTAATCTTCTTAAGCGTTGGTTGAATGAACACTGCATCGACGATGTCTGATGTCCAATTCCCTTTTGAGATGTTCATCGTCGACGCAGTGTTCATTCAACCAACGCTTAAGAAGATTAAAGGAAGATTATCAGCGGGGGTGACCTAAATTGGCTTACTTGTGGACGAATCTCTTGGTATAAATACCACCTTTTCTGTAAACTTTTCTCATTCATATACCTGAAGAGAGAGACAGCAGTCTCTGAAATATAGTACTTTTCTCTCTACATTTTGGTGTTTTTATGGGCTCCTTTTATTAGATGGAATTCTGTTGTTACAGAACACCTTTACCAGTCATATATAATATATATATATATATATATATATATATATATATATATATATATATATATATATATATATGAGCAAAGGGATCTTCATTTATGAAAAAATTCACATCTAGCAAAAAAATTACTTTTAGAAAAAAACTCTTTATTTGATTGGAGGTCTACATCAGGTCTACTATATATACTAGTAGTAATCCCAGGTCTTAATATTAAATATCAAGAATGGAGATAGAATTTGAAAAATGGTTATTTTCGGGATAAATCGCCTTGGCGTCACAAAACCGAAGGTCAGAGGCAAAAATCATAAGAGGTTTGGAGATGTCCCAAGTCACCTTATTAAGTGGTGTGAATGTCAAAATCCTATCCTTAAAAAATGGCATTAGCCGGCTGGCCCCTTTAATTTTCTTAAGTGTTGGTTGATATCTGAATCCCAGGCACCCTTTGAGATGTTCATTACCTGTCTTTGTTTAATCAATGCTGATTCTATCATCTAGTTTTTGTACAGACATTAGCTGCTATGAATTAGGTGACAAATTCCAGTTTATTTTGTGGTTATGGTTATTTATATGGTTAAAAATAGATGAGCTTTGTTTTCCATACCTATCTGACTGTTTATGTTGTATTAATCTCTGGGGATGTGATTTTCCTGTAAAACCGATGTAAGATTGGTCACAGTCCAGGCATGGGATTTTGTATACTCCTGTGTCTCTGGGGATTGTCTTTTGTTGGACGTTAATCAGGGATGTGGCTAGGGTATTTGGGTAAGTAAAGGCAAAAGGGTTAGATTTTCCAAGAGTTTGGGTTACCGTCGTAATCCTGTCCAGGTGTAGGATTATAATTTTATTATTGGGTGTCTCTCTGGTCTTGTCTTGAGGGGGTAGGTAGAAAATTACATTTGCTTTATGAATTTCTTGCTCAGTTATATGGTCAGGATACCTTAAAGACAAAAAGTGAGTATGAATTAGTTCAAATTCTTTTTTCAGGAAATCTGGGGAACAAATTCATAAGGCTCTTAAGAATAGGTGGCTGGCTACGCCTATCTTGATAGGAATGATGTGATATCTAAGTAGTGAATGTATGAAAGTGAGAATGTTGGTCTTCCGTATACGCTAAATTTGTATTCTATTGTGTCTCTAATTATTAAAACATCAAGAAAAGGAAATTTGTTATCTGTTTCCCATTCAACTTTAAATTTGATGCTGGGCACTAACGAGTTTCATTATGAAATGAATTCGTTGAAATTGCCCCATTTATTATCCCAAAATGTTAGAATATCATCTTCATATCTTATCCACAGCATGTTTTTGGGTTTTATTGCATTTATTACTATAGTTTCAAAATATTCCATGTAAGATTGGCTAAAACAGGACTTAAAGGACTCCCCACATGAAAATATGTCATAACATACATAATTCAACCAATTTTATTTTATCAGGAGCCAGTTGGAAATGATTTTGATAGGGGGCTACTTTTTCCTTCAAAAACTCTGGAATGTCCTGTACTGGTACTTTTGTGAATAGCAAATCTACATCAAGGCTTAAATGTTTTATGTTGTGAAGTGGTATATGTGGTTCTCTGAATTTGTGACGAAAATATTCCGAATGTTTAATGTGACTAGGAGGAAAAGTGCCTAAGAAAGGGGAAAGGAGGCCTGCTAACCTTTTAGAAATTTTATAATTGAAAGATTGTCTATAAGCTTTGGGAAGGCCATAAACATAAGGTAGTTTTGAGTTAATGACTAAATTTACCCAGTAGTTCAGTGCTCTTTTCATTCTGGGTAATTAATCTTATGTTCCTGAAAAAAACCTGATGAGACGTTTTGGAGGGGGTTTTTCGTTAATTTGTCGTAAGCGTTTGTGCCACTAAGGAGTTGGTTGATTTTGTTGGGGTAGAAGTCTGTCTATTATTACGATTTTGCTGTCTTTGTCGGGTCTACTTATCACAACGTCTAACTTTTTAAGTGAGTGGATTTATGATAGCCATCTGCTCGCTAAAAAAGTTAGATGTTGTAATAAGTAGCTCCAACAAAGAAGGCAAAATCGTAATCATGGACAAAGACTTCTACCTCGCCAAAATCAACTAACTCCTTAGTGACACAAACACTTGCGACAAACTGACGAAAAATCCCCTCGAAAACGTCTCCACAGAAAGAGCATTGAACTATTGGAGAAGTTTAAAGTCATTAACTCAAAACTACCTTACTTTTATGGCCTTCCCAAAACTCGCAAAGACAATCTTCCATTTAGACCCATCATCTCATGTGCCAGAGCTTTCAATTATAAAATTTCTAAATGGTGGGCTAGCCTTGTTTTCCTTTTCTTACGCACTTTTTCTCCCAGTCACATTAAACATTCAAGTCAAAATTAAACGGATTAGTGCCCAGCATCAAATTTAAAGTTGAAAGGGAAACAGACAACAAAATTCCTTTTCTTGATGTTTTAATAATTAGAGACACAACAGAATACAAGTTTACCATATACAGAAAATCAACATTCTCACTTTCATACATTCACTACTTTAGTTATCATGACATTTCTATGAAGATAGTCAGCAACCTATTTTTAAGCTTTCATCTTTAAGGTATCCTGACCATATAATTGAGAAAGTGATTCTTAAAGCAAACGTAATTTTCTACCTACCCCCTCAAGACAAGACCAGAGAGACACCCAACAATAAAATAATAATCCCAATCCTGGACAGAATTAAGATGGTAACCCAAACTCTCAGAGAATCTAACCCTTTCGTATTTACCTACCCAAATACCCTAGCCAAATCCCTGATTAACGTCCAACAAAAGACAATCCCTAAAGACACAGGAGTGTACGAAGCCCCATGCCTGGACTGTGACCAGTCTTACATTGGTTTTACAGGAAAATCACTTGCCCAGAGATTAATACAACATAAACAGTCAGATGAGTATGGACAACAGAGCTCAGCTATTTTTAGCCATATAAATAACCATAACCACAAAATAAACTGGAATTTGTCACATAATTTATAGCAGCAAATGTCGATACAAAAGCCATATTATAGAATCAGCCTTGATTAAACAAAGACAGGTAATGAACATATCAAAGGGCACCTGGGATTCAGATATCATAGATAGAATCTTCCTTCAACCAATGCTCAAGAAGATTAAAGGAATTATCAGTGAGGGTGACCTAGTCAAATGGCTTACCTGTGGATGAATATCTTACTATAAATACTGCCTTTTCTGTAACTTTTCTCATCCATTACCTACCTGAAGAGAGAGACAGCAGTCTCTGAAATATAATACTTAATTTCTATTTTTTTTATGGGCTTCTTTTATTAGAAGGAATTCTATTGTAACAGAGCATTTTTACCAGTCATATGTTATATATGTATATGTAAATATATATAGATATATATATATATATATATATATATATATATATATATATATAAAATATTTAATCACTGTTGTGCTACTTTCATATCATTTACATTATCTGGCACTTCCTAAACCCTGTGCAAAATGCTTCTCGGCACCCATTGCAGTGTGCCAACCTGCTCATTTTGGCAGCGCCCTTATGTTTCGTCGATATTTAGGTCCTTCCATTCCAACAATTTTGCCATCTACCCAAGGATTTATATGGGTTTCCTTTCCTTCTATCTCAAAAAATCTGCAGATGAATCAAACCTTTCACCAAAACAAAATCAAAGTCTGTGCCATCAAACCTTCATATCTCTACATATCATCTTCAAACTCATTGAATGTGATACGAAATTGGCTGCAGTTATCTATTGTTCACAAGTCATTGTGTACGACAATAGATGAAGGAAAATTGATGGGGTGCATGGTTCGCACGTACATACTTACTTGTACTGTAATATCAGTAAAGACAAATGGGCCATTATCTGTAATTATCACCTCCGGAGCCCGATGCCAACAGATGTTACTTTGGAAGTAAGCAATAGCAACTTCCTCTGCCAATTTATTCTTCAAAGGAAAAATCTCAACAAACCTAGTCAGCTCACCGACCACAACAAAAATTCCCAAGAATCTCCATATGTACCCTCTGCAGCGGTCTTGATGGTACAGGATATGCACTTAACCTACAAGAAGTATGCAATTTTTGCTGGCTTAGAGGCATTACACACTGCACGTGCTCTCACAAAATCCTCAACAAGGGAAGCCATATTCTTCCAGGAATATTTTGTGCGCATCTCATGATACATCTTCTCAGTTCCCAAATGAGGACGACCAAACTATCAATGAACAATCCTGAGGATTGTAGGGCTCACACTACAATCTGTGTCGTATCCCCTTTATCATCATTGCTTCTCAGTTCATATTTAACCTTCCTAACAAATTACCCTCTAATTATAACCCCACAAAAGGCAATTTATATCATTTTTTAACTAATTCCCCTCTAAGGAAAGTTTTAGCACCTGCTAGCACCTCATCCTCATCTTGTTTCTGCTCTACCAAACTAATATCCAATTCTCTGGAATCCCCAGTTACATAAAACATGAGAACCAGCCTCATAAAAACTCTGCAAAGCACATCTGCTACAAGATTATGTCTACCTTCAATATACTTAAGCTTGGCATCAAAATCTCTGATTGTCAAAATCCACCTAGCCCTCTTAGGAGAACGATCTGGCTTATTACAAAGATCTATTAACGGCTTATGATCCGTGAGAACCTAAGCTTTATTACCCATCAACATCTTGAAATGAACTAAACTAGAAACCACAGCAAAAGCTTTATCTATTGTGAACATCAACCTTTCAATACTATCCATCATCTTAAATTTGTGACTGAATAACCAATGTGATGGAATTTACCATCAAATTCTGCATAAGGTAAACATCTATCCCATACTGACTGGGAATTTAAACACTGGGGGATTTACTAAAGTATCATTAATTTTCTGAAAGACTAACTGCTGAGCTTCACCCACTGTAAAAGGGATATTATCCCTCAAAATGTCAGTCAAAGGAGTTAACTAAATAGAAAAAACCTTCACAAACTTGCGGAAAAATCCAGCCATCCCAATGAAGGAATAGACATGCTTCTTTAAAAGCTGTTTTACACTAGGCTTTTCCCGCACTCTGCATACATAAGACTCATCAACTCCTCCCCAATTCTTGTTAGCCCCGCCTACTGGACTGCTCATCAAGACTCATGCCGCACCACCAACTCATCAAGCCAAGCTTGATGGGTGAAGCCTGACCACTCTGCCGACGACGATTCAGCCATTATCCAGTGCTCTATTTTACTGTATCGCCATGAAATGAAAAGGAGAAAAGGTCCATTTTTTTATAGAGTATTATCAGCATTATCCATGTTTATGGAATGTAGAATCAAAATCATGTTAAAATTGAGATGCACGTGATGCTGCAATGAAGAAGTCATGGGAAGAGATGGTTTTGATTAACGACAAAATTACAGAATATATAAAAAAAATTAAATCCACGCTACGTGGCCAGTACAAGCAAGAACAGAAAAAAGAACGGGAATAAGAAAAAATAAAGAGACTGAAATTGAAGATTTATATGTCATAAGCTATGGTGCCATGAATTGCTACATTTCTTGCAAGACGACAATATTCGAGAGTCAACTTTTTCAAAATTAGCCCATTCCCAGAAAGCTCTTTGAAGTTATTTCCAGAACTTTTGACAATTTCCTCCTTTTCTTATTGCAATTGTGCATTTGATCTTACATTTTTACTTCAACAACGGCAGCACAGGCAATTTCTTCCTCGTCACTGCTTAATAATTAGTGTTGACAAGTCAATCGGTCATCTATATCCAGTTGTCCCTACACAGAATGTGGAATGTCCCTATGTTTCTGGGGATTTTCAGAAGAATGTCCCTACGTTTTTCTTTGGCATAATCAACTAAAAACATTAGTTTGCACATTGTTTTACTTATGAATATTAGTAGAAATAAATGGAAAAGAAATGTGTCCAAATATATATTCTCATACTGACAAAAAAAAAATGGTATTATCTTATTTTCCTTTGTACTACATAAACAAATTCACAGAAAAGAAGAAAATTGAATTTCCATATTTTAAATGCTAAGCAAACACATACTGCAAAAATAAACATGTATATTCTCCCTTTTTGAAATGCTAGAAACTTGGTATGAACTATATATAATATATATATATTATATATATATATATATATATATATATATATATATATATATATATATATCTGAATAGGTGTGACGGGTCACTCATAACCTGAGGAGTTTCAAAATACATGTTTTTTTCCCATAAATCATCGTCTATCTCGAATCTGGATGTGATCAACCTGCAAGAGGCCAGCAGAACACACACTACCATCATGTCAGAACCTGCATTTGCCTTGCCTTTGTCCTTCCCCCTTTTCTGAGTAATTGTTTGTTTTGAACAAGTGTGGTATACAAAGGCAAAGTTATCAGTTAGTCATTTCCTGTCTAACACTGTTGACACTGGTATAGTTTTGTATTGTTGGAAACTGTAGGTAGATGGTGTATGTACATTATGCATGCCATTGGTTGTGGCTGAGATGCCTTATATTACCATTTGGTCCAATTTCCTTCAAATGCCAATTTCTCAGTTTTTGCTTTTTTTTTCCATTTCTCATCAACAATGGCCAGCAGGCAGTATTTTCTGGGCATGGATGCCATCAACTTACTTCTAATGGAATTGGAAAGTGATGTTGATGATAATTTAGAGGTTGCTGACACCTCTATGGCAAAAAGCTTAAGTTTGCAACAAAAGATTGGAGGCGAAGTAGATGACCTTGAAATCATTAGGAGACAAAAGGGGGAGAGAGGGGGTGGGAAGTAGTGTGTCTGTGCCTTTTCTGGTGACAGATTACATCAGCTTATGTCAATAAATCATCGACATACTGTTAAGAGAGAGATAGAGAGAGAAGAGAGAGAGAGAGAGAGAGATAATAACATTTCTGATATGACAGTAAATTACATCTTAGTGCAGATCTTTTTACATAATTTTGCTCTAGGATAATATGAGCTTATTTTATGAAAAAAAAGATTAGCCACTTCCTATTTCATTTAGGTATAAAAAAAATTCGTGAAATTTTGACCATTTTTTGGGCCAAAAAACATCCTTTTTTTCTGATTTTGACCTCTATGGGTCCGACACCTTTTCTGGCAGTCACACATTGTATATAGTAGTTTTAGGAAGGATTCCCTCATTTTTTTGTGTATATAGCTTATTTTGTATTTTTTGTAAATATTTTCATAAATTATTGTTTGAGAGAGAGAGAGAGAGAGAGACAGAGAGCATAACATTTCTGATATAACAATAAATTACATGTTAGTGCAGATCTTTTTACATAATTCCGTTCCAGGATAGTATGCGTTTATTCTATAAAAAAAAAAAATTAGCCACTTCCTATTTCATTTAGGTACCAAAAAAATTTGTGAAGTTTTTACTTCTTTTTTTTTTGGCTAACTTACCCTTTTTTTCTCTTTTCAGATTTTTACCATTATGGGTCCTACACCTTTCTGGCAGTCACATATTGTAAATAGTATTTTTAGGAAGGATTCCCTCAATTTTTGTGTATATAGTGTATTTTGTATATTTGTAAATATTTTTGTAAATTATTTTTTGTATATACTTATTTTTTAAATATATTTGTAATAAATATCTAATATGTAGATGGGTATGATTTATTTTCTCAGTAGTGTTCAGCAATGGTGAAATTTATTTTAGAGATTAAAATGCACAGCATAGCTACAGATTTTGAATTTTCACAAATTTTTTGGGCGTTCAGGTCGAGCTCAACCCCATGCACCTTTAAAGGGGTACCAAAATAGCAAAACATATATATATATATATATATATATATATATATATATATATATATATATATATATATGACTAGATGTGAAATTTCTACTCTTTTCTAAATCCTGTTTTCTTGAAGGAGATTTTTCACTTTTCGAAAATTCGCTTCTTTTCTGCTTTCTTTTTCTTACGATTACTTGGCCCAGCTTCAGTCATTGTTATTTAACATAAGATCTTAAGCAAAGTTGCTTATATCAGAACAGTGTAAGAGGCCAAATATTAACCCAACTACACGCTCAAGAGCTTCGACACATTTCCATTATAACTGCCAATGAAATATGCCCACATCACCTTTTACAAGTAATAATGCGATATGGCTTTTTATGTATGCAATTCAAGCGTATCAAACTACTCAGTACACAGAGAATAAGCTTTCCTTGTAAATGAAACATTTGGGAATAGATCGCTTCTTGATGAGCAGAAGCGGTAAAAATTGGTATTCCTGTTTGATTCTTGTTTCTATTAAAGAGTGAAAGACGTCTCTGGTACTATGGCTACTTTACTGTCACAGTATAGGCCACAAGATATCTTATAAATAGGCTATTCTTATATTACATATATTATAAAGTTGGGAAACTTGGCTAATGTCCCTACATTTATGCCATAATTTATTTGGGCGTCCGAATGTCCTTACGCTTCAAATATTTGTCCCAATGTCCCTGTGCAAAGGGACATGTCCCTACACTTGGCAACACTCAGGAAGCTACTGCAGCTGGTCGCAGCCCTCACGTAGCGTAGAGGCAAGACGGGCTGTGCAGCACATTACGTCACCCAGGTGGGTGGGCATATGCTGGCAGAGGTGACTTATGAAGTGCGCTGTGAAGCCTAGAGTAAATTCACCTTTAGTCTTAGGGACAGGGAAAGCTACAATAGCCCTAACCTTATCTTCATTAACTCTAAAACCCTCCTTGGAAATAACATGCCGTAAATAAGCTATCTGTTTCTTCAAAAAATCACACTTGGCTAGTTTAACTTTCAAGCCAGCTAATCTACGTAATTCTTCTAAAGGATGTTTTACACTTACACTAGTTTCCCCACACGCTACACACATAAGACTCATCACCAACTCTTCCCAAATTCTTGTGAGCTCCGCCCACTTGACTGCTCACCAAGACTCACACTGCATTACCCAACCTTCAATGGCTGAAGCCAGACCCAGACTACTCACTATTTAACCTCATCATCGAGTACTGTATTTAACTATATCGCCATAGAAAGGAAATGAGAAGAATTTCGTTTTTTATAGTATTATTAGCATTATCCATGTTTATGGAATGTTAAACTAAAACCATATAAAAATAGAGATGTATATGGCACCACAATAAAGAAACTATGGGAAGAAATTAATTTGATTAACAAAAAAAAAACAGAAGATATAAACAAGAAAATCCTCACGCTACGTGACCAGTGGTAGCGCAAATATAAAACGAACGGGAATAAAAAAAAAAATCACGAGCTGAAACAGATGATGTATGTTTCTCCTCCTAAGCTCTGGTGCTACGGTTTGCGTCTATTCTTGTAAGACGACAATATTTGAGAGTCGGCTTCATCATTGGAAATGAGAGAGGTAAACATATTTTAAAAGTCATCGCTTAGTGTGATGATTCATCAATATGAATATGGGGTTTTGCTAATTTGTGTCATTTTCATTATTTGTCTAATATTTTAATAAGATCATGATACATCGAGATCAAAATTGCCTATGTAACAAATATTTTGACGTCATAAATTAATCTTTTTTTTCAGTTATATGCTCTTTATTTCCTTTAATGAAAAGTTATCACATTATTTTCCAATTTTACAATTTGTCGTTACAATGATAGTATCATTTCACCTTCATTATTGAAGTATTTTTCGAAGATAGCCCGTTCTGAAAAGCTCGTTGGTTCCTTTGCTGTAGAAGCCAAACGTTTGTCCATTTCCTCCTTTTTTTATCACAATTGTGCATTTGATCATACATTTGTGCTACAGCAATGGCAGCACAGGCAAATTCTTCCTCGTCACTGCTCATCGTGGCTGTGAAGAAGATACTGCTGCTGGTCGCAGCACTCCCGTTACGCAGTGTAAAGGCAAAACGCGCTGTGTAGCCTGATGCGTCACCAAGGTGGGAGTGACAATGCTGGCAGAGGTGGTTATGAAGAGCGCTGTGAGGCCTTGTGTAAACTCACCTTAAGAACTTCCCTAAGCATTTCCAAATGTTGTTCAATCGAGTCCGTCACAATCAATATATCGTCCATGTGCATAAGGACGGACGGACTTCCCTACTAACCCATGTAAAACTGTATTCACTAACTTTGTAAAATTCTTAACAAACCAAGAGGTATTTGCATAAACTCGAAATGCCCCTTGGGTAATGAGAATGCGCCCAACTATCTTCACTTAAGAGGAACCTGCAAAAATCCCTGCATGAAGTCTATTGAGGAATATATATTTCTCCCCCAATTTCTGTAAAAAGATCTGGTATTCAAACGACCGGATAACGGTCTGGTCTGGAATAGTCTAGCTTCTCATTCAACTTGGAAATCTACACAAACTCGGACGACCCATCTATCTTATCGCACCGCTAACGAGGGGAGATTGAATGGAGAAGAGCTGGGCCTAATAATGCCCTCTTCTTTACACTTGTTGACCTCTTGCTCTCCCTGTTCCCTAATTTTGAAAGGAATCCTATATGAAGGGATGTAAATGGGCTTCATCTTCTCTTAACAATATCTGTAAAATCCACCAAAACATAACATAATTGCTCTTCTATTCTTTATAATCTGCATCAACTTAATGATCCCTAAAAACCTGCCTCATCACTTGCATCTCTGCCTCAGAAAACTCATTGTGCTTTCCTACAATAGCAACAGACTTGTCATCATCAATCCACTAATTCTTCAAAATCTAAGATATACGTATTATTATGATACTTCCTAACTGTGTCATTAAGATTCAACAATTCAACCCAAGTGACACCTGTATACTGTTACTGTAGACACATTATTATCAGAAACAGTACTAACATCCCCTTTGAGCTTTGAGCACCTTCAATGATAAACACCTGACTATCCCTTTTTGCACCTTTTAAACGAACTTTAAAAAGACCAGCCATACCTGGCTCTAAAATAACATCAACTAAAGCAGGTTTATATATATATATACTATTCCCCTGGCAATCAGGAACAATACCTTCTTGAAACTGATTATTTACCCTAGAATCAACTTTATCATAAACATTACCTTCATTAGCATTAATATTACCCTCATTATTATCAACATCACCCATTTCTTCAATGTCCACATAAGGAACAAAAGTCCCAGGGACCACGATTGTTATACCACCCACCCCAGTATGCACAGAAATTTTATTATGCCGACAAGCAGGTGTCCCGATAAAATCCTGTTCCGCAAAGCAGCACCTTTAATCACCATTACTGTCTCAACCGTTACTCTATTCCCAAGTGAAAAACAAATATCGGCAGAGCCCAAATTATTCAAACTGTGGGCTTGCACATTGCAGACCTTTCCCCTGGTGGGTTTCATCGGGTAATGAGAAATCAACAACCAATAAAAATCATAATGTGTCAGGTTAACCGACACTCCTGTATCAACAAATATCAAAACAACTGAATTAGATGCTGTCCCTCT
>NC_061087.1:52679881-52717381 GCF_015104395.2 Macrobrachium nipponense
TGAACGTTTAAATTTAATGACTTTCACTACATTATTAATTGAAGCATAATATACTATCATCAACAGTATAGCAAAACCATTAATTTACTCGTAAAATATTCTCAGTTTGTTTGTAGATTACCTGTGAATTCCATTTCCGTGAGCAATCGTATGACTTTCTCTCTCTCTCTCTCTCTCTCTCTCTCTCTCTCTCTCTCTCTCTCTCGAGCTGTGTATATTTTGCTTAAAGTTTTGAAAAGTTTCTTATTTCCTAATACTATTTAATTATAATAAGCTTGCTTGCATACTAGTAAATATGGAGCACTACAATATATATCTAATCAGTTTCAACCTGATAAATGACAGCTTAAGCTCATGTAGCTTACTCGTATTTCGGTAGGTGATGGAGTTTTGCAATGCGTCACACACACACACACACAC
Source organism: Macrobrachium nipponense (assembly GCF_015104395.2). Lineage (NCBI taxonomy): Eukaryota > Metazoa > Arthropoda > Malacostraca > Decapoda > Palaemonidae > Macrobrachium > Macrobrachium nipponense. The sequence goes on from NC_061087.1 coordinate 52,680,302, forward strand.
ACACACAAAGATCTCGATAAAATATACTAAAATGCGAGTATGTATTTGTGAGCAGTAGCTACTGTGTATAAAATTAGCAAACAATTACACGTAAATTCACAGGCAGTGCATATATTATTATTTTTTATTTTTATTATTATTTTTTTTTTTGCTCTATCACAGTCCTCCAATTCGACTGGGTGGTATTTATAGTGTGGGGTTCCGGGTTGCCTCCTTAGGAGTCCAGCACTTTTCTTACTATGTGTACCGTTTCTAGGATCACACTCTTCTGCATGAGTCCTGGAGCTACTTCAGCCTCTAGTTTTTCTAGATTCCTTTTCAGGGATCTTGGGATCGTGCCTAGTGCTCCTATGATTATGGGTACGATTTCCACTGGCATATCCCATATCCTTCTTATTTCTATTTTCAGATCTTGATACTTATCGATTTTTTCCCTCTCTTTCTCTTCAACTCTTGTGTCCCATGGTATTGCGACGTCAATGAGTGATACTTTCTTCTTGACTTTGTCAATCAACGTCACGTCTGGTCTGTTTGCACATATCACCCTATCCGTTCTGATACCATAGTCCCAGAGGATCTTTGCCTGATCGTTTTCTATCACTCCCTCAGGTTGGTGCTCATACCACTTATTACTGCAAGGTAGCTGATGTTTCTTGCACAGGCTCCAGTGGAGGGCTTTTGCCACTGAATCATGCCTCTTTTTGTACTGGTTCTGTGCAAGTGCCGGGCATTCGCTTGCTATGTGGTTTATGGTTTCATTTTTCGTATTGCACTTCCTACATATGGGAGAGATGTTATTTCCGTCTATCGTTCTTTGAACATATCTGGTTCTTAGGGCCTGATCTTGTGCCGCTGTTATCATTCCTTCAGTTTCCTTCTTTAGCTCTCCCCTCTGTAGCCATTGCCATGTGTCATCACTGGCTAGTTCTTTAGTCTGTCTCATGTATTGTCTGTGCATTGGTTTGTTGTGCCAGTCCTCTGTTCTGTCTGTCATTGTCCTGTCTCTGTATATTTTTGGGTCTTCGTCTACTTTTATTAGTCCTTCTTCCCATGCACTCTTTAGCGACTCGTCTTCACTGTTTTCAGATATTGCCCCAGTGCTCTGTTCTCGATGTTGACGCAGTCCTCTATACTTAGTAGTCCTCTCCCTCCTTCCTTTCGTGTTATGTATAGTCTGTCCGTATTTGCTCTTGGGTGTAGTGCTTTGTGTATTGTCATATGTTTCCTGGTTTTCTGATCTATGCTGCGGAGTTCTGCCTTCGTCCATTCCACTATTCCTGCGCTGTATCTGATTACTGGCACTGCCCATGTCATGTGTTTATGGCTTTTATCATATTTCCGGCGTTGAGTTTTGACTTGAGTATCGCCTTGAGTCTCTGCATATATTCTTTCCTGATCGTGTCCTTCATCTCTTGGTGTTTTATATCCCCTCCTTCCATTATTCCCAGGTATTTGTATCCTGTCTCATCTATGTGTTTGATGTTGTTCCCATCTGGTAGCTTCAGTTCTCGTTACTTTGCCTTTTTGTATGTTGACTAAGGCGCATTTTTCTATTCCAAACTCCATCCTGATGTCCCCAGATACAATCCTTACAGTTTGGATTAGGGTATCTATTTCCTTGATGCTCTTACCATACAGCTTGATGTCGTCCATGAACATCAGATGGTTGATTCTGTTGCCTCTTTTCTTGAGTTGGTACCCGGCATCCATCTTCTGTAGTACTTTTGTCATGGGAATCATGGCTACTCTTATTATTATTATTATTATTATTATTATTATTATTATTATTATTATTATTATTATTATTATTATTTGTTGTTGTTGTTGTAAACGGTCCACAATAATATAATTGTCCAAAGTTAGTGTGAAACTTCAACAAAGCTTTCGAATCCTTCTCTGGGATGAAATGGGTTCTGAAGTTTTTTTAAAGTTTCTATAAAGTTTTACACTAACTTTTAACAATTATGTTATTGAGAACCTTTTAGAACATTTTATAAACTCTCGTGATAGGGAGCTTTTTCCCAATTATTATTATTATTATTATTATTATTATTATTATTATTATTATTATTATTATTATTATTATTATTATTATTATTATTATTATTATTATTATTATTATTATTATTCTGTTGCTTAATTCGTTATCATGCAAGACCTTCCTCTAAAATTCCCATCCCTGAAACATGTCAATAGACGAGGGATTTTCGTAAAGTGAATTATTAAGAAAAATAGCCTAGATCTTCGAATCCCAGAACATTTCAGCCTAGCTCTTTCCAACATTGTATTAAAACTTTCAAAAGATACTGTACATGTTTTGCCTTTCACTTACTCCGAATATAATAGACACTGTTCTACAACAATACTTAACACATTGCCCGTATGTAAAACGTAATCAAGCTGTGGACATGGGAGGCAGTGCTGAGTTCTTCAAGTCGCGTCTTCGGTGAGAGTCGGTGGAAAATTTTATACCTAATTTGATTCTCGTGTACTTTTGTTGTAGCACCTTGTATTATAACATTTGAAATACAATAGTGTACACGATAAACTACCTTTCAGCCATAAACTTTCCTCCTAACATTGATATGAACAATACAAAGTGAGTCCGACTTAGCCATGAATCGTGGGATTCCAAATATGTTAATCCCTTGAACATTGACACTTCTGCATCCCTTCTGTAGATGCAATTTTATATTTAGGAATACGGTATTCTTTTATATAAAGGAGCATTTGCATTAAGAACTATACTTTACAGCAGCTGTTATGTATGCGGTATTCATTCTTGACTAAGAACTAAAGTAATGTAAGTTGGAAATTATTTCTTAAAGGAAATGTTTGTCTATGTGTAGTCAGGAATTTTGCCCTGACATAGCTATAAAAATGAGCTCACTTTCCAAGAAACTTGGCAATGGAGTCATTCATAGAAGGATAAAATTCACTCATACAAACAGCTCAGTCAGATTGTTATACAGTTTTAAAACACACTTGGCATAAAAAAAAATCCACATTTTGCAATGAACTGCAGTCTCTTTGTGAGGCAGACAAACACACGCTAACTTTTCAAGTGACTGGGAGAAAGGTACAGGGTGGGGCATGATTGGTTGGGTACCCTGGAATCAAAGAAGCCACAATTACAACTAGATAAGCAAATATCAGTCAGTTCGTTCTAAGTTCAAAACCCATTCATTCTTCTCCACTTACAGGATTATTCCATTAAGAAGTTTTTCCTGGACTCAGATATATCACGTAACGAAATCTGGTATATTGAGATCCGTTAAGTTGAAGTGTCAGAATACCACATCAGTGAAGGACCACCATAAAATCCTGAACGGACCTCACCTTCAACCTACTGGAGGAGAAATACCAGAGAGAAATCATTACAATGAAGTCCAGATACCTCAGCTCAGCATCAACATCCTTGAGCACTTCAGATTTTTTCAACTCTCTATGTATCCACTTTTGCGGTGTGTTTATGACAAGCCCGTTGGGGATTACCGTAAAAGCATAAACAAATGACTGTAAATGTCAGAAAGAGAATGATCCTAAGAAATTCTGAGAATTTTTCCCTGTGACTTTATTGCCAGCCACCATAAATGAATGTGACTCTTTCCCGTGACTTTTTTTTTCCAGTCAATTGTGACTTTTTTTTCCTGAGTCTTTATTTCCGGCCACCAGGTACCGAGAAAGTAGTGATAATTATAGCTGTGATCTCTTGACTGAACTAGATAGCTACTGAAAAAGAATGATTTCCTGAACATGCTACAGGATGTCATGCCTAACCTGAGGGTTGCTTTAAATCCGTCACTGCCGCCAGAGGACATTTATTCAACAGAATAGTAGCGTTGGCCTGTTAATATCATTCCTATGTTCCTGGAACAGAAAGTCTTAAAAGTTTGATTGTTTTTACTGTTCGTTCGGTCTTCGAAAATCTAGCAAGGATTGGAAACCAAGAAATTGTTTGCATGTCTTTGCCTGTATCATTTCCCGTCCAACTATATTATGTAAGAGCTAAATCAGCTGCGATTCGACTGTTCTCACCATGATAATTAGTTGAGTATTATTTTATTTCCGAATTCCAACGCAGCTGGGAAATCAGATCTAGCGATTAAAAACGCTAAGGCGGCAACACGCATCCGATAAGACTTCACAATTCAGAAAACGCACCCCACTCATTGTTGCTGGCTTGGTTGGAATCTAGTCCTGGTTTGGTGAGGAAAAAACGGGATTTCCTTTCACTGTATACTTTTTCCTCTCTGAAAAATAAAGGAAAATTGCTGAGCTTTGAGCACGAAAGGCAGGAGTCGAGTCTGTGGAGGACCACATAACATGATTCTAGTTAGAACTCGATTCACAATTTGGGGTCCAAACATGAAATAGATTTTGATGCCGTTAAAGCTGAAGGTGGATTCGAAGTGAATTAGAGGCCTTGCATTTCAATCATAATTCTAGTCCTTAGTAAGTGGTTATAATAGTCTATCTTGAAAGGTGGCGGCCACGAGGCGAAGAAGACCCCGTCTGTGCAATCAATGATAACTGAATAGGTAGGTAGTACTACGTATACCATTATTCTGCCCATTATTTGGAGTTGGTTTCCCCTTATGTTAAACAAACAAAAAGTGTTTCGACGGCAATATAATTATTAATGAATTATTTTTACGTGAAATGAATACATTTTTATTCTTGCGGTATTCTAACACAGGTCAGTTGAGAAAATTAATTGTAGCCGAAGAAAATCTTACGAGAAAACCCCGGTGTTGAACGAAGCTCGTCTCCTGAGCCCTAGGGCTGCAGGCCCCCGGGGCAAGCCGAAGAACTTTGGCGACCTTACTTGTATAATCAGAGGCGTAACTAGGAATAAATCTTAAGGATTCTGGATCTGTACCACAATGATTCAGTTGAGAACATGAAGAACAAGCTATCATTTTTTACTGCCAAAAGGTATATTGAGTTTACTATAGTAGATTCACATCAGCCGTGCATTTGAAGTTTAAGCCCGTCCCTTACGACGCTCCTGATTGGATGTTAAAAAGCCAATCACAGGCCTGGAAACTCTCAGTCTCTCTCGAGAGTTCACATGGACGAGATGCATGTTCCACCTTTCCTCAGGGATACTTTTGAAAGACGTATCCCTCAGGAGAGGTAGAACATACGTCCTGTGTGAACTCTTTCGAGAGACAGTTTCCAGCCCTGCGATTGGCTTATCAACAGCCAATCAGGAGCGTCGTAAGGGACGGGCTTAGACATTAAATGCAAGGTTGATGCGAATCTACTATAGTAGAAGTTAACATTATTTATTACCAGAAGGTATTATAATCATGGAGTTCAGTGTTACCAACATCACTGAGGGAGATACAAATGTTTTACCAACGCTATTCTGCACAAAAAAAGAAAGAAGAAAAAAGAAATAAGGGATGTATTAGAAGAAAAAAAACTCAAAACGCAATATATAATCCCGAAGTTCTGAACTGAAAAACTGGAAATTAATATTGATAAAAACAGTTTTAGATCAAAATTTTAAGTACACTGAAGCTTCACAGTAATGCAAACTCGTCAGTTAAAGTCATGGAGTTTAGTGATACCAACACTATTCTGCACAAAAATAAATAAGTGAAAAAAGGCTTAATTGTTTGTAAAAAAAATAATAAATAAAAAAGCAATACACAATCCTGAACTAAAAAAATAGTGTAAATTAGCATTGATAAAAACAGTTTAGGAAAGAAATTTTAAAACTGAATAAAGAAAATTAAAATTAATTTGTCAGCTTAGATTTAACATCTAAAATGTAACATTGATTGTAAAGAGATTAGGAAAAATAAAAGTTAATGGCAATTATATTTGGACTCTGCGAGACTTTGCTGAAGCAATATTATCAATAACATCAAAGTTAATGAGTTCCACCTCTTCACGCACAATACTAAGAAATGCTAAGGCGTTCAGTCTATCTTGTCCCATTGAGGCTCCGAGATAAGCCATAATCAATTTCAGTTTGCCGAACGAACGTTCACAGCCTGCAATTGAAATTGCTACTGTGAGCATAGGTTCGATTACATTTTCATCACAATTTTGTATAATGAATTGGATGAGCTTCTCTGGAGTGGAAACCTGAACGTCGATTCTACATACTTGCCAAGAGCATTCTGTAGTCTAAGGTGCGTCCACACGATCGAACAATGTCCGACGGACAAACATTGTTACCAATTTCCGCCCGTCATTGCCTTGTGAGCAGAGTGAAAGCAGTGGTAAACAACCTCTTCTGGTACCTCTTTTTGTTGCCAGATCTACTTCCATCGTTTCAGCGCTTATGACGTCATCCTGCTTCGCCTACGATATGGTAACAATGTTTGTCCGTCGGACATTGTTCGACCGTGTGGACGCACCTTTATAGGTTTCCTCATAGAGTTCATTACCGTCCAAATCACTACTGTAGAATTCGCCAACATGTAAACAGCATTCTCTCGACATCCAGTAATCCTGAACTTTTACCTTTTCTTTAGAATTTGTTCTACATCTAGCAGAACCCCAAACTTGTACCATAACGTCATCATTCCCACAAAGTACCAATGCAGTGCTGAGCGACTCATTACAGATTGCTTCTCTTTTTTCATTGAAATACATTTCAAGTGCCTATAAGTCTTCGGCAGCATTGTGGAAATTTATTTGACGGCCTATTTTTGATAATATAAGATTCGAAAAGAAAAGTAATGCAAGGAAATGAAAGGTAAGAATCCGTTGCAACAGCTGACTGGCTTCACTTCTCGTATCTACATTTTCTTTCAGATCAGTAGACATTTCTTCCAGGAAATTGACCAAGTCATCAAAGTGGTTACAAATTGGTTTAACTGCCTTATTCTCTTGCACTCCATCGTAAGTAAAAGATCTTAGAATCTGATTTTTTTTTTCTTTTGCCAGAAAAGCACACGGTAATATTTGTCATACTCTCGAAAACTGTACATATAGTATAGTATATGATCGGTAAAAGTTAGAGGAGAAACTAGTTACCAAAAGAACGACCTGACTGCAATTACCCTACTGAGAAAATGAGTTTGATTTGGTCGGCGGCCGCCAACCGACATCTATCCCTCAACACTCAAATTCCACATCACGTTGTTTTAAGGACCATCTCTCTCTCTCTCTCTCTCTCTCTCTCTCTCTCTCACTCTCTCTCTCTCTCTCTCTCTCATTTCAGTTATTTCAATATGCTAATATTTTCCATTTTCACACATACACATATATAAATATATATATATATATATATATATATATATATATATATATATATATATATATTATATATTATTCTTATTTACTCGTTCACTCCTAGAAAATGTAGTTAACACTGAAAAATTTGGCGCTGAATGGAGGACAAGAGATCAGAACAAAAAGAAAAAAATCTACTAAGGCATAAGGCCGATAGTATTGAAGAAGGAGGAATTTACATAAAAGCTGGACTTTAGTTTTAAATGCACTGTATTTACATTTATTTACAGAGGTCCAGGAGACTAATAATGGGGTCGATTGGTAGATCCACCGGAACATGTGGCTTGGGGCACCTAGACACGGCATTCAGAAATTTGTGCAAATGGATTGAAAATGCAAGCTTGCTCCAAGGGTTTCCAATTCCTACCACAATCAGGCACGTTGTTTGTCTGGATGGGGGCCACCTTGAACATAATCTTCTTGATGTTTCTGTGCACTATGGAAATGTAAAAATACTTGGGACTTCCCAGAGGAGACCGGCGGGGAATCAGAAGGGGGGAGAAGGCGGCATCTGTAGGATGCAGGTGAGGAGATCTGACCTCTCTTAGGTCTGGTATGCTTCTGAGAGCGAGCCGCTGGCCTCTGATCCTTTTAAATCCTTGTCTCTGTAAGGGGTAATTCCGACAGCCAATGGGAGAAGAGATAGCTTTTTCGAGAGAATAGATGCTCACAGCTCAAAGGGGCAACTTGCATATAGACAAAGATGAGTGAAACTGGTAAAAGACTTTACTTTCCTTAGTACTGGCTTAAATCTTGAACAATATAAATGCACGAGTGTGTGTGTGCACGAAGAATACAAATTCTAGCAACTCTTTATGGTATATATATATATATATATATATATATATATATTATATATATATATATATATATATATACCATAAAGAGTTGCTAGTATTTGTATTCTTCGTGCACACACACTCGTGCATTTATATTGTTCAAGATTTTAAGCCAGAACTAAGGAAAGTAAAGTCTTTTACCAGTTTCATGCATCTTTGTCTATATTTATGCGGTTTACAGGGGGATGTGAGAGAGAAAAAAGTATTTTGGATCACTATCATATATATATATATATATATATATATATATATATATATATATATATGATGGTGATCCAAAATACTTTTTTCTCTCTCACATTCCCCTGTAAACCGCATAAATTGTGCCCCAGGCTCATTTTGGCAGTGCCTCCTCAGGCTAAGGCCCCACTGAATCCGTCGCGGTGCGTCACTTGCATCCAACACGGCTAAGCGTTTTGTGCGTTTCGATCAACTGTCATAATTCAAATATGAGTTGCCCCACACGGCGCATGAGCGTGGGCGGCAAGGATGCGCAAGGAACAAAACGGTTTGTTTTTAGCTACAGTTGGATGTGCGTCTCCGAGCTGGAGTCCGCATGAAGGAAGAATTTGTGGTAGATCTACAACAGCCTGCATTTGAACCACCTGCCCAACTTTGATTTATAATCAAATGTGATAATTTGTGTTTATGATAGAGAGTTCAAGTAGTTTTTTTTATTATATTCTAATGTATACATTTCTGTAAATACCTTTATTTCAGAAATTACTGTATCAAAGTGTTAAGTTCACACACAATCTACATATCTTAATTTTTGTATTAAGTAAAATAAAGTGCAACTTTACAAATTTCGAAATCAGTAATCCTTCCCTCAGAGTTACTACAAGTTTCTTATGTTGATATTGATCTTCTGTAATTGGTATCAAATTTTAATGTTCGAGATATAATGCCCTCGTGAATTAAGTCAAAGGTTTTCGGCGGCATCCGACAATATTTAAAAAAACTTGTCTGGACGCTGTCGTAACTTATGAAAGTGTTGCATATTCTCCACTCTTTCCTCATTCTCAATTTATGTCAGTAGTAAAGATTCCCCTACTGTTGAACGCCTCTAATTTGTTTGACAGCAATGAGTCATAGAGCAAAACCTCGCGCGCTCCGTTCATGACGGGAAGTGCTGCTGAAGTGTGAACTGTCCTGTCCGTCTTGTAACCATCACTCGTTTGTATGGTTGGGCCACACACCCAGAAGACGGACACGCTCAGTGGGTCCTGAGAAGGACGAAGCTGCTTTGGCAGTGTTGGACGCACGCGACGGATTCGGTGGGGCATTAGCATAAGGTCGGCGCCCAGGGCACGTGAACCCCCTTGCCCCCTAGTTACGCCTCTGAGCATAGGCGTAACTGCGGGGGGGGGGGCGGACGTGGCCCCCACTTGAAACTGGTGCCCCCCCAGGTGACCCCCCATTTTGAGTTCATGTAACTTGTTGTAAAACCTAAGTTTAATTTTCATGTTATTATTATTTTTATTACTATTATTAATGTTAAAGTTTTCCATCAAGTAGTTTGGATGTTTTTTATATACGAAGATAAGTGGAGTTTTACTATATTAACTGTAAGAAATAAATCAGTTTTCTTTCTTTATCTCAGGAGTATACGTATTCGTTTTCCAAACGTTATGTAAATGTGAAAGAAATGTAATCAAATCATGTACAGAAAATAATTTATAGCCAAAAAAATCAGTGGATAATGTAAAATTTGGAAATTAAAATAGGATAGAAAATGAAAACTTCAAAAACACGAACACGCACGTGTATTATACAAGAATGTTATACATGTATAACGTAACAATGTCAGTGGACTGACTACATATTATAATCAGTTGGTGAAACATCCGGATTTGCGAAAATCCTGCACAAACTCTCAGAAATAGTGCATTATTGCAAAACGCAAATTTGGTTACACACACACAGAGAGAGAGAATGTGCTCATCATTATTGAGATTGTATGAATCCACAGGTTATTCGTTTTTATTTGTCTTGCGAGCGCCATCGTTGGTAATAGTCTCGTACAATACGTGTATGGCAGCTTTCTGTGGATGGAAAGAGTTTAAACAACGCATAGAATCTGGAAGTACAGTTGCAGCTGCCCTTACATCTGCCCATGAGAAAACGATAATTAATAACAGACACATCAAACAAGTAGCTAGAGTCCTCTGTCTGACAGCAAGACAAAAGATTGCGCAAAGGGGCCATAAAGAAGATGTGGATAGTCCAAATAAGGGTAACTTCTTGGAGATCTTAGAGTTGATAAGTGAAAATGATGAGATAGTGAAAACTCGACTGAAAGGAAAGAATAGAGTTAAATACACCAGCCCAAAAATTCAGAATGAAATTTTTGCTCTACTGGCCCAAATGATTCGGGAGAAAATTTCAGAAGAACTGAGTTCAAATACTTACTTTTCAGTCATGATTGATGAGTCCAGGGATATCAGTAAGAAAGAGCAAGTATCAGTAGTCGTTCGCTATGTGTACAAGAACAATATACATGAAGAATTCTTGGACTTTGTTTGGCTTCACAACCTTGATGCTAAATCACTTAAAGATAGTTTGTGTACGGTTCTGAGATTGTGTTCAATTGATCCCAGAAACTGTGTAGGTCAAACATATGATGGAGCTTCTGTAATGAGTGGAGTGAATCGAGGAGTTCAGCAGCTGGTGCGTGAAGAGTTAGCACCACAAGCAGTCTACATTCACTGTTATAATCACAGACTGAATCTTATTATTGATGACAGTGTCAGATCAGTTCGACTGGCTGACTCTTTCTTTAGTTTGCTAGAAGAGATTTATACATTTATGTCCTCACACACACCACATGAAATATATCTTGCAAAGCAAAAGGAATTGTTTCCTAATAAGCAAATTAGATCTCTGAAAAGGCTCAGTGATACAGGATGGTCTCGTCAGTATTTATCATGTAAGGTTCTGCTTGATACCTTTCGTGCTGTCATAAGTACCCTTGAGGAGATTTCTTCATCCCAGTGCCACACAGGCAAGAGTGCACATGTTGCAAGAAGTTTATTAATGAACATTAATTTTGCATATAAATTATGCTTTGTGATGTTCACCCACATTTTACACAAAACGAAGCTTGTGTCAGATATGCTACAGTCACCGTCTTTAGATCTGTCAGCAGCTGCCCAAATGATTGATGCTATCCAGCAGGAATTAAAGAATGAGCGCTCAGAAAAAGCTTGGCATAGCAATTGGGAGAAGGCAGTTGCGATGTCCCAGACACTCAATATTGAGGTTTCACCTGCCAAGCAAAGAATACATAAATTACCGAGGCATCTAAAGGATGCTGTTGTCTTGGAAACAACTGGACATAGAGAAGTGTGTAAGCATGTGGAACAGAAGGATACAAAAACACACTCTATTATCCAGTAATAGACAGGCTACTAACTGAAATTGAGTCAAGATTCGATGATGCCAACAAATCCCTTTTCCATTCAATATCATTTCTTGATCCTTCCTCCCCTAAATTTTTACAGCAGGACCAGTAGGAGACAATGGCAGCTAATTATAGTTGATCTTGAATTCTTAGATGTTGAGCTGCGACAAGCAAAACGATTAGTAAAACGTAAACAATCTGATGGGGTTAAAATTGCCAGCATTGTGGATTTGACAGCTTTTTTTGTTCCTTTTAAAGATGTATTTCCAGGTTTGTACAAAATGTTAATCATTGCTCTTGCATTACCACCAACATCTGCATCTTGTGAGCGAAGCTTCTCTTCACTAAGACACATAAAGAACTACCTCAGAAATTCTATGTGTGATCATAAATTGTCCGGTGTATCGGTAATTGGAATCCACCAGGACAGGGCAAAGAACCTCGATATGGAAAGGTTTGTTGATATTTTTGCTAGGAAACATAATAACAGAACGATGCAGATGTACTAAATTAACATCTGCATCATTCTGTTATTAATACTATTAATTAAATGACTAGGTTCAATAATCAAGTAACCAATTGTAATGGAATCTTTTATATACTTCAACTAAAGTCATTAATTGTAGCATCAAATGTCTTAATTACTTTGGATCTCACTGTTTAAACATATCATAGAAATATTAAATGAATAATTACAATATATATTTTTTCTTTTTTTACAATAAACAAGTGTTATTTTTTATCATCTTAATTATATTTTGTTTACATACCAAGTGGTTTTATTTCATTGCCAAACCATTACTTATAATATCTAATTTGGATTTGCAAGTGTGGTCAGAGGTTCATAATTTGTACTGAAAAAATATCTGAGCAAGTTTGTTATATAAAGATGTGATTCACAAATTAGTAGGCTTAAATATTTTAAAACAACCTTAATATCTTTCCGCATGATTAAAAAAAGAAGAATGAGTATTATAATTTGTGCATGCCTAGTGCTCCCCCCCCCCCTATTCAGCTGTGGCCCCCAGGTGGCCCCCCACTAAGAGACTCCTAGGTACGCCGCTGCCTCTGAGTATAATATTTTGAAATCTTCACAAGGAAAAACTGAAACAGTAGGAAGAAGAGTTTATTACGATATAAAAGCTAAAGAAAACAGTTCAAATATGGCATCAATGTTTCAAATCCTTTTATTGATATAGCTAGGAGAGAAAGACAGGTGTGACTGCATTTACATTACTGGCAATGCTCGCGCAGTGTCACCAACAACACAGGGAAGGGGAGGGGGGGGGGGTTGGTTGTGGAGGGGGACGGATAGCTATCTGTAGTACTATGGCCTCTGCAGAATAGTGTAAACAACAGAAGCTTAGTCTTCTTCAGCATTAAGTTTCACCCCAGCTAGTGGTTTATAAATAATTTATAAGGAAACACATCGTGACAGGCAATGAAAGCTGAAAAAGTTAGTGTACTGCATTCATAGCACAAAGGAAACAATAATGAATTAATGGTATAAGTTAAAAGCAAGTAAAACCAAACAGAAAAATGATGCATTCAAATCGGCACAGAATCGGAACAAACTCATGTGAAGTTTTTCTAGACCCTTATGATAATTATCTAGTTTTATCTACTTTTCCTGTAAATAAATCACTTTTTTTTTATCAAGCCCTGAACAATGACACGTTTTTAAAAACAGTATTTGGACCGCGTGCAACAAAATACAACTTACATTGGGACAGTTAACGAATGTTGACAAATTAGCATATGGCAATTATGGTAAAAAAAGAAAGCTAATTAAGAATAATCACAAAAAGACTTAGTTAAAAAAAATAAAACAAACACAAAAACAAGGCATTCAAACCGGTACAGAATCTGAACAAACTGAGAAGCCGACTATATTCCGTAAGTTCACGGTGATTAAGACAGTACTGTAGCTGGAACGAATTTCCTTCTAATGAAAAGTGAGAACAGATGATGAAAAACATTCATTCATTATCTTCCCTCAAACATTTTGATTTCTCCTCGTCACAAGATACTTTTCTATTGACAAAATCACCAAAGAAAATAAGCTCAAGTTGACTAAAGCCTCTCTCTCCAGTAGCAAAGTAATAGGTATCGTAAGCTTTATTCTAAAGGGGGGCAGGACCTTGGAGTTATTATCACCAAGGACTTCAAATCAAGAAAACAGTGCATAGAAGCTGAAAAAATGGCACAGAAACTAGTCGGGTGCATAAAGAGGCAGTTCAGATACAGAAATAAGAAAACGGTGTTGCAGTTCTATTCATTGAATATGCAGTACAGTTTTGGTCACCAAAAATAAGAAAGGACATAAATAAACTAGAAGGGGTGCAAACAAGAGCCACAAAGTTAATTCCACCCATCAGGCAAATAGGTGACCAAAGACGACTAAAGAGCTTGAACTTGTATGACCCTGAAACACGACAATTGCAAGGGCAACTCATAGAGGCTTTCAAAATACTGACAGGCATAACAAGAGTAGACAGTAACCTCTTCACAATAAACGAAAACCAGACAGGAAATAATGGATGAAAACTAGAATTGAAGAGATAGAACACATCGCATTGTGGGAACTTCTTCACATTACAAAATATGTGACACATGGAATAAACTGCCACCAGAAGTTGTAAACAGCAGCAGTGTAGAACAGTTCAAAAGATAGCTAGATAAAATCCTTTGAACACTGTGAATGAATTGTAAAATCTGCTCCTAAGTACAAATAAGCACATGATGTCCCCTCGGATAGACTAATAATTCTTTGAGGCATCCTAACCCTTGTAGCTTCTTGTAATTCAGTACATACAATATATATGTGCAAATGATGTTACTTACGTGTCTATATATATATATATATTATATATATTTATATATATATATCTATAATTATTTAATATATAATATATATATATATATAGATATATATATATATATATATATATATATATATATATATATATATATATATATATTGCTACTTTCAAAATGCATATTTCCCCTCTTTGAAATGTCATGTAGAATTGTGCAACATTTTTTCAGATTCCTAGATAATTTAGAGATAGGATGTTTTAAATGTGTGTTCAGATTTTGCATTACATGTTATTAAAGAATATATATGTGACGTAGAATGTAAAAAGAGAGAGATTTTCTTTGTCCGTTCGAAGCTATGATTGTTTCCCCTTTTATGTCAACACTTAAGATTAGAGAATCTGCGAGATCCGTTTGCTTTCCTAAATCTGTCAACGCATTTGATAAGCGATCGAATCGAGTCTTCGCGATGTTATCAAAACATGTCAATCTTAATTATCACTCAGCCTCCGTTTCGATCGGGTACGTGTCTGTTGAGCAGAATCATCTTGTATGTGTATGTCTTTGAACAAAGCCACGTGGGGATTGCACATTTTTTATGTGAAGTTGTGTCAGATTTCAAAGATTCAAGAAGAATTTTTGTCTCAATACGTTTTGTGTCATATCTCCAGTCCAGTTTCCGCAAGGAAGAGATTTCCTTATATCTTAGAACCTCTAGGCATTAACATCTCGCTCTCGCTCTCTCTCTCTCTCTCTCTCACTCGACATCATTGAGATTATATTAACGTAACGTAAATTGGTCACTCATAACATTTTAGAATTTCAGAGTTGATATATTTCTTAGAGTTTATTTAGTATTAAATAGTGTTTTTGTGGAATCTGAACAAACATTGTTTCGTAACGGCGCCTGGTTTTTGTGAAAGTGTGATTCAAGTCTGCAGCAAAGAAAGAAAGAAGTTGGTATACCAAAAAGGTAAAGTGTTATATTTTTATTAGTTGCAACTAATAACGGTTAGGTAACAACTAATAACTAAAAGTTAATGGGAACAGTGGTTAACTAATAACTAAAAGTTATGATGGTTTGGTTAACTAATAACTAATAATGGATAGGAACTGTGGTTAACTAATAACAGGTGGTTGTGAAGGTTTGGTAAAACCTGATGGTTAAAATGTTTTGAGTGAAAAAGATTTACACTTTTACACATTGCGTATTTTTGTGTGTTGTGTTTGTTCCACTGTTTGTGCACTTGTTCATTTTCTTATTGAAGTGTGCCTTTTTATTTTAAATTTTCATTTGCCTTCACCATTTAATTGACTTAGTTATTTTCATTGCTTAATCATTGCACATTTAATTAAATTTAACATTTGTGAATTAATTTGCATTTTCTTAGAATTCTTTTCAAGTTTTATTGTTGTTTAGCACTTGTGAATTAATTTCAAATTTTCAATTATTGCCTAACACTTCTGAATTTTGATTGAATTAATTTTCTTGAATTTTGTGATAAGTTAATTTTGATTTAATTTTACTTAATTTGATTCAAGAATTAATTAAACTTTACTTTGTTTTCAAGTAACTGTAATTATCCCTGATATTGTGAATTTCACTTATAAACTTTGAGTTTAATAATAAATTTTTGTATTTAAAATTTTTATAAGTGTTTTTATTTCTAACCAGTATATTTGCATTTAATTATGATTATATTTATGTTAGGTAGAAACATAGAGTGGTAATTGATTTGCTTTCCTTCAATTTACTTGAAGTGACTTAGAACCAGGGAAGTACTTAGACTTCTGAAATCAGGGAAATACTTAGACTTTTAAAGTTGTTGATGGAGTGATGCCCTTTGATTAATTTAATTACTTACAAGATTACCTCACACCTGTTTTGATGAACTTAGTCTGATTTTCTGCAATACTGGTAAGTGTTAAGGGATCACTGTTGCCTTTAGAGTATTCAGTCGTTTAGTACATGTTATGAGGGTTCAGGTGTCTGGCTTTTGGTGAGGTAATAATTGATGAATGGTAACCAGATACTTGGCACTTCGTAACAATATATATATATATATGTATATATATATGTGTGTGTGTGTGTAACTCCGTATATATATATATATATATATATTATATATATATATATATATATATATAAATTATATATTACAATCCTAAGTGTCCCCCGCACACCTATGAAAGATTTCTAGATCGGCCACTGCCCTCTAGATACAGGAGCTAAGTCCCTGCTTTTCACACGCACAAACACACACACACACACACACACACAAACACATACACACACACACACATATATATATATATATATATATATATATATATACACGTATATATATGTGTGTATGTGTATAATTTCACTTTATGAATCCAAACCTATTCAATTAATTAATGTTGATGTTAAAGTATTTGTATTGATAAAGCAGAATGATAAGGCTAAATTATTGTATTTATTTTTCTTCTGTCAGAGACTCAGATGACATATCATTATTCATTCATCATCCAACGTTTGCATAATTATTTTCAATTTTGTAGTCAATATTCTGTGATCATAAAAATACTTTATGTTTAATATGTGTTTCCTTTTAGTTTTTTACTATACCAATCAGTACTTAGCTGGTCAAACATTATAGAAGAAGAATTCGAGTTGGTCAAACCTCAACATTGACCGAATCGAGTTGGTCAAACCTGAACATTGACCGACTCGAGTTGGTCAAATTTGCTTTTATAGCCTCCCCACCCCCAACCCCCACCCCACCCCCCACACCACTACAAACACATCCTTGGAGGGCCATCCCTGGTTATTAAAAACAACTATCGGAAAAGAGCAAGATAACAGTCTTAAGAGTACATACCGGTACAAAGTCTCCAAACATTGTATAATAATACAACCTCTACAAAGCAATTCCCCATTGGCCTGATAACGTTAATAAGTCAGCAAAAGACAGTTCTGTCTGCCCACGTATAGCGTTCGGCAAGTGGTGCACTGCACGTAGGAGAGGGGTGGGGGGAAGAGAAGGAGGAGGACCTTCTTTCTGCCGCAGGGCTGAGGCTTACCCATCCACGCTGACTAAGTACTCATACACTCGAAAACAAACTTGGAAGACGCCCTTTCGGTGCTTGTAGCGTATACATTGTTGTTGGTTTAGCATAGGCTGGACTTATGCCAGCAATAGCTCTCGCTCTGCCTCTTGAACAGTTCTTAAAGTAGTGTTTGCGGGCACTAGAGCCATGCCTTTTACGGGGCAATGACTCACGAATGGTGAATTATCGTCAACACCGATTCGGAGTCTGTATGTTCCAGGAATATTTGAAATCCAGGTATTTCACGAAATCCCGAGGCCATATGTGAAATGGCCAATTCGCTTAGGAATGTTTGATCCCAGACGGCTAGTACTAAACACGGTGAAGTGATTCATCTACACTGTTTCGTCGTGCTTGGTAATAGTCGTTTGGGGGTCAAATGTGTTTCATCGTGTTTGGCACTAGCCTCTGGGTGATCAAATGCACTTAGGGATATTTGATTCCCCCCGCCCCCAACAAGGGGCTGGTACTAAACACGGCGAAATACAGTTGACTTACCAGGGGTTAGTACTAAACACGGCGAAACAGGGTAAATTAATCACTGTTTCACCGTATTTAGTACTAGCCATCGGTGTTCAATTAAGAATCTCGTCAAATCAGATTCCCTGTAACATACGCTGCACTGCACTGGCGTGATTCTTTCTTAGGGAAATTTTCAGTTCTTTTTGAGACTGGTTTCTGTATATGAAGAGTGAATATAGAACGCACTCAAATTGATTTCTCCTTTCAATTTGTAAATCTAAATTTTGAAATTCCGTTGGAATAAATTTGACTAAATTTTAAATTCCGTTGGGTTAAATTTGACTAAATTTTAAATTCCCTTTGATTAAGAGTAAATATTCTCACTCTCTCTCTCTCTCTCTCTCTCTCTCTCTCTCTCTCTCTCTCTCTCCTCTCTCTCATTAGGCATATACAGACATAAATATGCAGTTCACGCGACACCTATTTTGATGTACAGTATTCCTCTCAGTTAGACAAGAAAATCGATGATGGTTTTAAAAGGGCATCAAGGCATTAAGCCTCAATTAGCATTTGCCAGCCCCCATTCTGGAGAGCAGAGCAGACAGGGTTAGTCGGTCTTGCCGCCGATTCTTGAGCTGGAGCAACACCTACGGAACTGTAGTATCTGTAAGGGGCAGGTCCTTACCTAAGAGAAAGGTGGCAGCAGCTTGGCAGCGGGGATTCATTGTGCTTCAAGACGGAGAAAATGGATGATGCAGAAGAGGTTCACTGAACTTTTCATGTGATCACATTATTCCCACCCCGTCGTCTTCCTTCCACAAGAGCTTAAGTACTAATAAACGGCAACTCTGCATTCGCTTCCTATATATAAAGTAGCGTGCAGGTAGGTAGGCGGGGTACGACCACGCAATCATGCGCTGCTGATATTCAGCGATAGCTTGTTCCAACTATTCTTTGGCTTCTGCATTCCCTGCAGTGTCACTGCACTCTTTCCTTCAGTAGTTAAATCGCTAAAGTGCGGAATAATCAGTCATCATTTCATATGAACGAAAATGAGAAAAAAAAGACTCCCTTCCTGAAAAGAGAGCACCACGGCCGTTGCGCAATACACAATACGAACGCAATGAGGCGGTGGTTGTTCCTTGTGCTTTGCGTCGTTTCCGTCATTACATTACTCAATCGGCCTCGTTTTCACTTTCTGCTACATAATATTAGCAAGTCTTTCGGAAAGTGACAGCGATGCCACTAATCGACACTCAATTTGTCATCACCATACACTTAGTAGTAGGATTGATTGCCTTTAACTCTCTTTGTCGTTGTTCGATACAACTTCCTCTCCTCTTTCATTAAATACATATATATACATACATAGATACATATATATATATATATATATATATATATATATATATATATATATATATATATATATATATACATATATATACACGCATTAAGCTACAAATGTCCTTTAATATCTAATTCGCTCTACCTCAGAATTAATATATTTTCATATATGTTAACTGAAGAGGAATTCTTATTTTAAGATAATTACGTCGGCTCCCGGGCGAACCTAGGAACCAAGAAATCAGGACGCACAGTGAAGGTGCGTGGTTAAAGGCGCTTCACTGTACGTCCTGATTTCTTAGTTCCTAGGTTCGCGCCCGGAAGCCGACGAAATTATTATCAACTAAAAATTCCCTTTCAGTTAACTTACGTGAAAATATATTAATTCTGAGGAAGAGCGAATTAGATATTGATAGACATTTGTAGTTTAATGCATATATACGAATCACGGTGATGTGATCAGACATATATATATTCATATATATAATATATATATATATATATATATATATATATATATAGTAGGTATATATATATATATATAGAGTTTTACATGATTTTATGCTAATATTTCATTTTGAGGCAGAAAATGTTCTATAAATATGTACATTTATAAGGTGCCGTTTGTCAATGAGGTGGATTTTTTTTTCTAAATAACCATTATCACTGAATGGCCAAGATGGCGCACGTAAGATGTCGGAGTACCACGGCTACAGGAAGGGGTAGGGGGGGGGGGGGGGGGAGGAGGGAGCATGGACTCGATCACGTCATGTGCAACTCTAAGCAGCGTCGCTTTTCCGCCAAGAGGTATTCCGGTTACAAGTGTCAAATTCCTCATTCATTTTGTGAGCAAGAAACTGGAGACAATGCCTTACCATTTCAGTAATATGGAATATGCAGATATGAAGTTTATTTATGTGATTTGCAACCGTGAATTCCTCTGTTGTATGAAGAATAAAAAAAGGAAATCGGCGATTAGGCCGATGTGAATAAAATACGTCTAAATAAAATTTATCCTTTGCATACGATCTAAGTGAAAATATGCATGTATCGTAGAAACCTTCTCCCTCTCCATCAATGGTACTATTCACTGGACTCTGATAAAGAAGAGAGAAGGAAGCCGAATAGAATCTCCCTTTCATCAAAGATAGGCCTTTTCATTACACATAGATCAAAGATTTAAAACATTATCAAAAACCTCTTTTCTCCATCAAGAGTATTCATCACACACCAGTCGAAGGGAAAAACACACCTATGAAAATGTTTTTGTCTCTGTCAGATGGAAAAGACTTTCTTGATATATAAAGGCTATCATTTCAAATTTAATTATGGTGAAGTCTACTCACAGGTGATTTACTAATTGAAGGGACTATAATGTTACGTTTTTCAAAAACCAGCAGGAAAAAAATCATGATTAAAAGGCTCAATCAAATCAGTTGCCTAATGCACTTCATCAACCCTTCCACCCAGTCCCAGACTACGCCAGAGGTTTCCAACCTTTTCTAATTCTCGCCTCCCTTCATTGAATGGCACATTCTCTGCGGCCCCCCCCCCCCCTCCCCTTCCTTAAATACTGTAATTTACTGGCATATTCGGCACATGTCAATAATTCACAATATTATATAATATATTAATCTATATATATAATATATAATATATAATATACAATAATATATATATATTCGCACTATCTATATATATATAATATGATATATTAATATATTACTCGAATCAATATATATATATATATATGCATTAAAATGTATATGTCTTCGGAACATGTATTGTTTAGAATTACTTTTTCTCTCATTTCTCGAAATATTTGCATAAACTCGTGTTACACCCTGTATATATATCTTCAAAAGGATCCACAGTAATGCTCTTGATTACAAAGACGATTAAAATATGAAAAGAATTCTAGGTAAATGCAAATTAATTCACAAGTGTTAAATAACAATTAGAATTTGAACAGAATTCTAGGTAAAGGCAAATTAATTCACAAGTGTTAAACAACAATCGAAATTTTAAAAGAATTCTAAAAAGGTGCCATTACGCTATGCCATTAAGAAATTAAAGAAAAATACAAATTACAGTGACCATACAAAATCTTTACTTTACTAGAAAAATTAAATTAAAATTATCTTGCAAGGAGGGAGAGAGAAAGAGAAAGGGAGATGTTACCTCCTTATGACACGGTTTCAAGTTTGAGTACGACAAAATCTTTCGTGTATTGGGCTTTCTGATCAAAAGGGGTATCTGACCCAAAACGTCTGAGTGACGAGACTCCTCTATTTTCTTAAAAATTCTCTTTCAAAACAGTAAATAGAGAGAAAGTGGGGTTACAGTCATAAATAATATTTATTATTACGCGATTTCAGACAATAAAAGTCTTAAAATAAAAGATGTGATTATAGAAATTATTGTTGTCATTTCCGTAATGACGTCACAAATCTTTCCACTTCAAAATTTAAACTATTTATGAGTCAACATATTCTCTTTTGACAAATCGAGATCTTAAGAGTTAATTTATCAGTAATATTGAAGTTTCAATACAAAAGAATCTCTAATTACTAAAATGAAATGAAAGGTATCAGACATACATCAAACATTTTGTCAGAATCCTTCAAGAACAATCTTACAAAAAATGATGCAATCTTCACGTGACTTCTCGACAAAGACGAACAAGTTTGAGACAGTCATGTGCATCGTGTGATTGTTTTAAAACAATTAGAACCACGCCCGCCCCAAGTGATGAATGATAAGTCCACTCTTGTGAACAGGCAAATATCTCACTGTTCACTTTCTATGTTATTCCTTAACTTTAAATTATGTGTTACGTGAATTCTGAACACACATTAATCTGAAAATATTGCAAATACTTTTACAACATTTCATACAATTACTGAAGAGAAGTTATGCATTGCAAGAGCAACAGCATAAGATGCCTCCCCCTAGAAGATTCGTTATCCAGGTGTTGAATCCAACAATTTGCAAAGGGATAAATAATCAGCAACTACATTGTTCTTGCCACTAATGTGCTGCACTCTTAAATTATACTGTTGTAAGCACAAAGACCACCTTTGATTGATTTTTCATCCGTTGTATAAATGGTAGGGGATTGTGATCAGACAACACTAAAATTTCTTCATTCCTAGGTCTGTTCACATACACTTTAAACTTTTTCAATGCCGTAATTAAGGCTAAAGTTTCTTTCTTAATCATCGAATATAATTTCTGGTGTTTTTTTTTTTCAGTTTCGAAGACATGAAGCACACAGGATGGTAAATGTTATTTTCATCTTCTTGAAGTAGAAGAGCTCCAATTCCACAACCATATGCATCAACTTGTATCATAAATTTCTTATTGAAGTCTGGAGCTTGAAGTACTGGGTTTGAAGTTAAAATGGCTTTTACTTTCTCAAATGGATTTTTGATATTCTGGAGTCCAAACAAACTTAGTTTACGGGCTAGTTAAGTCTGTCAAAGAGCTACTACGGCTGAGAAATTTGGACAGGAACAACAATAGAATACAGCCATGCCCAAAAGTCTTTGTAGCTGTTTCCTAGTAGAAGATGGGGTAGCCTTACGGATACCCTCTACATTAGCATTTACCGGAATGAGAGGGCTTTTCCCAAACTTCAAACCCAAGATACTGGACAGTCGCCTTTCCAAACTCACTCTTCTCTTGTCCTGCTCTCGAAGTTTCTTGAAAACTTTCCTCAGAATCTTCAGATGTTCTTCCCATGTTGTTAGGGTAAATCAGTATGTCTTCCAGGTATACACCTATTCCTACTATAGATCCCAGTAGTTAATCCATCATTCATTTGAATATTGCAGGTGCATTCATCAGACCAAATGGCAGAACAGTTTACTGATACAGTCCAAAAGGAGTAATCAAGGCTGGCAGCAACTTAGCATTCTCATGTAAGGGAATTTAATAATATCCTTTCAACAAGTCTATCTTGGAAACAAACTTGGCTTGCCCAATATTATCAAGTAACTGATCTATAAGAGGCAAGGGATAATTGTCAGCCACCCCGATGGAATTCAGTTTCTTATAATCAGTATACATCCTAAATTAACATCTGGTTTCTTCACTAACGCACATGGAGAACTGTAGTGACTTGAACTGGGTTCTGCTAGTCCATGTTGCAGCAAATGCTCAACTTCTTTCTTCAAAACATCTCGATGATAAGGTGATAAGCGATAAGCTCTCTGATTAAATGGTTTTCCATCTTCTTGAGTCATAATCTCATGCTTGGTCAGATCAGTAAGGCTGGGTACATATGCAAAAATTTCTGGGAAACTTCTAATTACTTCACTTAAGTCTTCACCTTGTTCAACACTTAGATGTTTCAGTTTATCCTCTAAATTTTCCAAAATTGAAGAATTATTCATCTTGCTTTCAACTCCCAATTCATAGCCATCATCGTCTTCTGTAGATGATTTTGTTTGTGTTAATGACATAGTTTCAATTTTAGTTTCTGAGAAGTAAGTTTCAAGATGTTTACATGTATCTCCCTTTGTCGCTTTCTTCTTCTTAGTGTTTCAGTCACATAAGTTCTGTCACGTAACTTCTCAGTTATCTTGTAAGGACCTTGAAATTTACTGGTGAGGGGAAATCTTTTGGCAGGTAAGAACACTAACACTCGTTGAACAACACTGAAACTTCTTAGCTTAGTCTTCTCATCATATCTCCTTTTCATTTTCTCTTGACTTACTTTCAAATTTTCTAAAGAGAATTTTCTAATCTCTTTCAACCTTGTCCTCAAGTTCTTCACATTCTCACCTTGGATTTCCTCTTGATTTTCTTCCCAATTTTCTGCAAGAATCTTCAATGGTCCTCTCACTTCTATACAAAATCATCTAATTAGGTGAACATCCCATGCTTTCTTGATAAGCATTCCTAACTTCAAATAACATTAAGGGTAAACCAACATCCTATTCTCTTCCTGACTCAGAACAATACTTTGTCAGCATATTTTTCAGTGTCTGGTGGAACCTTTCTAAGGCTCCTTGAGTTGTTTCACTCCTAACAAATTCATCATAACCTGAAACAGTTTCGACGTAAAGTTCGTTCCTCTGTTACTTAGTACAATTTCTGGTATTCCAAACTATGAGAAAAACTAGTTTCTCAGCAACTATCTTGGCAGATATGTTACTAACAGGGATTGCCTCTGGATATCTTGTCACAGGACACATCATTGTTAACAAATACTAATTTCCCTTCTTCGTATTCAGCAGTAGTCCAACCATATATATAATCACTTTGCTAAAGGGTTCTCCTCTAACTTCTATAGGTTGTAAGGGGGCATTCTTGATGGTTTCATTCGGGTTTCCAGCTATCTGGCAGGTATAATACTCGACAGAACCTGCTAACATCTTTGTGAAGTCCAGGCCAGAAAAAATATTTCACGATCTTCTTCACACCCTTACCAATTCCCTTATGTCCAGACTCTTGAGCTACTGCTATTACTTGCTTCCTCAATGGACATGGAATCAAAATTTGATGATATTCACCCCATCCAGCATATCCTGGTATATCTGCAGGTCTATGCTTCTTCATCAGCAAACCTTCCTTCAGATAATACCAGGTAGGAGTTTGTTGCATCTCTTCTTGATCAACAACTCTGAAGAACAAATCGGCTAACGATGCATCCTTCCTCTGCAAGTCCATTAGCTTCTCTCTTGTCACTTGAGCAACTTCAAGGGATGAATTCTCAATGTCTAGCAACTCAGCTACTGTAGTTTCATTACTATCTTCAGGAACTCTCTGACTACTCTGAGTCTCTTCAGGAACAATATGTTCGTCTTCTTCTTCTTGTTGGGAAATCTCTTCTTGGTCAGCACTAGGGGAAATATCTGGAACTATTCTTCTAAGCTTAGAGATACTTCATTTGATCCTTCTTGGGTGTGTAAATCCTCAGACTCTTCATTTATAGGCATAGATCTCTTCATACTCCTGGTAGTTACACAACTAGGAAGCAGATGGGGGTCATTCTTAACATACACTAATGAGAACATAGTTAAAATATATGCGCTAGTGGCAACAAGCCTTCTCCGAGCAATGAATTAAGTTTGTATGCACTTATGAATAATGATGAAATAAAGGTGTAAAATTAAATACTAGAATAAAGTACTTACAGTTGTGTACTGCTGTTCACGGTTGCCAAAGGTGCAAAAAAAAGAAAGGAGGTTTTACAAGATAGGTTCTTTTTTCTTTTGCAAACTCTCATACTATAGTAATTGGGATTGATTTTTGCTCTAATGAGATGCTGGCCTGGTCGCCATCTGTTATGTGCGTGGCTGGGTGTGGCTTAACATTAAAATTAACTGACATTTGACAAGACTGGGTGCCAGGCAAGTAACAAAGGAGGAAAGGGAAAAAAAGTATTAAAAATTATGGATTTAAGGGAAATGCAAACTTACATTTAACTAAGATTTTATTTTGTCAATCAGAAGAATTTACACAGGAGCTGAAGGCACTAGCTTCGTGGCACTGATGTTACATTAATTAACAAATCAAATAGTGCCACTATGAAAACCCCAGAAAAATTAATATCCCTTATATGAAGAACCCGTAATTTAATGGAATAAAATTCTTGTTCAATTATCACCAGTCTTAAAATAATTGTTAACAGCAGCTCTTCATTCTTTCACTCTGGGACGTAGGATGGCTGGTTGCTACCTTGGCACCGTGGAACACATGAGGTGTGTTACACAACTTCTTGCATTCTCCTAACTCTGCAAATTAAGGATGCACTGTAGTTCTCGATATAAAATACATTTTATGTAATTGGGATTTGAGTAAGGCAGAGAATCTAAGTAACTTAACACTGGTGTGTGAATTAGCAATATTAATGAACACTTCTAGTTACAAGTCACAAATGTATTCTTCACTTCACTTATTCTATGAAGGAGATGCAAAGGGGAATTTGAGTTATATATATGAGAACAGACAGTACTTAAGGAAGGAAAAGAATTGTGTGTCGGGCAAATTTCATAACCAAACGTGCCTTGTGTTTTGACAATCGTAGTCTTGAGTAGTCTCGACCCCGAACAGAGAAAAGGAGGTCTGTGGGACAAGAATGTCCCCTTGGTGTGATCAGGACTAAGTCTGCTATGAGAATGACTCTCAGAATATATTGTATATATATTGTAACCTACATACACCAGATGCACGTTGAAGCTCTCAGTATTAAGAAATCAATAACATAAAATATAAAATAAGTACAACATTTTGTTCACTACTTGTTAAAGTAAGACCACCCACATCAACTCACTGGAGCCGTGTCTTCCCCTTCACCAGTAGATATGAATTGAACATGGTAGCTTATCCTACTTCGCTCCTCCCCCTAAATACTCTGCCTCTCCTACAGCTAAAAGACCCCCCATTGCCATACTTTTCTACACTTTTTGCTGTCGTACAAATCTCATTTCCAGACAAGAAAAACACCCCAAGAAAGCCTGTGCCAAGATGTGACAAAACCAAGAGACAAAGGAAGCAGAGAAGGAAGGAAGGCAGCTGGAGAAGCCATTCTGAGAGTCATTCTCATAGCAGACTTAGTCCTGATCACACTAGGGGGACACACACACACATATATATATATCTATATATATATATATATATATATATATATATATATATATATATATATATATATATATATCTTAAAATAGGTGTGGTAGTGAATTGCTAATCTCAGCTTTTTTCCGGTTAGAGACAGAGGCGCTTAGTGTTAAGCTCCTCAAAAAATGCTGAAATGAAAAACAGCCAGGAATGGTGACCTATGCGACCTGAGGTTGGCAACATCTCATAGATCACATGATTGGATCATGCAGCCGCCCGTCGTTGCTAAGGCACTCCGCAAGGTATGTCTGTGTGTGTTCATAGCGTGTGGTGTATGGGCCATTGTGATAGGTGATGCAAAGAAGAGAGGACACTCTTTGATTGCTTGTGTCATTGTGCAGAACACACCTGGAGTAGGTTTGAGAACACCCATCACAAGGTAGAGTAATACAAGACTTTGGAAAAGTTACCCTTTGAAGTGAAAAGAGAATAATAATAATAATAATAATGATAATAATAATTCTTTATTTCCAATATTTACATTGGGTATCCAATATTTACATTGGGTATTCATGTGTTAGACTACGGTTTACTCTCGGTGATAGAGTGTTAATAGAACCATTTTTGGTTATAAAAGGGGTTGCGTTGGACAACAGACATTTGCTGGGTTATCCTGCATGCAGGGGACAGAAGATTTCGCTCCATGTGGGTGTTAGTGGTATAACGGTTGGAATACCTGGAGTTTTTCTTCCGTATGAGGACGTAATTGAAACTGAGGATATGGAGATTATTGAAAAAGGGGGTGTGTTTGGCGGTGCTAATGGTGATGATACTCGGGATATGGGGAGTGGTAATATCAATACACACTGATGGTACGGGGAATAACTGCGCTGATGTTAATCGAGATATTGGAGGCCGTGGTGGTAACAATTTTGGTGAATGTGACAATGGCATTATGGGTGGTGATACTATTACTAATATTGATATTATTACTGGTACTAACAATATGGTGGATGTAATGAGAACCACGGGTGGTGATATTTATGGGATTGTGGAACGGGGAGGTATTAACCACAAATACAAATGTTGTATCAGTGGATGTTGTTTTAATGCCAGGTTCAAAGACTATAGTAAAAGTCAAGTTGAGGGAAGTGAGAAAACCGGAGGTTGTGGGCATAATTGAGGGTAGTGAGAAACTAAGAGGGATTATTAGCACAGCATCAGTGAACAGTGTATCAAACATTGGTGTTACATGGATAGAATTACTCAACTGTAATGATACAGTTAGGAAATACCAAAGGAATACATATGTGGTAGATCTCCAAGATTGGAGTAATGACAGTGGTTCAGTGGCTCTTGTAGAGGGGAAATCTGAGTTTTCAGAGGCAGAAATGCAATCAAGGAAGCGAATATTTAGAGAACATTTAGCTAATGCGGATTATAGTGAGCATGTTGAAGCGGTAAGCGAGCTCTTGGCAGAATTTGGGGATACAGTAGCCTTACAAGGTGATAAACTGGGATTGACTTATGTGTTAGAACATAAGGTAAACTTAGAGAATGGCACAAAACCTATTTATATTCCTGCATACCGCATACCTTTCAAAATCAGAGAACAGGTAGAGAAAGAGGTCAATAAAAGGGAAGAGGAAGGAATCATTAGGTCTAGTGTGTCTCCATACAACTTTCCTCTGTTAGCAGTGCCTAAGAAGGACGGTTTTGTCTGTGTATACATCGATTTTAGACATTTAAATGAAAAAACAATCCCTGACCGGTATCCAGTCGCGTGCATACCAGATCTTTTTGTAGAAATCGGAAGACATAATATTTATAGCTCAATTGATTTAGCGCAGGGTTTTCTGCAGGTTCCTCTTAGTGAGAGTAGTAAGGAATATACAGCTTTTTCAGTGCCCAAGGAACACTATGAATTTACATGGATCCCGTTTGGTTTATCGGGCAGTCCGATGACTTTTACCAGGTAGGTGAACACAGTTTTGCGCGGGTTATTGGGTGAAAATGTTTTTGTATACATGGATGATATATTAGTCGCAAAAGACACGATCGTGCAACACCTGGAAGTGCTTAAGGAAGTACTTAGAGGCTTAGATTAGCAGGGTTGAAAATTAAGCTAGCTAAGTGTTCGTTCTTGAAAAAGCAAATCAAATCACATATTTAGGCCATGTCATAAAAAGGAAGGGGTTAGAGTAAACGACGATAAAGTCAAAGCAATACCGAATTTTCTCACCCCGAGATCAAAGAAAGAAATTAAGTCATTCCTAGATATTGCCGGTTTCTTTCGTAGGTTTGTGAAAGATTTTTTTAACATAACAGCTCCTCTAACAGATGTATTGCGGGAAGACGTTCAATTTCAATGGGGGAAACCCCAGAGTGATAGTTTTCAAAAACTTAAGGACGCATTAATGAATCCCCCAGTTCTGAAATTTCCAGGTTTCAGCAAACCATTCACATTAGCGACTGATGCCAGTCAGGAGGGTATAGGTACTTGCCTTATGCAAAAGTTTGATGGGAAATTCAATCTCATAGCCTTTTATAGCAGGAAGTTTAGGACAAAGGGCAGCAATGAGAGATCAATGGCTACCATAGATAAAGAAGCCTTTGCAATAGTATCAAGTTTGGTTCATTTTAAAATGCTACTGATAAAGTAGAAGTCCTTACAAACCACAAGCCATAATTGGATTTTTTTAATAAGCTCGATTTATCGCCTAAGAGAGCTCAATGGTTTCTAGCTATCAGAAACTTCGATGCAAAGCTCAAATATATAGAAGGCAAATTAAATTTAGTAGTGGGCAAGCTAAGCAGAAGTTTTCATGAGACAGAGGGATCTCAAGTAGCACTAGCCACTAGCGATTCTATACAATGGGATATGAGTCTCATAGAACAAAGGCAGGATGAAGATGAAATTTTGGCAGACGCAAAAGCGTTTCTTAGAAGGGAATTAGTTACGAAACGTTATAAGTTACCTTTTTCGGGTTTAGAGTTAGAAGGTAATTTGTTGGTCAGGAAAATTAAATATAAATTGAGAACTAGTGAAAGTAAAGGAGACATGACACAGATCGTAATTCCAAAAGTCCTAATTCCAGTGCTTTTGGATATAGTACCTACATTGCAGATTTGGTAGTCCACACATGGGGATAGAAAAAGCGTATAATGAGGTGCGTGCTAAATATATTAGGTAAAACATGGGGAGAGATATGGAAAATTTTGTGAAAAACTGTACAGTATGCAATGCATGCAAACCTGCAAGGATAACTTCTTGCAAATTAGGGTCATATCTGATACCAAGTAGACCTTTTCAGAGAATACATATGGATATCCAAGGAAATTTTTGTGAATCTAGATATGCAAATAAGTACTTGTTAGTAATAATAGATGAACTTACGAGGATAGTAAAAAATTTTCCACTTAAGCGTAAAACAGCTGAAGAAGTAGCTATAGCATTTTTCAATGGTATCATTTGCAGATATGGCTCACCTGAGGTTTTATTGACCGACAATGGCAGAGAATTTGTAAACAAAACTTTAGAATGTTTGGCGGAAGTCATGGGGATACAATGTAACAATTATTCCATACAGACCTGAAGCTAATGGGTTGTGTGAACGAGCAAACAGGAAAGTGCTCGAAGCTCTTAGGAAGACTGTAGGTGGTAATGATAAAAACTGGGATAGATATATTGATGTTGTTAGACATAATATTAACACTGTGGTTAGTGATTCCATTAAAATATCCTCCATTTGAAGCTTTGTTTGGTTGCCCAGCACGAGGCACATTTGATCTGTTAACTATACCTCATCATGCGGAAGATACAATCGAAGCATTGATATCTACTGTGAGAGAGAGACATGCTTGTCTCAGCCGTAATCTCGAGGCCACGACCTGAGAAATGGTAGAAAGAAGTAATAGCAGAACATCTGATCCTAAAATCAATGTTGGAGACAAGGTATTTGTGAAAATCAACGTAAGAAATGAACTAAATTACAAATTGGGTCCGAAATTTGTGTGTCCTTTTAGAGTCGTTGAGGAAAAGACTGGAAACAGATTTGTAGTCTTAGAGGAAAAAACAGGTTGGTCGAAATTAACCCATATATTAAAACTGAAAAGAGTTGGTTGTGGTAACTAATATAATGTGCACAGTTGCATTTTTTTCCTGGTTTTGCAGATTGATGGTGAAATGTGTTTAATGTTTTTTTCTTTCATTTCTTCTAATATTTTTCTCACTATGCGCAAACGGCAGCAATTTGGCGTAAGAATCAAAGGTAATTATTTCATGTGGAAAATCGGGTTGAAAAGTATGGCACATTTCTGTCAAGCTGAGAAATATTACGCCAAGCTCGTGGCGGTTCCTGTTTGCATGGGTTTATTGGGGCTGCACTTTTGTGGTTTTTTGGATGGTGAATTTTTGGGGCTGAATTTTTTTTTCTTTTTTTTGTGGATATGATTTTTGGTGGTGCTCTGTGGTTTTACGAGCTGAGAGGGGGTTATTGTGGTCCTTTTGGTTATATGGGTCCCTGTGAAGAGGCTGTATTTTTATATTCACCAGTGGTTATATTTGGTGGTATATAATGGTTGAATTGTGGTTTTCTGTGGTTTATATCCCAACGAGGTGGTTATGTGGTTTTATATACTTGTGGCAATATCATGAATGAGTTATGTTTTCAAGGACAATTTTTGGGTACCTTTGTGGATGTCCTAGGGATAATTTTGTGGAATATGGTTACATGTATCAGTAAAGAATTTTTGGGCCATTTTGAGAATAACGATTTGTGAAGTTGCAAGTCTGACTAGACAAGTCTATAGTGCGATTTGAGCACATGAGGTAATTGTAGTGGAATATTGTCCAAAATTCCCATTCATTACTGTTTTTGCTTCTTATCTGTTACGATATTGTGTGAGCTGTAATTATAATTTTACAAAAAGTTCACAGGTGGATTAATGCTGATAATGCTGTGATGAGACTGGTTGCTGAGTTTTCCTTTTGGAGTTGATTACTCAGAGATTTGCACTGTTTTCAGGGATGTCGATTATGACATTCCATGGGGATGAATGTAAGGGATAATTGACTATGAGATTGGATATATTAGTTAATGACAGATTCGTGTGGTAAAGCTATGATCATGTAGACTTCAAATATGGACACACGATGACTGTAGAGAATTCCCAACTTCGCGCGATGGTGACGACGGAAACAGCTTGGTTATACAGTACAAGAGGTCAAATCTTCACACGAGCGGCGATGTTATGGATCACCTTTGCACTGGACGAGATGTTGTCAGTGGATCGTCTCAGGATATGTTCTGGGTATAAATCAGGAGTCTACAATCTTCTACAAGGCGGGTGCGAGACACACTTGCATGGAAGTCACGGGATATTTCCTTGACAATGAGGTGGTGGTTACGATTCCTTCATCAAAATACGTTGAATCTACAGTTCGGCAACGGGGGCTGTTGGATACACTTACAGGGGTCGCAGACGCTGAATAATCGAGATGATTCACGTGCTCAGCCTGGGTCTACAATTATTCAACAAAGGTGTTTGTGAAACACTTACATGGAACCATGAGGCGGTTCAAGTTCCGCCTATTTTAGAGACGGTTACGGTCCCACAGTTGGAGGATAATTACGAGGATGAATTCTTCTTTGACGAACGCTACACAGCTCCAGTGATTGCGGTTATGGTATCCATAGTGATAGTCGAAATATGTGTTATAGGTGCTATCTTGCAAACATTACGCACCAGTATATACCAGTTGCTGATGGGGTGTGCGACGGGAGTGCACAAAGACATAGGTGGCCGAGCCATCTTGAAAAAGGTGTGGTAGTGAAAAGCTAACCTCAGCTTTTTTCCGGTTAGAGACAGAGGCGCTTAGTGATAAGCGCTTGGCTCCTCGAAAAATGCTGAAATAAAAAACAGCAGGAATGGTGACCTATGCGAAATGAGGTTGGCAATACCTCAGAGGTCACATGATTGGATCATGCAGCCGCACGTTGTTGCTAAGGAACTCCGCAAGGTGTGTCTGTGTGTGTGTTCGTACCGTGTGGTGTATGGGCCTTAGTGATAGGTGGTGCAAAGAAGAGAGGATGCTCTTTGATTGCTTGTGTCATTATGCAGAACACACCTGGAGGAGGTTTGAGAACACCCATCATAAGGTAGAGTTATACAAGACTTTGGAAAAGTTACCCTTTGAAGTGAAAAGAGAAAGAGAAGTGTAGTGTGTACACTTTCATTATAATTAACTTTCACATGTTGGAGTGGTGTAATAAATATGTCTTTATTTCAGATGTGTTCATGGCACCATATAAGAGAATGGGTTCTCTAAAGACTTTAATGACCATATTAATGGCGCAGTTAATCAGACAGTGAGATTTTAGGGGGAGTGTTTACTTAAACCTGGTTCAGGAGAGGAAAATGACAGTTTACAGCTTTTTTGGGGGGTCAGACTTTATTCTTTTAATTCCACTTAATGTATTCATTCTGTTCCATTTAATGTTAGCTAATTTGGGAAATTAAAGGTATATTCTTGTATCTACGGGGATTCATTAGCCCAGTTTGCATTTTTAGCTTATGCCAGAACAATGTACAATAAACAAGGTAGGTGGAGGTCCCTGTTTGTTTAATTTGTTTGAACGAGTGTCATATATATATATATATATATATATATATATATCTATATATATATATTGATATATATGTATATATATATAATATATATATATATATATATATGCATATATATATATATATATAGACGTACAATTAAATGTACATGTGGATGTACATTTTAATTGTACGTATACATGCATGCATATTTGTATGTATGTATGAATGTGTGTACTTATATTTCTAAAGGTCACAGAAACGCTGCATACACTACACAATTATATATTTTGATCAACAGTGATTTATAATATTGGTCCTTGTTTCCAGCTTGCTGTACCTTCCGCCTTCATTGAATTTGGTGGGCGTGGACGTTGGAATATTAGGTTGAAAATAGGACCACGGGATTATCCCAAGTCCTGATGGTCTCCAGTTCCTTCTTTCATTGACTATGGCGGATTTTCTGATGTTTTCCGAGATACGAAGACATAAATGCTTTTACTGCAGAACCAGATACACCTAGATTTTCATCACAATATGTCTGTAGATTTATTATAAAATTGAGAATACAATCCGTTTGGCATCACAAAGTTCAAATAATTTCACTCCAAATCGACTTCTTTTCATCTGGAATGTATTGCTTGAAACTAAGCCTTCCCTTCCATAAAATCAATCTTTATCTATTGAACGGACGAATGATAAGTATATGTTGCTAGGGTATAAGTTTTTGAAAAAGTGTGGGATGGTGGTCCACCTGAGTACGAACATGATTGAGTTGAAGATGAAAGGGAGTATACGAGGGAATTTATATTTGGATAAGGATGGAAGGGTAGACAGTAAAGTATGGAAGGGAGTGCTGTTGGTTGAAGAGTGAAAGTGCCACATGAAATCGGGGAAGTTGTTAGTGTGAAAGTTGCGTGGCCGGATAGTCTTGGGATCGACAAGTGACAAGTGTGAATATGTAGTTGAAGGTGTGGAGGTGAGCAAGTTGGTAAGAGCGAGTGTGCATGTGTACGACGGGATCTTAAGCCTGGTACACACTATGCCATCACATATCAGCCACGTGATGCAGTAGTGGTGTTGAAAAAAATTCTCGCAGTTCAGCTTTCAACGACAGGATGTCTGCCGATGATGTACTTTGCTGGGAGAGACTACTGTGGGGTGTAGTTGCTCTGTGTGCTGCAAAAAAGAAACTTTTGAGGAAGAAACGTAGAACCTTGTGGTGTAAGCAATGGCTTTCTCGGCGACCTCTGAAGGGAAGCTTCATTGTAATATTTTTGGAGCTACAAGTCGAAAATCCAACAGACTTTGAAAATTACACAATGCCAATCCTTGCATTTTATAAATTGTTGGAAAAAATTGAACCATATTTCTGTAAGCAGGACACCAGCTTTTGAGACAACATATCACCAGGAGCTCGATCTTGCAGCTGGAGGATCGTATGCAAGCCTCCAATATTCAACCAGGATTTCAAAACAGAGCCTCGGTCTAATCATCCCTGAAACCTGTGAAGCCATCTATAATGTCGTTAGGGAGGATCATTTGAAAGTAAGGTCCAAATATAGGTACAAAGTAAACAAATATTTTTTTATTACAAGAAATGCAGCTCATCAAAACACGGAGTGTAGAGATCTTTTGTGCCAGCTCCAGACTTCTGTGATGCTTTGATTGCTGACATTTCCCTGTAGAATTGTGTCTTAAGGGTGTGCAGCTTTTTAGTAATGTCTTCATTCCACAATGTACAGTTTACAAAACTCGATAACTCTGATTTTATGGTTTCCAAGCTTGCACTCCTGATGTTTCTCATCTTGTAATGCTTGCATTTGATGTTCCAAACAGATGGATGTTCCTTCAGTAATTCAATAAAATGTAGTGTTAGTCCTTGGCAGGTGGTGGTGAGCGGACATCCTCTCCCTCTGAACGTTGGTACATCACTGAGCTGCGTAATGAAATGGCTCTGTCCCATCAATACGTTGGTGATGTGGCTTCATGTTGAAAAAGTAGTTTTTCAATGCATCCATCTAACACTGCGAGCATCATGATGCATAGTGTGTACAGGGCTTTAGACATGGAGAATCCTCGGATTCTTGTGGCCTCCTTGCCAAGTGCTAGGAAGAAGCGAGTGCAGGGTATATATGAAGGTGATTGTGTGGTTTTGGTAAATATGGAGAATGAAAGGTGTCAGGGTACGGCAGGTGGTGACAGGTAATGTGGACGAAGGTGATAGTTGGAAGTATGATGAGTTGAGAGAAAGAGTTAGGATGGATGAAAATGTTAGTGATGATGACAGGGAGCGATTGATTCGGATGTTGTGGAATAGGCGTGGTGTGTTGAGCCATGGAGTCAAGGATTTTGGGGGTCTAAGCTTCCTGAATTTAAGATATATTAGCGTCCCGTCACTTTTCCGCGCCTATTACACGAGAGATTGAGGAGCAGCGTGAGGAACTTGAGAGAGCAGGAGTGATAGAAAGGTGTGAGAGTGCCTGGAATTGCCCCATAGTCCCTGAACATAAACCGGATGGAAGCCTGCGGTTATGTGAAGATTATAAAAGGGTGAATGTTGCGCGGCATGCGGCATGCGTGCGGCGTGACCCCGACACAACCGTGATACAATATCACAAACAATGTATAAATAAATACACAAATTTTTTCCAAATAATAAATGTTTTTGCATATTTTATACCATTCATAATGTTTCTTTTTGAAATAATATGTTGAAATATTGACTTTCATTTACATTTTCCTAATTGATGCTTAATTTATATGTCATGACAATATATATGATGATATGATTGAGTAAAATGAAATTGAATAATGAAATAGCATGGCCATAAAGAATAATAACATAAAGAAATATAACAGGAAATATGATATCTGAAATATGAAATATGAAATATGAAATAAATAGAACCCGGAAAATAACTTGAACTATAAAATGTAACATGAAATAAATAGGGTCATCAAATGATATAATAACATACAAGGTAAAGAACAATAATATAATATTGAGAACATAATTAAATAATAATAATAATAATAATAATAATAATAATAATAATAATAATAATAATAATAATAATAATAATAATAATAATAATAATAATAATATCCTTTATTTCGGCTCAGGGCCATATACATGGAATATACAAAATACAGACAGTAACATACACAATCTAGATACATGAGACAACATGATCAAAAAATGAATAATCAGCACTTATCCACAAAATAGCTGAGGTAGTATAAAAGATAGTAAACAAAATTCTGGTAATAACAGTAATAATATTGGCGAGGAAAAAAAATGCATTGAGAATTATAACCTTTAGTGCACAGATTATATAACTTAAATTTCAACAATAGACCTTAGGTGGTGACAGTAGTCAGGTCCAGAGGGCTAAATACGAAAATTGAATGTAAAAAAAAAACTTTAACTTGATAGTAATCACAGTAATAATGAAAAATTAAAATATCAGCAATAAATATAATAATGACAAAATCTGCAGATGACATCTTGCCAATACAGGGATTAAGTCCTTTAGGGGACAAAGGCCTCACTTTTCCCATCTTTCCCACAATTTAGATGTAATATAACCCATGAATATTTTTTCTGTTGGCAAGGCAAGTTTTAATGTTTTTCCGCAAGTAATATTTTACTAAGAAATCAACAACTATTGCTTTATAGAG
>NC_061087.1:52724881-52791885 GCF_015104395.2 Macrobrachium nipponense
TGCTCTCTCGGGTGGTCAGACTGGACATTGTTCGCCTTACAATGATTTCTCAGTTGTCCAGGCGGTTTTCTGTGAACATCTGTGTGGCGGAGTGGCAGCGAGGAGTGATTGTGAGGCGTCGGAAAATGTCATTGTGAACAACCATGACGCGTCTCATGGTCTCTCGGGTGTAGTTCATCCATAGGGAACACCCATAGATACTGTAGCAATACGAACGGGAGATAGGCAAACCTCCTTGCAGTTATGTTGCCAGTTGCATATAGTTTACGACGCCTCTGTTGTATGTCTGCCGTATCTTTTAGGTCGTCCGTGATAATGTGACCCAAATACGGAAACTCATGCACAAATTCTAGCCAATGATTTCCGAGGAAAATATGTAGTTCTGCAATATGCTTAAGAAATCTCGGTAGCAGCGACATGCGCTGGGTCTTGGTTTCGTTGTATAGGATATCAAATTCCTCTGCATATTGGCGGCAAGTGTCGATGAGTCGTTGGAGACCTTGCACTGATGGGGAAATCAGAACCATATCGTCGGCATAACAGAGCTAGTTTACAGTTGTTTCGGTGACAGTGCACCCGATTTGGAGTTCAGTTTGACATTCAGGACATCTGTGTCAGGGGTGTCATGTGGGGGGGGGCAGTGAGGGGCTCTCGCTCCCACCCCCCAGTTTCTTGGGGCTTGGGTCCCCAAAATCAGCTATATGAAAAAACCATATATATATATACTATATCTAATATATATTATATTTAATAATCTATATATATATATATATAATGATATATAATATTCTATATATCTGTAACGTATATAATATATATATAACATATATATATATGATATAGATATTATTATAATTATTATAAGGTCACTGTTCACAAAACAGTGTTGGAAAAATATATAAATAAGGTTGAAGTTTAGAGAGGCGCCTACCCGACATCGCTGCCACCCCTGAGGACCTGCTCATCCTTCCGACGCCGCCTGTGGTCTTCCTCGGCCAACCGATACCACTGCCGTACCTGTGGGCCTCCTCTGCCTGCCGACGCCATTACCTGTGGGCTTCCTCGACCTGCCGACGTGGCTGCCTCACCTATGGTTCTACACTGCCCGCCGGATGCTGCTGCAGCGCTGGGGACTTCCTCAGCCCTACCTACGCAGCCGGCGGGGGTCCCCACGGCCCATCCCACACCACTACCGCACACAATGCAGCTCCCTCTGCAGTCTTGGTCACCCTCAGTCGACAGTAGAACCCCCCAGGCAACCGCCAGGGGAGGCATCCTGTCAGCCAGCAACACCGAAGGACTCTACATTTAATAACGACCCACAAAAGGTGTCACAAGGACATGGGGTCGCCTCTTGCCTCCAAGATAATTTTCATCCAGTCATTATTCCATAATCATTTTCTTGGTGGGGGGAGTATTTGTGAGGACAATGCTTTTCCCTATTTTTCATTGTATCTAATCATCAAGCCAGGTTGTTCCTTTAACCATTCTATAGAGCGTTCCGTGGCCTTTCCGCCGATATAATTTCCATGTATGAACACAGACTGTGTCTGTAGTTATTTATGAATGTATGTCTGTAAGAAAACACAAATCCACTGTCTCAGACTCATTTCTGCTCTCAGTGCGAGTCGGTACTACTTATCTGTCCGCACCTGTCTATGTCAAACCAGTTCGTCTGTAATAAATTATCAGTACCCAGATACCTG
Organism: Macrobrachium nipponense; assembly: GCF_015104395.2. Classification (NCBI taxonomy): domain Eukaryota; kingdom Metazoa; phylum Arthropoda; class Malacostraca; order Decapoda; family Palaemonidae; genus Macrobrachium; species Macrobrachium nipponense. The sequence continues at coordinate 52,726,588 of NC_061087.1, forward strand.
TCTTAATCTCTGGTCCTCACACTATGATGGGACAAGTGTCATGAGAATGCTTTAGCGGCATTCAGGCCTTACTGTGAGATAAAATTCCCCCAGCAGTGTACATACATACATTGCCATGCCCACAGGCTTAATTTAGTACTGGAAGACTGTGTAAATAGTAATATCATTGGTCTCTCTTCATTCTTTTCAGTTATTAACACACTGTACACATCTACAACTAACAGTATTACAAGGTACTAACTTTTCATAGAGGCACAGACAGCAGATGACCTGCAAGTTTTGACATTAGAAAGACCTGCTATAACAAGATGGTCTTACTATTATTGGTCAGTTGCAAAGGTTAAGCTTCTTTATGGAAGTTTGTTAGCAGTGCTTCACAAAGTTGGAGAGAGCTCTGATTCAGAAGTTGCAGATGAAGCAAGTGGACTCTACAAACAGTTGCTGTCTTTCAAGTTTGTAGTGAATCTTCTTTATAGTGCAGAACAATTCTTGAAAGTTATCAGCAGCTTGGCACACCAGCTACAATCAAAGGAATTATTGCTATCTGAAGCTTGCTCTCTCATACACTCAACTATTAAAGAACTACAGATCTTGAGAACAAATGAAGGTTTCTCTAATATCTTTGACAAGGCTAAGATTTTTTCTGCTGCATATGAGATTGATACAAAATTGAAAAGACTCCAATCAAGTAGGCAGACCCAAGAGGATCCAAAAGATCTCCTCCAAGTTAAAAGACTTTTTAACTGATTCAGCTGTAGGAATGAGTGAGGACAATACAAGTCCTGCTTCTGAGATATCGTTCAAAAGAATCTATTTTGACAAATTAGACATATTTCTCTCTGAGATGGATAATATTTTCACTCATAATATACAACTGACAGCTGGGATGAATGCACTTGACTATAATTCTGATGAATTTTTAAATGATAAGAAACTGTCTACCATAGACAGTTTTTAAGTATGTACACATAGATGAAATCCTTCTAAATGCTCAAATTCTGTGGCAATAAGTCACTCTCAAAATAGGAATAAAAAGCTTAAGAATTTGTTCAAATTGTATAATGAACTCAAACGGAATGTGCCTACTCAGAAATTCTTAAAACTTTTTGAATTCTCATCACCCCTCCAGTAACTACTACCAGCAATGAGCAACTGTTTTCAGTGCTTAACTTAATGAAAACGTATCTCCGAACTACCATGGAAAATGAGGGCTTATATGACCTGCTTCTCATGGCCTCAGAAAAGGAGCTTGTTAAAAATCTTAACAATAACATACTAGTTAGTAATTTTGCAAAATTAAGATCAAGGAGGTATCCACTAACGCAGTAGATATTTGAAATGCATGAGGCATATTTTTATTTTGAAATTTCCTTAGATGAACGTTGTTAAAATTAAGTACCATTTTATCTCAACACATTTTCCCAAGCTTAAGATTTTCCTGTTCACATCAACTGTTCTTGTTTTCCTGTATGATCCTTGTTTAGGTAGTAAGCTATATTTAATGCAACATGCTGTAACTTGCATACAAGAGATGCACGTCTAGTCCTCAGCCGTAATCAATTTTAATCAAGTAAGTACAATATTTTTCTCATTTAAGAGTCAAAATATGACTGCACAAGAAGGCATGCAGAAGCTGCATCTGCCCACTCCTTTCCTCATTAACTATTGGACACGACAGATTTGCCTACTTTGCTCTTCCTACCCAAAACCTCTGCCTCTCGTACAGCTAAATGACCCCCATTGTCCTATTTTTCCACACCTGGTGTTGTCCTGCGAATTTCTTTCCAGACCAACCCGAAAAGAAGCTGGTGCCAAGATGCGAAAACAAGAGACAAAAGAGAGAGGGGGACAGAGCAGAAAATTCTCTCTCCGATCGTCATTCACCTAGCAGACGCAGTTCTGAACACATGGGTCACAGAGACCTCCTTATCACTATCTGGTGGTCGAGACGATTCTCCCACCTAAGCTACTTTCCCCCATGCTGAGCGCTCTACTCAAGACACAATTTGTCACAAACCAGAATTTGGAAACGAAAGAAGTTGTGTACCACCTCTCACGATTCCAGGTGCCAGAGTGTTAATCACCTATCCCGAATCCCAAAGCATCAGGACTGAAGACCTGCTGATAACATTTTTGTAAGATTTGCCTTAATTGTACAAGAATCTCATTTCTGTCAATGCAGGGTTCTTCACAAAAGGGATTTTTATTTTACTGGGGTTTCACAGTGGCACTAATTGCTTTGTTAATTAACTAACCTCAGTGCCACGGAGCTAGTGCCTCTAGCTCCTGTATATTTACTTCTGATTTACATAATAATAATCTTAGTTAAATGTAACTTTGCATTTTTCCCTTAAATCCATTATTTTTAATACCTTTTTTCTCTTTATTACTTGCGTGGCACCCATTCTTGTCAGATGTCAGTTAATTTTAGAGTAGATGATAAACTTCACACAGCCAAACACATAATAATGCTAAATTACAAATATTCTAGTGCCAATACTATAGTTTATAACCTGATTTGTTTAGAAATTTCCACTACCTTTTCAACTTTATTTATTATCTCAAAATTTGATGTACAGCATTTTCTAAGGAATAAAAATTCTTCAAATTTACTTTATAAGTCACTTCAAATTGCTCGCTTCGCTTGCCACCCCAACTCCCTCAAATAAACCTTTGCCGCCCCCCCCCCCTCACAAGGAAAAATTAAATGACGCCCCTGATCTGCGTACGTATTAACAGGAGCTGAAGGTGTACAACAATACGATACCCCATTCGCCCACAGAATTGATGTGTGGAGAATCAGAAATATAAAATGCCAATTAAACATAGAGGCGTGCCTCTTTTTTGTAGCTTCAGGAAGAGCTTTAAGTACTTTACTCTGTAAAATGCTTTTCTCACTTCTACAAAACAGGAAAACTGGGGAGGCTGATGATAGGTAATAGTTCAGCAATTCTTTCAGTATATAAACGCAGGTGTTAGTTGAGTGATTTGCTCTAAATCCCAACTGGTTGTCAGTGGTGTGTAGAAAAGGGAGAAGCCTCACTAGAAGAACCTACTCAAATATCTTTGACACAATCGTTGTGATTGCAATCTGCCAGTAATTACAAGGGTCAGCTCCATCCTTTAGCTTGTCTTTGATTAATGGTATGAAGTGAATTAAGAGTAGGGGTTCTGGAAGAAACTGGTGAATTATGTATGCAATGAATAGGGCAACTAGCAAAATGTAAATTACTGGGTGGCAGAATTTGAAAGTTTCTACAAGACCATCACAGCCACGTGGGTGTGTATGGCATCGCTGATGTTACCTGGCATAACACAATCTGCAAAATCAAATTGAATGTTATCAGTAATAAGGTTAGCTACATCCCTTCAGGAGTCTTGATTGTTTATGCAATTCAGGATATTGCAAAAGTGATCTCCCCACATACTTGCCACATGGCCTGGTCACTGATGGCTTCTCCTGCTCTCTGTGCCGGCTCTTAGTTGCTTTTCATTTAATCTGCAGTGCTTAAGAGCAAGTTTGAACTGCACTCTCGCCTATCTCATTAGCAATGCAAAGTGTCCTTCCCTCAGGCTACCATTTTACCTCCACAGTAAAAACATTTCTCATGAACTATGTGTACAGATTTTTAACCAAGCCATTCTGGCCAGGTACATTACGAGAGTTACCTTGACAAAATCTAAAGGTAGCTCTGCCAGAAGCAAGCATAGCAGAAATTATGCCCGAATAGAACTCCTTCAGATCTTTCTTGTGGTGGTCATTTCTACATTTTTGGTTAGTACAAAGTAAGGCGTCTGTTGGTTGAACTATTGACTGCAACCTGGTTTCCGTGGTCACCATAAAGGATTTGGTTTTATGTTGATTTTTAAAATCCCAGTTAATAGCTAGTGGAGGATCAGTTATGGGGTTCACAATAGGGGGGGATTTGGTGCTGAATGACACCTGTAAAGGAATGTGATCGTAGCCTGTTGAAAGACTGTAGCAAATGTTGTAGGTCACAATAGAATCATGAAGTTGTGGAGACATGATGCAGTGGTCCAGCCAGGAGGTTGTAATTGTGTCTGTTCGATTTAGTGCATATGAATAGGAGGAGGAAGGGAGGAGTATTACATTGCTAATTTGAAGAGCATGATTTTGACAGAAGCAACTAAGTTCCTTATAGAATTGTTGTGTGGGGTGAGAATTAAGGTCCCCAATTATACAAATTTGATCAATAGGAGAATCGTGAATAGTACTGTGTAACTCATCTAGGATCATGCAGTATTGATAAAAATTATTGTTATTTCCCCAGAGCATAAAAAACATTGATTATTAGGATCTTAGAGTCCCTTACTGTCACTTGAAGCCCCAGCAATCTGTCACTCCTGTAGGTCATCACATTTACCTTAATGTCTAACGATTTGTGCCACGGGGAAAAAAAAGGCCCCCTTTTGGGTGACTGGCAACGATTTGATCTGGAATTTGCATCGATGAAGTCAAGAAGGCTCTGAAGTCTTCATGTACGAATTGCAGATGACAAGGTCATGTTGCCAGAGGAGTGTTTCTTGCAGGGCAATGATGCCTTTGAAGATTTTGCTGAGTATGTTTAGGAGAGGAATATTCCAAGAGATTATATCTAATGTATCCATGGCAACTTACGAAGATGGGAGAGGAAAGAGTTGATCATTTGAGTGGATGGGGGGTTAGTCAGTCACTCACCGTGGGAGGTTGCTGGCACTTGTGGTGGAAGTGACACTGCTTGGGGTGTCAGTATGTTCCCCTGAGGAGGTTTGGTCTCGGGTTAGGTTATATCTTGAGACTTTTATATTGGGACCAAAATTCTCGCCTTTAAGAACACTTAGGCGTTCAAATAAGCAGATAATCCTGTAAGCCACTTTATGTTTAATTTTGCATGGGAGTTTGTGGGAGACAAGGGGGTCGGGGCCCATGAGGAACTTGACTCTCTCTACTAGAGTGTGTAGGTTCACTGATGAGCGTAAATTATGAATCACAACGTGACATCTCTTCTCAGGTTTTGGATGAGGTGGTTGGGCTTCGGTCCAGTGGGCACAGAGGAGATCTTTTCTTTTTTCTACTTTCTTGTGTCTGCCAGCTGCCAAACCCCTCATAATCATTCTCATCATCATCCACGGTGAGGGGAGGGTTGGGGGGGCGGGGGAGATAGATTCGGAGAACCACGAGGGCTGGTGATCTTCACTGAGGATCTATCTTCCACCGGAGGCACTAGGGAGGGAGAGGATGTTGGGAGTTCAATGGTCCCCTCCGAAAGGTCCATAGGTGATGTGGGCACTTCATCCGAGGGAGAGAAGCCAGTTCCCACTTGGGTGGGTATGTCCAAATTGACTTCATGTAGCAACCTCACTTCTCTAGCGTTGTTGGGAGGTGGTCAGATAATGATGCCACTTTCAAAGAAGTCTGGAGGCTTGCTGAATGACTGTTTAATGATTCCTGCACTCCTTTGATCGCATCCCAGATCTGTGCAAGATTGTTATTTGTTTCCACAGTTTTAATTAAGACCGTCGAGGGATTCCTGTAATCCTTCGATCATGTCCCAGATCCGTGAAAATTTATCATTTGTTTCCTTAATTTTTTCCAAGTTTTTAAAAATTGTTTCTGAGAGGGGTTTTGCTCTTTGTAAGGCATTTTGTCGCGAAAAATCAGTGCACTAATTTTCCGAGACGTATCTTCTGCCTCTCCGAAAAGATCATTTGTCAAGCATATGGCAGATTGACGTCTATGGAGAAATAGTTCCTTTTTGAATGTGTACATTTATTGGTCATCGCCTCTCCTCCCTCATTGTTCAATGGCAAAATTCATGCTGTAAATTATATGAAAAGGAAAGGAATGCCTCTTTTTCACAAATATTAATTTGTCAAAAATGACTAACCAGATCCGCACGGCTATAAAACCCGCTTGAACGCCACTGATGGCCTCTCTTCATTAATTAACTAAGTATAGAGCAACACGTTAGGGTCTTGATCGTGGCGTGCGGGTGTGAGGCAAGCAATGAGGCTGATGGCGATTGACCAGAAAAGCACAGAGCAAGTAATCGTTTTTTTTTGTAGCCATCGTTGGGCTAAGTGTATTTAGTTATTATCGAACGTGTTCAGCATTTAGCAAGCAATACATTGGTATTTGTCTTGATTAAATGTGAATTGAATTTTTGTAATTCTTAAGAGTTTTTTGAGTGGTCGCGTGACCACAGGGAATTTTTCCAAGTGTGGTGTGCTGAGCCACCGAAGTTCCGTGTGATCGTTTTGTCTTGTTAAATTTAAATGAGTTTATTTTGTAATAAAATGTGTTAAAATCAGCCGTGTTTCACCTCGAGTTGTCCTTGTACACGGGCTGGAACCTGGCTATTGGTAGGGCTATCAGCCCATAAGATCGGGCTCGAGCTTAGTGAAAGTCGCCATAACATTCGAGACACATTTTCTGCCGAATGGTACACTACAGGCAGGCTTCAATCAGCAGACCCCTTTGGAGGCAGATTGTAAAGGTCATCGGTGTGGATTTCCAACGAGCAGGTCCTTAGCCACTTAGTGATCTATGATATTTTCTTGTGAGAGGCCAGGTTTTTCGTGGATCGCTCCTGGAGAATGTTTTCTGGTATCAGGTCTTTGCAATTTGTATATGCAACATTAATTTCCTCATCGGAGAAGGCTGCACTAACAGACTGTATAGCAGAATCGACGTCAGAACAGTTCGATTGGTGGGTACCTACTGTTTGTTACACAGGGTTTGTTTCCCGGGATCCTGTTTCAAGGTTGAATAATCCCGGGATATTTTTGCACATCCCGGGAAATCATGGGCTCAAATTAAGTACAAAAATAGTGACAAATTTGACTGCAGGATGGTTGTGGAATTGTTCTGTTCATATTTATATATATTGTGCATGCAGACAATTTCTGCCAGTATCTGTATGATAGATTTCTTGATTATGCCATTGTTTTTATATTTATATAAAATGCTATATATTTTCAGTGAACTGTATTTTCCCATCAACAGCATCTTGCTAGTTACAAAATTGCAAGTTGCAACACTTTTGCAAGATAAGACCTGTCAAATTAATCCGTGGAGGGAAGATAAAGTGTCTGTTCCAGTATTACCAGTTTATCGCAATGGCTAAATCTATAGAGAGCAGGGATATAAAACCGTGACAAAATAATCATGTACAAGTTTGTTGTCATTAATTATTTCTTTTAATTTTATGGAAAATTGTTCGTGTTATTTATGATCTTATCAAAATTCCATAGATGCTCATGATGCTCGTTAAACATTTTAGTTTACATATGAATGCAGAATATTTGTTTCATTTTGACTCATTCATTTGATTAGATTTATTGTCATTTATTATTGCTTTCATTTTATGGAAAATTGCTCCTTTTATATTAGATCTTATTCTTTGATCATTTAGTTCATGTTACAAATAAAGAATGCATATGTTAATGGGGGGATTCCCCCCCATTATTCATAAGGTAAGCGTGAGACACGAGCGAAGGCAAACCCACACATTCTACCAGCTTACTCTCACTGCCTCTCTCTCTCTCTCTCTCTCTCTCGGCATCCCCTCTCTCTATCTCTCTCTCTCTCTCTCTCACCTCCCTTCCCTCTCTCTACCTCTCCACCTCTTTCTCTCCATTCTAACATGTATGAAATGAGAGAGTTGCATCATAACATTAACGTTTATTAACAACTAATAAATAAATCAATCAATCAGTAATCCAGTCTTACAGACTAACTCAAAAAACCCGAAACAGTACATTGTCTAGTCACCAAAAAAAGTCTACACCCCTCTGGGAATTCTTTGTCCCTCTCCTCCAGAACCGTCTGTTTTCAAAGATACAGAACACATCGGTAAGTACACACACAAGTTTTAATAGACAGAGGCTAAATATTGGATATCATCACAAAAATGTCAAACAGATAATAAAGCCACTCTTTGGCTAAAGTAACTCACACTCACCCAAAACATAACAAGCCGGACACTTAAACTGTTAATAAAAAACTCCCGGGCGAATGCCACGGCATCTTGCCTGTGACTTGAAGCCCTCTGTCAATCCTCCCATAGGCTTGGGTATGACACTCTTAAAGGGAAGAGGCACACAGACACATACGAACACACAGTTCGTTAGCGCCTCGCAACACTAGTTGCATCCAGTTTCACAAGGCACTTTGAGAAGAGTTCATAAACTGTCGTGCATTGACTTGTCGAACTAAGCATTTTTTATCTCACGCCATCCCCAGAAACTCATCATCAGCTACTCTCAGGTCGTCACCTCTCACTGTTCTCCACAATTCCATAGGTTAAAGGGAACACATGGACAATGTTATTATTAATCAAAATCCCTAGGCCTTACAGATGCTCGGCCACCCCCTAGGGCCTAGCCCCCGTGGCTAGCCCCCCGCCTAGCAAAATACAAAACACACTGGCCGGCTTAAAAAAAATAAAATATAAGTAAAAACTGACGTCTCTGGCATTATAAAATAAAGTCTTATCACGCTTTATCTCCCAATAACACAAGACGCATTTTTCTCTCATATTTTCTGCATTAGGATTCTTGAATATCCCTCTTTGCTTGTCTGCAAGTAGCTAAACAGACAGCAACAGGCTATAGCAGGCTGTAGCAACTGTAGGAAGACGGAATGCCTCCCTCATTGTAGAAGACTTCTCACGGCTTCTGCAGATCCCCAAAAGACACGCTTTAGAATTCTTTTGAACATCCACGTGGAAACTCTTGTAATCACCAAAAACGGCAGCATCCTCACGGCTGGTGGAAAGGACGTCTTGCTGGCGTCGAGAAACGACTTTTTTTTTTTTGGTGTGGTGTGTGTTAGTATGTCAGTCAAGTCATTGGTCAATTAAGAACAAAATTAACCCAGACATACTACTTCTATCAAACAATGATCTCAAAAAGTCAGAAATACTAACTGAACGTCTCCCATTAACTCCCTTTAATATGACTTATACCAAATGTCATAAGTCATTATCACAATTCTCAAAGAAAAAAAACATCAAGTTCTCCAACTCAATTCTCCAAACTCACACATCAGCACACACATAACTCAGAAATCACAGCAACTCCACGGAATTCTGCACTCACATTTCAAACTCGAATGTTCTCAAAAGAAAAAATCGTAATGAACCCAAGGAAAAAAAAGAATCTCGTAACACCCAGACCCAAAAAATGTTCTCTCAAACTCTGATATCTGAACAACCCACAAAATCAGTAAAAATCTCCAATGTTTTACAGCAAAAACCCCTTACTGCTCAATAATTAATCACAATGAGACTTAATGTCAAACTCCCATTTACGTAAACAGCAACCCCAGAAAAATCACATCTCCCGGTAAAGTCAAATCTCCCGTCCAAAAAAGAAATGTTACTTAAGCTCAATCCCCAAATTATATCTCTCAAGGAAAAGGAAGAAAAAAAAATAAAAGTATAATCAACAAGGAGATTCCCCAATTCACAAAATACATAATACATGTATAATATGCATAACTCCCCGCATTTTTCCCCAAGAAATGCTCCATGTAAAGCCCCGGAATTTGCCAGAAAGCAAACTCTTACCCATGCACTTTCGTGAAATGCTATTGTCAACATTTCCAGATATTGCAAAAATTCTGATCTATCATCATCAGAGGAAAAAAGTCAGCACACGGCTTATCACATCGCTTGTCAGCAGAAAAATCGCCTGCGGACGTATGCTCTAACATCAGCATAAGAATTGTCTAGTCAGACACATAAGTTTGGAAACTCATGATTCTCTAGAAAAAAAAAGGTCTAACAGACACATTTCACAGAATTAACTCCAGGATATGACTAATGTGTTCAAAAATTTGTCTCGAAGACTTATTCTCTCACCATGACTTTGCCCCAAATTATATTTCTCCAAAAATAATACACTTGTGAACATAAAAAATGCACACATCTCCAAATGACTCGTAATGCAGTAATGCCATTCGCCTCTAAATAGTCATGAAACCAAAAAAGAGAACCACAGAAATCTTCTCTTGTCTCAAAAAAAACTCCCATAACCACAAAAAAAAAGGGTCACCCGCCAAAGATTAATTCCAACTCCATTATGAGACACCATATTAATAATAACACCACTCCGGTTATAAAAATATTTCCTCCATTTGGTTAATAACCCGCACCCCATGATTTCTCTCTTATTTCTCCAATACCCATGTCAGTAAAAAAAGACACCACTTCAGGAATAAAGAATAATCACCTCTATTTCGGCAAATACAAAATATTTACCTCTATTTCCCCAATAACTCCATGTGGAACAAAACAAGGCTCCAAAAATATATCTCCAAAAAATGTGCACTCAAGGCAACTAACTCACATACTCACAAATATTGCCCCATAATCTCCAAATATGTGTCTCCATTTGCAACAAAGATGGCTGCAAAATAATTGAACTAAACATAGCTCTCATCACATTGGCAAATATCAAAAATGGCCAAAAAATATATCTCCCATATATATATCTCAAAAATACTAAACTCCAAAATAATATATAAGCCTCCATTATCTCTCCAAAATAAATATCTCAATTATATCTCAATTCTAACTCCAATTCTCCAGATAATAACTCAATGTTATAGTCAAAAACTATAAAAACTCTCTCCGTTTAGCTTAACTGCTAAAAAAAAAAAAAGGCAAAAACTCGGCAAATAAAAACTGTCTAGAAGATTCTAGAAAAAATCACTAATGTGCCACAACTCATTATAACAGAACTCCAAATTCACAGTGTCTTAGCCAAGACTTCTCCATATGCACTACGAAAACAATAAGCCACTAGAAAACTTCTAAACCAAGTTTTCCTATCTACTCACAAAGTTTGTCACCAAAATTACGTCAAGGGTTATTGTGCAAGAAAACTCACAATTTCTGAAACACAAATATCCAGAGAAAAAATGTAGTGCCATTACGTATGCATTCAAAACATGCAAGAAATTCTCCCATATATTACTCTATAGCATCAAATAGCTGAAACACAAACACGTTCCCGAACAATGATTCTAAGTCATGAACTGAGATATTGAAAAATATTCACACCAACTGGAGAGAAAAAACAAATTCAAATTCACCCTTGGTAAAAAAAACTTGTGTCAGCAATGGCTAATTTTCAAAAAAAGAGAAAAAAAAATCAACGGCCTTGTTCACTATCTCCCGTAACTCACTAGATGTCAAGCAATTATCTGCTGAACACAAAAAAAAAAAAGAGGAAAACAAAAAAAAATTATGTGTTGTTAGTTCCTCCCAATATTCAAAAAAGATTTTACCACCCTTGATAGCATTACGGCACCCACGTATTAGTATAAAAAAAAATCAGTATCAGAAATATCATTATCACAAAATCACCAAAAAAATTGCTATCATCAAAATCATCAGTATCAGTACAAAAAATATCACCAATGTTAATGCTTGTCCATTCTCCAAAAATTCAGCAAAAGTTCAGCAAGATTCAACACAATTCACCAAGATTCAGTCAAATTCATCAAGATTCAGCAAAACACATCCCCGTGAATCACTGAAATATTCTCCAAAGTTACAAAAACTCAACAAATAATTAGGACAAGACTTCTCCCATTAATCATTGTAATAATTCTCCATGAATAATTATCTGTAATAATTATCAACTAATCTCCCATGAAATATCTCAAATCTCTCGTAAAACAATTCTCCCGTAATGATAATTATACTTAAGCCACCCTCCCGTGACACATCTCAAGTATAATAATTATTAATAATAACAATAATAATGACTCTCCATAGCAATAATTCTCTTGCAAAGATCTCAAGTAAGGGTGAAATTCAAATAGCATACACAGTATTGCTGAATCCTATGACATAAAATTTCTCCAGCACACACCATGACATAACACCATTGCCACACAACACAGATACAACACCAATCATCGGCATTTCAAAGTAATTTCTCCAACACAATAAAAGAAATAATCTGTGTATCCCCAATATATTTTGTGTCTTCGAAGGCACAAGTAAAACATACACCCATACAATGCATTTCAATTCTCTTTTTATTTCCTTTTCTCTTCCTCCAAGAGGGGAAAAAAATCTCTTTTCTAAAAAAAAGACTCTACGGGCGTTTCACTTCATCAACTAATCAATCAGCTGATATCTTAGCATCCATGGTCAAGGCCAAACCCATCCCCCAACACAAAAAAAAAAAGAAAAAAAAGGAGTTCACCCCCAATGAGAAAAAAAAGGTTTCTCCCCCCCTGAGCATTGACACTCCCCCGAGGTAGACCAGTAGTACCCCCATCTCCCCTTGAACAGTGTCTGAGGACCCCCTCTCAAGGTATACACTAGTGCCCTCCCCTGCACCATCTCTCGAGGGAGGCCAGTAGTACCCTCCATGCAACTATCCCCCCGAGGGATGCCAGTACCCTCGCAATGCAACGCGCCTCTCTGCAGAAATGTGCTGAGCCCGTAAAATTGTGGCCGCTGTGTCTCTAAGCCAGATATGCTTATCTAAGCACAGTTCACATGCAAAAAACACATCTCTATACACTCTTATGTGTTTAAAACAAAGACGAATACGTCTATTATAAACATGTGCAAATAAAGAAAACACGTCACTATGGGGCAAAGACAAGAAAAATTGTTGACCTCTTGAAACAATCCCATAACCCTGAAATATTTAAACAAAAACCCTCTCCCTTTGATAAACAATAGTTTTAACACTCACCACACCATAACGGGAAAAAAAAGAACTCGAAATTCTCGTAGAATACGTAAATCTCGTCGGCACAATACAAACGCGATCGGCGAGATGACACCTAGCAACCCTCACTCACAAACCAAACTGAGTTACTTGTCTCACGGCTCACGCCCTGAAGAATCTCGGTACGAGCAAATTTGATGACCCTAATAGAAATTTCTTTCCTCATCCCCCCATCCCACGGATGGATATTTTCTCTACCCCCTTTTCACTTAGCAACCGAGATCTAACAATTTAACAATTTTCCACAATCCCATAAAGCTTTGTCGTTCGAAAACTATCGCTAAGCCACAACCCCTTTTATTTTCTAACTGGCCACCCATCTCTACATTGGCGTTCCTAGGCATAAAAAGAAAAAAAAAAACTTTTATACCCCCTTTTAACCGCCTGCCACCACTCTTAATGGGGGGATTCCCCCCCATTATTCATAAGGTAAGCGTGAGACACGAGCGGAAGGCAAACCCACACACAGCATTACTCACACAGCCTCTCTCTCTCTCTCTTCTCTGGCTCCCTCCCTCTCTCCTCTCTCTCTCGCAATCCCTCTCTTCTCTCTCTCTCTCTCTCTCTCTCTCTTCTCTCTCTCTCTCTCTCTCTCTCTCCACCTCTTTCTCTCCATTCTAACAGGTAATGAAAATGAGAGAGTTGCATCATAACATTAACGTTTATTAACAACTAATAAATAAATCAATCAATCAAGTAATCCAGTCTTACAGACTAACTCAAAAAACCCCGAAACAGTACATTGTCTAGTTACCAAAAAAAGTCTACACCCCTCTGGGAATTCTTTGTCCCTCTCCTCCAGAACCGTCTGTTTCAAAGATACAGAACACATCCCGGTAAGTACACACACAAGTTTAATAGACAGAGGCTAAATATTGGATATCATCACAAAAATGTCAAACAGATAATAAGCCACTCTTTGGCTAAAGTAACTCAACACTCACCCAAACAGCCGGACACTTAAACACTGTTAATAAAAAACTCCCGGCGAATGCCACGGCATCTTGCCTGTGACTTGAAGCCCTCTGTCAAAATCCTCCCATAGGCTTGGGTATGACACTCTTAAAGGGAAGAGGCACACACGCACATACGAACACACAGTTCGTTAGCACCTCGCAACACTAGTTGCATCCAGTTTCACAAAGGCACTTTGAGAAGAGTTCATAAACTGTCGTGCATTGACTTGTCGAACTAAGCATTTTTATCTCACGCCATCCCCAGAAACTCATTCATCAGCTACTCTCAGGTCGTCACCTCTGCACTGTTCTCCACATTCCATAGGTCAAAGGGAACACATGGACAATATATTATTAATCAAAAACCCTAGGCCTTACACATACGTTTAATTTTTCTTCATTTATTTTTACTAGATTTTCTGTCATAAAGTACTCTTTTCATTTCACTGAATGAAAACAATTGTATTTATTTATCAATGATAATGAACTATAATCTACGTTGTCATTCGCACTGGAATTTGGAAGCAGAATAAAAATAAAGCAGTAAACGAAGCGAATTTTAGCTATTGTTCTTATTCCTTTTACTTTGTTGAGAAACAGTGTCTGCTGGAATTAATAAGAAAAGTCAATCTAACAGTAACATTACTGCATATTCTAGTAATTAAGCACATCAAAAACCTGAAGGGGAAACTAGGAATAATTTGCAACTTTAGACAATTGAAAATCCCGGGAATTCCCGGGATTTGGGCTAATTCTATCCCGGAATCCCGGGACAGAGAAAAAGCTCCAAAATGACAATCGCTACTGGTGATGCCTTAGTAAGCAAGGATCAAGGGACCAAGTTTGTAGAGGAAGCATAATATATTCAATTCATTGAGAGAAACAGAAGAAAGCTGATGATCGGAGATAAAAAAGGAAACGCAACAATTTTATTATATAATCTGAAAGATAAGCTAGATAATATATGGAATACATGCTAGAAATTAAAAATAATTAGCCTACCTAACTTACTAAGTAATAAGTAATTTCCTATTCTGTTTGAAGAGAATTGCATTACCCCCACGCTGTATTGAACGAACATGATAAATTTAAGTGAATTATAAAATTTCAGTGGAGTGCGTTGGAAGATACTAGGTGCTACAAACGTATGGCCATGCTTACATTAAGGGGGAAGATAGACGCATCGTAATGGAAACAAGGATGACTAGATATCACAAATAGACGGTTGCAGTACAGAAATAGTACCACAAACGGAAAAAGGAGATACAGAAGAATATATCTTGAAACATACAAAAAAAAAGGAAGGAAAAAACGAAAAAAAAAAACAGTAACTTTTACTGTAGTAGCGGATCTTAGAAATATATATATATATAGCTATATATATATATATATATATATATATAATTATATATATATATATAAATAATTTCACTTAAAATTTATCATGTTCGTTCAATACAGCTGGTAATGCAATTTTCTTCAAACAGCATAGGAAATTATTTATTACTTAGTAAAATTAGGTAGGCTAATTTTGTAATTTCTAACATGTATTCCATATTTTTACCTAGCTTATATATATCTATATATAATCTAGATATATATAGATATATTATGATTATATTATCTACTATAATAATATATAATAATAATCTATATTAATATAAATATATATATATCTCAGATGGTCCTACCAGTATTAACTTATGCATTAGAAACTTGGAGCTTTACTAAAGCCTTAGAACATAAGCTACTATGAGATTCAGGGCCTCTGTAACACGGTTTTTTCGCAATAACTTTTTATCTGTGCATTTCATAAATATAACGCTTATTCAGAATACATATTATATCAACACATAAATTTTGAGTGTATTCTGCACTACGTAGGTTGAATAAATTTGGTACTTATAATGTAAAAGTGACCTTTTTTGAAGACGGGCCAACTTACTCAGAGAGAAGGTTTCAAATGCACTCGTTACGTAACTTATGACATCATTTCTTCCCTCTTTCTCGATGGATGATTGGCTATACGTAACGAAGGCTAGACCTCTGGCAACAATGACATACAAATTTAAATACAAGCAAAGCAGTACACCTTTATGAACTCTGGAACCTCTCCACTGATAATTGTCATAATGAACAAACCAATAAAATATGTTAATAAATACAAAAACACTTCGATTATTAATCTAACTCCCAAAATAAGTTTCCAAAGAAATTACAGTCTACTTTATAGGTCACAATCAGATTGACAAGATGTAGGGAATAGTTGGTAATTACCAAAAACATAGCAGACACGCTTGATTTGATAACTGCTATATCCAATGTCAAGCAATTTTTATTTATTGGCTATCTACCTATTTACTGAAAAAAAATAGCCGGTACCGTATATTGGCTTTAAACCTTCACCAACAATTATCGTCAGAATGGTGACTTCATGAGGCTCCACCCACTTTCGCCTCGTTATAATTCAGGATAACACTGAAGGCTACCATGGGCATTGTTGGATTAGAAAATTTAACTTCTGGCTATAAAAACTAATTTCTCGAGTAGTTGTAAGAAGTGCTAAATGATCCTCAAGGATCCCAGCAGTTGGTCTAAACGTTTAATTCGTGTATATTACCGCTACACTGTTGCGGCACTACTGCTACATTAGTATCACTACGCTAGCACTGATACCCAACCCACATCTATGTATCGTTCCGCCATTCATAAAGTCTTTGGGTTTCAGAGCCGATGGAATTTCTGTCTGGTGGATGGGCGGGGCAACATTTAGTCAAAAGGTGTTTGTGTACCTTGCTTACGTAATGAATGTTTTTCGACTCTTGGCTCGTAATCATTGGCCATGGCGTCGGCTAGATCATTTTTACTCTATAAAAATTAAAACTATCGGGTTTAGGTTATTGATAATGCTGACAAAATTTGTGTGTGGTTGTAAAATATACATGTGTCAACTTTCAGCTACATCCGATGCTTTGACAAGGAGCAAAGTCCAAAAAACCGTGTTACAGAGACCCTGAATCTCATAGTAGCTGATCCACAAGTGAACTTACAAAACTAGTTGGTCTGCAAGTAAACTTTACCAACTAGCTAGTCTACCAGGGTTGATCATCAAATAACCAAAGTTAGTCTACCATAGCCTAACCTTAGCTTAGCAATAGTAGCCTAACTTGGCAACCTTCAGGAATATTTATAGTTTTCATCTTTCCCTCTCCACAGTTCACGTCTTGGCTAGATATGAAAGTTAAGTTATTCTTACATGCTAGCCTACCTTAGATTGTACAATGTAAATAAGTATGTTGAATTATAGGTCAGTTAAACAGTGGACTGTTACATTGATTTATATATGTACTTCCTAGTAATAATTGCACTTGAAGATGTTCAAACAGCTTTTAATCAAATGGTTCAGATACTTTGATTTGGTTCTGTAAAGTACATACAGTGTTCTCTCCCCTGAATCACAACTGCATAAATATGAATTCATGCAGATTGTAATTACATTTATACTGTAACTAAACAAATAGTTTCTCTTATAAGATCTGTGAGTAGCCACATGGGTTCGAATATGCCTTAAAAATGTCTGCAGGTCAGTGCAGGAAGCCTGTTGTCAATAAATGTGACATGTGAGATTCAGAAATGATTTTTGTGAATTTTGTGTCTAAGATTTCCTGAAAAGAACAAAGAGCGAGACCACTTCCTTACTTGGGTTAGAAACTGCAGAAGGGATAAAAAGCTAAACTGTGGATTACACATATTGCAGCAACCAATTAGGAGCCCTTCAAAAATAACGGAACTCCTTAAGTTAAGTTAAGTATATCTTAGTTTTACCAGACCACTGAGCTGATTAACAGCTCTCCTAGGGCTAGCCCGAAGGAATAGATATCTTTACGTGGCTAGGAACCAATATTGATCATCTAGCAACGGGACCTACAGCTTATTGTGGGATCTAAACCACATTATATCGAGAAATAAATGTCTATCACCAGAAATAAATTCCTATGATTCCGGGTTGGCTGAGCCGAGAATCGAACTTCGGACCACCGGATTGGTAGCCGAGCGCGAAATCCATCCCATTCTTCCAACAAGGAACCACGGAACTCCTTACGGGACTTGGAGGGAGTGTAATGAAGTGTTATGAGCTACAATACATATTCAGATTTTTTCCTGTTTCTTTTGAAAAGATGTAATTGTAGAAGAACGAAAGAGAGATAGTAAAAATTCTGAAATAGTCTTTCATTATATTTTAGCAATACTGACAAATGGTATTTAATTTTTTGTATAGTTATATGTTTAACAAATATCACAAACTCAACCTTTGTTTGTACTGGAATATTTTCTGCTATAATTATCACATGACATAGAATAACAGGACAAACTCATCCCTTTTCTGGACTTAGAAATATATTACAAATTAAATCAATCCGCTTCTAATCTTAGACATTATCTACTTTGTGTTATGATAAACTCAAGAGAAAAATACCGCAAACTCTCTCTCTCTCATAAGTTGTAAATATACGATATATATATATATATATATATATATATATATATATATATATATATATATATATATATGTGTGTGTGTGTGTGTGTGTGTGTGTGTGTGTGTGTGTGTGTGTGTGTGTGTGTGTGTGTGTGTATGTAGACAGAGTAATGTTAAAAAAAGTCTTAATTGAAGGCAGTATACACGAAAATAAAGTTATGGTATAAACATTAGTTCCTGGTTCAAACGGAGCGATTTCACATATATACGAATACACTGTTTTTCTGCGATAAAATACAATCTCTCTCTCTCTCTCTCTCTCTCTCTCTCTCTCTCTCTCTCTCTCTCTCTCTCTCTCTATTCCTTAATACTGTAAGATTATGCCTGTCACTGCAAAGCCTTAAACGTAAATGAGGGAGCAAATGAAGAATTTCCGACCTTCGGGGCAGGATGAGACAGAGAGACAGACAGAGAGAGTGAGAGAGAGACAGAGAGAGTGAGAGAGAGACAGAGAGAGACACAGAGATTTCAGTAATTTATAACACCAAGAGACCCAAGACATTATTCAAATCTTTCAAAATACTTCCTGATATATTTTGACAAATCGAAATATCTCTCCTGATTTATAGAAACTCAATGAAGAATCGAGAGAGTGTGTGTAGGAGCTGGGTATGGCCTCTCCAGATATGCATTCCAGTTTGAAGAAAATATAGCCTTGTCTGAACTCGGCAGCAGCTGTTGTTCGGACATTGTTGTCCAGATGTCCCGCGATTTACTGAGGGAAGTCTGACGCAGGAATAGTCGTTTGCTGTAGCGGCCTACTCACTGGCGAGGATGTAGATCTCTGATGATGGAGCTGAAGAGCCCAAGATAAAGGAACTGAACGAGAGAATTGCGAACTTGCGAGACACCATCCAGTTCCGGAGAGAACAGCGCACCAGTGAACTTGACATAATGAATCGTCAGTTGCAGCAGAGGTTGACTACTATGAAGGCGTTGGACAGATCACTCATGAGGTGTTGCATCAGCAGGCCTGGCGAGAGAGGGCCCACTCACACGAAGCTGAAACGTTGTTTCTGAAGAAGGAGAACGATAAAGAGGGAGAAATAATAGCTGGAAAACAAGATCCTCAAGATCACAGAAGAAAATCAGCAGATGATGTACAAAGCAAAAGAAATTTGGCAGAAAAACGATGCACTATGTGAGGGAACTAACTGCACAGTTGGCAGAGGCAAACTGCCAGCTTCAGAGGTCTGAGAAACTCCTACGACAGAAGGAAAAAGCCAGCAGCTCAGGACTGAAGAAGCATCGCGGATGGTGAGGCTTATCCAGGAATAAAATGACGCGACCGAGGCAGCGCGAATCCGAGAGGAAAGACCTCGAGCTCAGGTTCTGCCGCCTGCTGAAGGAAGTGGAAGATTTCACGAAGGAAAAGCGCCGACTCCAGTGTGAACTTAGGTGGCGGAATTCGAGAGGATGGAAGGATTCCCAAATCCTCAAGAATCCCAACGGGAAAGCGCCCTTCAAGACACACATGGAAGGGGACGAACGAACGAACACACTGTTTCAGTCTGTCTACAAGGAAGGAAGAAGACTTCGAAGTCGAGAAGAGACGAGTCGAAGCCTCCGCCAGATTCTCAAACCAACGTTCATCTTCAAGCATATTTTACTCAGCCTCGACAAGAGAGTCTGCTGAAGGAAGTGGAAGACCTCACTAAGGAAGATTTCACGAAGGAAAAGCGCCGACTCCAGTGTGAACTTAAGGTGGCGGAACTCAAGAGGATGGAAGGCTTCCCAAATCCTCAAGAATACAAACGGGAAAGCACCTTTCAAGACACACATGGAAGAGGATGAACGAACGAACACCCAGTCTTCGTCTGTCTCCAATGAAGGAGGAAGACTTCGAAATCGAGAAGAGACGAGTAGAAGCCTCCACCAGATTCTCAAACTAACGTTCAGCTTCAAGCGTCTTTTACTCAGCCTCGACAAGAGAGTCTGCCAACAACACAAGGAATAAAAACGCAACCAAAAGTCTGGTACCTATAAGGAACCCTTCAAAATGTGAGAAGAACATAGAAGCTTTCAGGGGACCGTCCACAAACAAGTTATTCTTCAAAAGGAAGTTGAAAAGCATGTAAAGAAATTCTAAATTCTGAATATATATATATTCAGAAATTCTGAATATATATAAATTCAGTTAGAGCGATAGAAAACTTCAAGAACTACGGTATGTTTTGGTGAGCAGTGCCAATGAGCAGAGGGAAGGCGCTCATTGCTGGCTAAACAAAACCCCTCTGCAATGATTTGGCTCTGTGATGACACCCCAGCAGTGAGGCATCATTGCCGACAAAAGCGCAAGAGAGAGAGAGAGAGAGAGAGAGAGAGAGAGAGAGAGAGAGAGAGATATTTCAGAAGCAGATGGAAGAGATAGGCTACTTTTGCAGGTGCAGGACGGAATACTTCTGGAGGAATTAAAAAAGAATCTTGAGAATGCCACACACGGCATAATTGCTCACTTAGAAAAGACAGAGGACAGGAGGCTCCAGGAAGGCGAGAGGTCAAAAAGAACGCTCCTATAGGTACTAAGAAGAAATTCAGGTGGAATTAGTTGTAGATACTGAAGAGGAGGAGGAGGACTGACAGAAGGGCTGAGAGAAAGCGGAAAAAGGATGCATGAAAGTCTGCAGAGAAGAAATACAAGGAGACGAAAAATAAAGGAAGACTGGATACACGAAGGAGACCTGGAAGCGAAAATGAGAGGAGCTGTAGGAAAGCGAGATAAACACCACAGAAGTCAAACGGAAGGATAGGAATAACATTGATAGAAAAAGAAAAACTCTGACTTCCTAAGAGACAAAAGAAAATCAAGCAAAATGAGAAAGCCGCTATAAGATCATCAGTAAACCGATTTTGTGCAAGGTGAAATTGTCAATGTTCATTTGAGGGATTCTTCGGAAGACGAACTACAAATGGAAACCTGTTTCAAGGAATTCTAAGAAGTGTTGACTTATAATCTCCAGAGCTGGAGCGATGCAAGACTTTGTGGAACGGAGCAGACCATATACCCACAAATCTCATTGACTTGGTGAGCAGTGCCAATGAGCAGAGGGAAGGAGCTCACTGCTGGTTAAACAAAACCCCTCTGCAATGATTAGGCCCTGTGATGACACCACAGCAGTGAGGCATCATTGCCGTCAAAAGCGCAACGGGAGAGAGAGAGAGAGAGAGAGAGAGAGAGAGAGAGAGAGAGAGAGAGCGAGAGAGAGAGGAGAGAGGAGAGATGATATACAGCTGCTTATAGGATAATGAAAAAGAAGGATATTTCCATCTTAATAATATTAATATGAAGAGTCAGTTCCAACAATATTTGAGTCTTTTTTTTTATATAGAAAATATGATAAAGATTTAAAACCATACGATATCATAAGATTTCATAATTATTTTGCAATATATATACGATAACATTTCTTAAAGCAGGTCTCAAATGTATCCATTAGATTAATAACTAAACAGGAATAAAAGCTCTCTCTCTCTCTCTCTCTCTCTCTCTCTCTCTCTCTTCTCTTCTCTTCTCTTCTCTTATCTCTTTGTTCATATATATTTCATTCATTATTGCATTTCTTTGCCTGATTACCGTAATTTCCCTCCTCCTCCCATTCCAACCATTCTAACTATGTACAGGTTGTTTGAACGTGGGCCACCTTTCAAGGCAAGAAGGGCATGATCTCTCCAAGCCAGGATTAGCGGGGCGACGCCGGTTTTGTTGCTGGCTGTACATAGCCAAAATTTCTGCAATAAAACTTTATACCTTCTTAGATGACACAATAAAGGAGATTTGTAGATTAAATTATATACAATTATCTGGATAAGTCTTTAAACAATGAATGTTTAGTCTAAATTGGCTACTGTCGAAATACGAATACCTTTGTCTTTTTCTTAAATCTCTTATTTATGATTAGGTCATAGAGATCTCCTTAAAGTAACTATAGCCTCAATTCCCTTTTTATATTTCTCTTGTTTTCTAAATTTTAAAAAACATTCCTTTCTTCCATTAAAGATAAAAGACTTTCCAGTCAAAGAATCCTCCTGCCTCATTTTCATTCTTACATTAATTTTACGTTTATCATCTTATTCCTACAAAACTCTTCCCCCATCCATTTTGTCATTTATTTACATTTCTTGATCAATCACTTCCAGACACAATTATAAGAAAATAAATCAAAACTTTGACCGAGCATTTCTTAGAGTATCCTCTTTCAACTTTTCCTTGTTACAAACGATCAGTTTCCACCAAATAACGCAATTAATGACATTATTATCAAATAAAAGCAGTATATTCCCACTTTCATCAATTGTTCCATCGAGAATGTTTTTTTTTTATTACCAGCCTCCTTTTACTTGGATTGATCTTAATTGCTTCAACAAGTTTTCCAGATATTTAATTAAAAATAAGTCATCCCTTCATCATCAAGTTCTGCTTTTCTGTATTGTTCGGTACAAATATGAAATGTAATATGATCCAATCATCTTTTTCGTGCCTCTCAGTCTACATTTTGCATCATTTTGGACACATTTGCTCATTATGAATTATTTTTCAAAAATTCCAGTTCAATTTCACTGTTTCCCTGTCTTTCCTACAACGTTCTTCTTTGTCTCCTTCGTTTTAGTTAGTTTTTCTTGTCCACCAAACATACGCTCCCAAAAATCCTGAAAATCTTCTTTGCCAATATTTTGCAACATACCAGGGAGTTATGGACCTGGAAACCCCATCGTAAAAGTTCCGATGCCCCAGACATCTGTTGAGTCACACACTAACAGCATCAGTCTTCTAACAAGAACATAGTACTCTTACAAAGGAGGGAGCTGCGATGGACGTTGCTATCTCTTGCAGGGACGTTTTGCGATGGGTTTTACCACTTTCTTCCTTCGATTATGCTGAGGACATTTCCTAACCTATAGGTTTACTGATGAGATAGTTTTGTATTTGTAATTATTATGCAAATAATGTTTAACAAGTGTATGAGATGACAATTGTCAATATTAGATGTAAACGTCTTTTAAGGTTCTACGCAGATCAATTGACAATCCAGTATCAAAATAGATATCTGGTAACTCTCCAATCTCGACCGAGCCTCCTATAAAAGGAAGGTCGCAAGGCACACTGACATACACTTCCAGAATCAGCTAAGGAAAAAGCACAACTCCTATTCACCATGAAAACTGTAAGTATAAAATAATAGTTTGATGTTAATCAATGTAATAAATATACAAATAATAAGTTACTTATATGCCCTCACACTCCAAGTAACTGTGGTTAATTAAGATCTATTTTCTTTTTTCTATAATTCTAATTGCTATTTGTAACTATTCATGACATTACGTTCATTTGTATTTTTACTCTCTATAATCCTTATTCATTCTCATTCACAAGTAAAGCACAATGCATTAACTATAAAATCTAACTGAAATTCAGCAAATTAATTTGATTCCTTTTGCAGATCGGCGTTGTCCTGTTGGCGTTGGTGGCCCTTTTTGCCCTGATGGAGGTCACTGGAGCCCTGCCAGCACCCGAACCTAGCCGACGCCACTTCTTTGGAGGTAGTCCCTATGGCTTCGGCGGTTACGGCTATAGACCCCACGGATTCGGCTTTGGCTACGGTGGATACGGCGGTGGTTTTGGAGGTTTTGGAGGTGGATTTGGTGGAAATGGTGGTGGTTTCTTCGGTTGATAAACATCTTATTTTCCATGAAGATACAGGAAGTTCGAACATCAATGACCTCCATAAATTGTTTAATGTTCGAAAATATTAAGAATGGCCGATTTATGCGGATGAAAAAATGAGTTTTATTTCTATAAATTATAATAAATTTCTTGTTTCTTAGAAGAAGCTTTTGGTATTTTATTGCTCTTCCTATGATGTAAATTGAAATAGAATTTAGTTTAAAATGTCTTTTCGTGTGTATTAAACTATTTAGAATTTATTAGCAGTATATTCCAAAACTTTTTGAAATCCTCTTTTTCAAGTAGGATTGTGTTAAATACATTATTAAAAACTATTAAATGAAGTTCAAAATTGCTGAAGATACCATAAACTCCGTAAAAAAATATCACGAAGTAATAAATAGAAGGTTTATAACATAAAACAAGGTTATCACACTTAATTTTTTATGATATACTGGAAGTCTTCGTCCACAATAAATAGGTATATTATGAACATGTATTATGTCGCAACAGAAAAGAGAGGTAGCTTTGTTGACGAAATGAAGCACTGCGCCTTCACTTACTGATGTTTGTTCCTGATCATACCGTGACTATTTTGTTGTCAAAATACGTTGCGGGGTCGAGGTTCAACTACAAATCGTCAGATAAGACTGAGAGATTGAACACTGTAACAAATGAAGTTATAACTTTTAAGATGAACATAACCCAAAACTGGAAGTAAATTTTTGATTTACCATCAAAATTACACCAACTTAAAAAAAAAACATCCCTTGAGGATGATATGTGGAAATCTTTTAGTCATCTAGAGGATATATGATAAAGCATGTGCACAGCACGAGGTAAAATCACCCTTCACTAACACACGTCACGTGATGGAGAAAAGTAATGATAGATTACAATTAAAAGTTCAAACTACGAGAACAGGAAATAGATGTAGTATCGCGAGACATCTTTCACTGATGTTACTCCCGGAAATTTTGCTTCTAAATTACAGTGGGTCAAAAGAACTCTCAAGAAAAAAAAAAAAGTTAAAATAATAAAAAAAAAAATTAGAAATAAAAAAAAAAAAAAAGTTTTCAGTGAAATCGTTTTGTGGAAAATTCCAACGAAACACCTTGGCGCTTTTGTCACCAGAGGGCACAAAACCGCGTAAATTAGGCGGCTGTGATGACGCAGGTATCATGAATAACAACTGACAGTTAATTACATCAACTGTGTGTCACAAGGGATTGCTATGCGCCGTCTGCTACCCAAGATTATTTTGATAAAAATCCAACTAAATTTTCAAGATATCAGATTTTGGAAAGCTACTAATAAAGAAAATTATGTTAATTATTTTTCCACCATTCATAATAAGTTAAAAGGAATGTTATCATTTATTTTTCTTTAAAAGCATATGTAAATGCGACCCCACATTTCTAGACGAAGAACTTTCTAATGTCGTAGACTCCTTTAGGTCCATAAAGTACTCGAAGTATTTTATTACTGATGCCATCACCTCCATACGTTAATAAGATTTCGTGAGGAAATTTTATTTAACGAAGGTAAATTTTCTTTTGTAGGAAATTGTTTTGAATCGTTTAAAAAGTCTTGGAAACTTTATTTAATTACATCTCTGTAAATTTAAACTTTGAAAATAGCTTAATCTTTTTAAAATTCTAGTTTATCATGATTGCTATGTAAGATTTAAAGATAATGATCACATGCGTATTGACCGAATTAATTGCTGACTGACAGCGTTTGTCGATGATTATTCAGAACGTCATAAATAAGAGTTTTACAAAAGTAGAAAGTGTTTTATTGCTGCTGAAGATGGATATGCAAGAGCTGACTATTACAATTAAAGTCGGACATACTCTCTTCTGGTATTTACTATAGTTGATGAAGAAGTTTCAGTCTCTGTAGAAGTCTTTCGAATCTACACAAATACTTCCTGACAGGCGATATGAAAGCACGAGGTACCTGCGTAAATAGACTATCTTTTATTTTATTATTATACACTTTAATTTAGCTTGCCTTTTCGGCTGTTTGTCTGTCTATCTGGGTCAAATCTTGATATTCAATAATCAACCTGTTCCCTTTGTATGATGGACTTTTGCATGAATACTCAGTTCTAGTGACAAAACAACCTCTCATGATCAGGTCAGAAGTGACCTGTTGTGACCCTACGGATTTTTCAAACATTCTTGGGCTCGAGTGGATATTATAGAACATCACGTTCTATTTCATTGCCTACAATCATAAATCCGTTACAATTTCTGTCAAGACTAAAAAGTATGAAATAACAAATGAAAATTTTTGTTTAAATTCTTATTAAAATGCACTAGAACAAAAAAATATATATATTTTTTGACACAATCCAAGATCTTCTTACAATTAATACAAAATAAAGCAACGGCGCCAAACATACAAGAAAATGTTGAAAAAATATATATTTTTTATTAATTCTTGTAGCATTTCCTTCCCTGTTTGGCACCAACGATGTTATTCTTGTGAACATGATTCATTGTTTAAAAATTCTTGTCTCAAAAAATTGTTTTTTACTTTATTGCATTTTAATAAAAGTTTGTTTGAAAAAATGTTATATTTTCTTATTACCACTATGTTTATTTATAAAATACTCTTGACATTTGATGCGATTCCAGTCTTACTTAAACTGCATTTAAAATTTGTTACCCAAAATCCAGCAGATATTTGCCTCCGTACTTAATTTTATTCGTAGATATGATATACAGCCACTGGAGCAGTAATATTCATTTATACGAATGCCTCAGTTTTTACACTTCACTAGACATTTATAAGTAAATTTTATTTTGATCTGTATTACATGAAGGAAACCTGTATTAAAAGTTATTTCAAGAGGTAAACAATTTTATTGTAACTTATAGAAAAATATACTAAATATTTGTATCAAAATGACTGAAAAGGTAAATAACTGGATTTTTGACAGAAAATAGTTCATTTAATCACTGATGCCCTTACTTCCGGTATCTTTATGGATGATGAGGTGGTCATCAACCGAAGGAACCACCACCGTATCCACCAAGTCCATCACCAAAGCTTCCAAAGCTACTGCCATATCCGCCGTAGCAGAAGCCGTATCCGAAAAGTCTATAGCCGCAACCGCCGAAGCCATAGGGACTACCTCCAAAGAAGTGGCGTCGGCTAGGTTCGGGTGCTGGCAGGGCTCCAGTGACCTCCATCAGGGCAAAAAGGGCCACCAACGCCAACAGGGCAATGCTGATCTGTAAAGGGAACAAAAGAATGGAGCTTACGAAGTGTTCATTTGATATTCAAGTTCGTTCATTCGTTGAAGAATAAATTGTGCTTAGAATGAACAAGAATCAGGATTATTTGGACAATATTTCAAAGGTATAGACATTGCATCAATTACACATCATTGACAACAACGTATAGAAATGGTATAAGAGATGTACAATATATGCTATGATTGGATGATTTGGTTTATATATAGCATTATCTAGTGCATTTTCGTCTAGATCATTTTCTTTTATTTATTCGTCTTATTTAATTTTATTTAATTTTCCAGGAAATTCTATTAGTCCGTAAGATTATGAAAGGCTGTTGTTTTTTATATAAAAGGAAATTTCACCCTAATCTTACCTTTTTCATGATGAACAAGCAGCCGATTTCTTCCATCGACAGCTGGTATTTATGCAAGGCGACCTCCTTTGCGAAGAGTTGCCAACGACGTCTGTTTCGAAACATAATGGGAGGGACTTTTACGTAGGGATATTTGAAGATATCAGGACTGATATTGATCGTCAGATGCTAAGGTTATTATTAATTACATTAGTTTTCCCACAAGTATGATTTCTACAAATACTTATCATTATTCTCATTTCACGAAGTTTGGCACAGATGTCCAGGTCTTCATATTAATTTTTTTTTTTTTAATCAGGTAAACAAGAATAGGAGGAACTTTGAAAGGGTGTACGAATGAGAATGATTCATTCATGGAAGTTATTGAATAACAGTAAACTGGCCTTGGTGGATTTCATGGTTGATAAACTTCTTCAGTGAAGATGATTCTTTTCTGACACAAAATGTAAATAGTGGTCAAAATGAAAAGTTGAAGTAAATTTTCCTATAGATTATAATACACCTGTGGTGTAAATCAAAGTAAAATTAATTTCCAAATGTCTTGTGATATGTAGCAATTTCGGCATTGTATATGAACGAGAATACTACTTGAGTAGGTCAGTGCCATTACTGCCGATGCCGAGGAAATCGAGTGCGGAGGCTCGATATTTAGTGGCTTTTGGAGAATTAAGTCTAAAACAGAGATGAAGATAAAATGGGTGAGCACAAAATCATATCCATTCTCAAGGATATTTGGTAGATAGACATTTTGAGCGAAGATTGTGATCTATTACTTAGCTCACTCTTTCAAGCAGACGGTCTGGTATCATAAAATTCTAGAAGAATGCAAATCTTTTTGAACGAGAACACTGTTGCATAATCCCTTCGTTCTTTAGAGGAAGTACTGTTAAAAATAAAGGGCTTTGTATTCCTTATAATCTCTCTCTTTACTTTGGTCTATGAAATTCCTATTATCTAAAAAAATAATCTCGAATCAAACAGCAGAAGGAAGTTCCTTTCGAGACAGATGTCAAACTCCACAGATTAAGTCTGTATGTAATAAGCACTTTGTACCTACTTGTTGTAAGACACCTGAGTGACATTTTGTTTAATTAGCAATAAGTTCTGCCCGTTAGGAAGCAATTCGCTCAACGACATTTAAGACATTCATTTGATCATTATATTTAAATCTTACAAAGAGCAATGGAAATTATAACCACTACTTAGAGGTAAGTGTTTATATCCTCGTTACTTTCGCTATAATTTTCTTTATAGCGAAATATATATAGAAAATTAAGAAATAAACTAATCAAGGCGGCGAATTTGTATTAAGCATCAAATTAAGTGTTAATATTGTGTAGTGAAAAATGATCAAAATTATGCATGAACAGTTACGCAGAATACATCATCAAATGTCAGTATTAGTCCTGGGTATGCGCGCTTGCTAAATCACCTGTAGAAAAAAAAAACGCTGTTCACGAAATTTTTTTTGAGGGACCTGAATAACCATAGACTCCTGATATACGCAGCTTTACAGCCTGTGGTGACCAAGGTATCAAGATCCAAGTCTTTAATATCCTTGCTGAGGAGTAATGCCAGAAAAGGTCTCTCAGGTTAATTCATTTGTTAATAACTGTCCTCTTCCATATGACGTGGAAGCAATGGAGTGCGTTTTTGCCTTACTTCATCTTTTCATCTTGATAACGTTAAGATTCTTAAAGATCACTTATAAGGTCTTTTCAGTTTTTATTCTTAACAAGAGCTATGATGTTAATGTTTTAAGTTTACCGTAGTTGCCAATAGTTTGTGGGTTGTTGCTATTCTAAAAGGGTTTAACTTATTCTGCTGCATGTCATGAAGCTCTTAAATTTTTCTGAAAATTTTGTATTGTACCCTGACCTTACAGTATATTTTGATAGCAAGAAATGCAATGTATGATCTGGCACACATATCAGTAAGTGAAAGACAGTTTTCCATTTCACTGTTAAATACAGCTACCTTCCTTTACTATTGCCACATGTTAATAGTGGGCCTGTTTTTTGTAGACCATGCCTCCGACATAATCGTAGAAAAATTGTGATTGTGATTGTCTAGTTTTATGCTATAAATCCTCAGCCATTATTACTGTAATATTTTTGGCTACATAGACTATGGTACTTTAACTAATTTGACCTTTATTCACTATTCTAAAAAAATGTGATTGATATAATTTCATTTGATAAAGAATATTACCAAAATTTGTTTGAATCTAGGGTCAAAATATTACCCAGATTACTACAAATTAAAAGACAATGCAAACTGAATTTTACTTCAGTTTGCACCATAAGAAGAGGAGAAAAATATCAAAAGTTATTTAAAGAGGTAGAAAATTTCTTATTATTTCTAGAAAAATATACTCATCATCTCTCATTTTCATAAATCTGTCAGTCTTCCAATTTCCAAACAAAAAAAATATTTCATGACAGTCATTCATATTCTAACTTCCAGTATCTTCATGGAAGACAAGATGTTTATCAACCGAAGAAACCACCACCATATCCACCAAATCCACCGCCAAAGCTTCCAAAGCTTCCGCCGTATCCGCCGTAGCCGAAGCCGTATCCGAAGGGTCTATAGCCATAACCGCCGAAGCCGTAGGGACTACCTCCAAAGAAGAAGCGTCGGTTAGGCTCGGGTGCTGGCAGGGCTCCAGTGACCTCCATCAGGGCAAAAAGGGCCACCAACGCCAACAGGGCAACGCTGATCTGCAAATGGAGGGAGCAACGAGAATTCATGTGCAAAATCTCAGTTAGAAACTTGAGAACTTAAGTTATTGGACTTTTGTGGTATGTTATTGTTTTGAATGCAATGCAGATTGAAATATATAACGAACCATTGCTTGTTTATTCATTCACTAAATAATTGATAATATGTTTTATTTTATACTTACAGTGTTCATGGTGAATAAGAGTTATGCTTCTTCCTTAGCTGAATGTGGAAGTATATGTTAGTGTGCAATGCGACCTTCCATTTATAGGAGGATCTTCCAGAGGGGAGAGTTGCCAATGATCTATTTTGAAACTGGATTGTCAAGCGATCTGCTTAGAAAGCCTCGAAAAACGTTCGCATCTGATATCGGCAAACATCTAATGCAATTATTAACCATATTATTCTTATGCTTCATTGACAATATAATTTCAAATGCGAAATTTATCTCCTTGGTAAATCGATACATTAGGATCAATTTTTAGCGAAATCAAGGGAAGCACGGGGTAAAACCCGTTGCAAAACTTCCCTGCAAGATTTGGCAACGTCCATCGCAACTCCCTCCCCTTCTACCTCCCATATGAGAGCCTGTTTTCAGACATCTAGTACTGTTAGCGTCTAGTTCAACGGATGTCTGGGGCATCGGAACTTCGATGGGGTTTCCAGGTCCATACCTCCCTGGTATGTTGCAAAAAGTCCAAAGAAGATAACTACTTTCCAGATTCCGAAACCGCTTGTACAGTGCACAGGTAAAACTTAACTAAAATAATAATGATCATATTGTAAAATCTGGATTTTTTTTTTATTGCTAACGAAATAAATTCAAATTCAAATCTTAATTCATATGCAATTACATATAATTACATGAATTACACATATTTACAAACAAATGCAAAATTTAAAAAATAAAATCTTGCTCAACACAGAAAATAGCTTCCTCTGATTCATAATAGATAAATACGGTGTTCTCCTTGCAGTCTATCAGAGGCGTCATGGGGGGGACACATGTCCCCGGGCACAGCATTGAAAGGTCAACAAATTGAAGTTGGGAAGACAACCATTTTTGGGGAAGTGTGGTGATGAAACCAGTAACTGAGAATCTTTAAGTTTTTATGAGTTTTCAGTACATATTTTATATTTAATGAAGATTGACTTCTTTTATTGTTCATCATATATAAATGTCATCATTATGTGTTAATTCTCAGTGTTATGATAATGGTGCTGTCATGGCTGGACACAAATCAGGAGTACAACAAAGACTTGCTACAGTAAACCCTATAGGAATATACGTGAACTGCATCAACCACTCACTAAATTTGGCTGGGGTTCATTCTGCTAGTCATGAGGTGGTGATGGTCAAATTTTTGGAACTGTGCAGCCAGTTTATGATTTCTTTTCAGGGTCGCCCTATAGATGGGGGAGATTAAAGAAGAATTTGCCTATATCCGTGAAAGCTGAAACGTACTGGAGTGCTAGAGCTGATGCAGTTCGACCAATACATGAAAATGTGGGGGATTTGGTCCAACTTTTAGACTATCGGAAGTGATTTGAATTAGACAACAGATACCAGAAGTGAAGCAACACAGCTATTGAGCAGAATTTTGACATTGATTTCTTAGCAGCACTAAGTTTTTGGAACATATTACTTATCAAGATTGACAGAGTCCAGAAGCGGCTGCAGGATCCAAAAAGTGTTTCCATGAGGCAACACAAGAAATCCAGGCGTTGCAAGTTTATTTCCTTGCTAATCGGGAGGATACCTTCCAGACATCTATCAAAAAAGCAAAGGAGCTCTGTCATGCTTAGGATGTCAGAACTGATAGACGATGTAGAGTGAAGAAAAAAATGCCTGGTGAAACTGGAGATGATGCAAGCCTCTCAGCAGAAAATGAGACGCAACTTCTGCTAAAATGTATTATTGACAGAATGCATAATGAAATGGGCGAACGGTTCATCAGATTGCATAACTTGGATTCAAAGTTTGGCTTTCTTTTGGATATTAAAGAGTTGCTATCTCCAACCAATGAAGCATACATCAAAGAAAGGTGCATTAATGTGGCAAGTTTCTATGACACTGACTTAGTAGTTACAACTCAAAGAGCTATGGAAAGATTAGTTATGGGAATAACGCTAAGAGACAGAAAAAGAGCAACATGGATATGAGAGCAAAGTAATGTTGAGGATATTCTAACAACAAGAAAGAAAAAGAAATGTATGTGGGCAGGACATATAATGAGAATGTCAGATAAAAGATGGACGAAAAGAATAACGGAATGGGTCCCTAGAGATTGCAAACGAAGCAAGGGAATGAAGAGAAGACGATGGAATGACGAGCTAAGAAAATTTGCGGGTATAGACTGGCATAGAAAGACCATAAACAGAAGGGAGTGGAAGGACATGTCTGAGGCCTTTGTCCTGCAGTGGACTAGCAACGGCTGATGATGATGATGATATGTACACACATACGGTACATACATATCAACACTCATATATCCATATACAGACATAATTTACATCAAATGCACATATAGTAGCCTATATTGTATGTACTGAATTACAACGAGTTACAAGGGTTGGGATGTCTCAAAGACTGTTCTACACTGCTGCTGTTTACAATTTCTGGTGGCAGTTTATTCCATGTGTCACATATCTTGTAATGTGAAGAAGTTTCCACAATGCGATGTGTTCTATGTCTTCAGTTCTAGTTTCCATCCATTATTTCCTGTCTGGTTTTCGTTTATCGTGAAGAGGTTACTGTCTACTCTTGTTATGCCTTTCAGTAATTTGAAAGTATCTATTAGTTGTCCTCGCAATTGTCGTGTTTCTAGGCCATACAAGTTCGGGTTTGTAGTTGCCTTTGGTAACCTATTTGCCTGATGGATGGAATTAACTTTGTGGCTCTTGTTTGTACCCTTGCTAGTTTATTTATGTCCTTTCTTAGTGTTGGTGACCAAAACTGTACTGCATATTCAAGATGTGGTCTACCTATTGATGCGTAGAGCTACAGCACCTTTTCCTTATTTCTGTATCTAAACTGTCTCTTTATCTATCCCACTAGTTTCTGTCCATTCTTATCAGCTTTTATGCATTTTTTTGTGGATTTTAAGTCCTTGGTAATAATAACTCCAAGGTTCTCTT
This sequence comes from Macrobrachium nipponense, assembly GCF_015104395.2. Classification (NCBI taxonomy): domain Eukaryota; kingdom Metazoa; phylum Arthropoda; class Malacostraca; order Decapoda; family Palaemonidae; genus Macrobrachium; species Macrobrachium nipponense. The sequence continues at coordinate 52,759,994 of NC_061087.1, forward strand.
CTTGTTCTACACTATTTATATCATTCCAGCGCAGCACATTTGGCATGAGGGTTATTTGTTCCTATTTGTAACACTACATTTATCCAGGTTAAAAGGCATTTGCCATATTTTTTACTACTCTCATATTTTACCTAAATAATTTCTTAAACTTTCCTCTGTATCTGAGGTCTGCTGCATTTACGCCTAGTTTGGTGTCATCTGCAAATTTGACTATCTTGCTAGTGAAGCCTACAATCTGACCATTATGATTTTTCACCATTTATTACGACTCTCTGTTTTCTATTAGTTAACCAGTCTTCGATCCAGTCTGCTCTTTCTCCTACAATTCCTAAAGCACCAACTTTTGTCATTATTTTCTTGTGTGAAACTTTGTTTTGAAAAAACTCCAAGAGGTTTGATAGGCAGGATCTGTTTTGTCTGAAACCATGTTGGCTGTTTAACAAGTTGTTTCTATCAGTTAGACTGTTAGAGAGAGAGAGACGAGAGAGAGAGAGAGAGAGAGATTATAAATCTGAAGATTATTATTGCTGCTTCAGCAGTTGATTCTATAAAGTAACTTCTCTCTTAATCTTATCAAAGTCTTCTCATGGCTGCTTAAACTGGCAAGCAACATGCCGAAAGGGGTTGTCAATATCTGCTAATTGGCCATAATCTTGTTTGTTATACATATACAATCTCTCTCTCTCTCTCTCTCTCTCTCTCTCTCTCTCTCTCTCTCTCTCTCTCTCCCTTGCTGATGCGCTTCGCCCTATTCCTCTGGGCATGTTCACAGCTGGAGTTGTTGCTGGACTGAAGAATGACTTAGACTTAATGGGGATAGGAAAGGATGGATTTATTTGAGTCGGGGGGTTGAAGGTATGGGCTATGGAAGTATGGGGACAGGTATAGAGTAAAGTAGGAAGTAAAGGTAGTGTTAGTATTGAATAGAAGGGGGCAGACCCCTTTGCTTTGGTGAGGGTGCATTCGGAGCATGATTTTTGGCGAGGTGGGAGGGTCTGGAGGGGGTGATGATGATGGATTTTTTTTTCTCACTGACGGGTGGTGTCGATGATGTTAAAGTGGTTAGATTGTCTATTTCTTTTTATAATAATTAGGATTCTTCTCCTTATTACCATCGGCAACGTATTGTGTGTTTTAGCATTATGTTGCTATTAGTTTATAAAGCAACGAACGTATGAATGACTTGAACTATACAGAATTGAGCGATTACTATTAAAACAAGTTATCTCTACTGCGTTATCGTGTACTTGCTGTGGTTTACTTCATTCCTTGCTAAAATTTGAAAAAGTGAGAGATCCAGGTCAGCGCATTTCGACATTTTTTTGTTAATTTGTTTATATGAATGTTAAGTATGTTAACCTAATGAAAATTTTTACCGACATGTTATTCCTTGCAATCCAGCCGTATTTTTTAAAGTTAAGTTGTTGAGATTCGATTTTTTTACGCATAACTAAAGGCTGAAACTGCGATCGGGATCTTGCAAAGGAGCATTTATTGTCATGACCCGAAATAGTGTTACTTCTAATTTATCCAGATTTGTGCGGGTGTTCCACTTGTTTTGTGTGTTTTCTAATCACTACGGTGCCTAACTACCCTATCCATGCATCTGTATAAATATAGACGTTCACTGCGTAAACGCATATTCACTGTTTAATATGATTTGTTTCGTAAAGAATTAATAATCACCCAAAATGATAAAATTAACACAGTATATGATTATGATATTTCAGGGGAACTTCTGGAAACAGAAACTCCTAGATAAAAACTCGCAGTAGCGAAATCCCAATGATGTAGATAATTTCTGGAAAAAAGTAAGATTAAGAATGTCTCGTAACTTCAGCCACAGGAATAACGAAAATTCGACCTGTAAGGAAACACTCAGTTACTCCAAATGAATAAAAAAATTGTATTTATCTTGATTTTGTGGGAAGTCACGATGTTCCGATAACGACATGCAGCCTTGGCCCTCCTTCTCTGTTTAGCGGATGACCTGGTTTTGGCTTGAGTTTCCCCCGTGCGTGTTGTTTGGATGATTCGAGCCCTTGAAGATCCGATGCTGAAGACGCGTTCGGTTTCTTGGAAATGCTCAATAAACGATGTTTTCTTGAATGATTCTAATGAGAGACGAAGCTTGCGTTGCCGTAGGAAGAAGACATGTCGGGTTTGTTTCTTGAAGTTATGCACTGCGGAAATCGCTCACTAAACAATGATACTAAGTTGCTTGAAGAATCTCTTGCTTTCGTCGTCGTTGACTTCTGATATGATACATTATTCGTTATTCTTCGGAAGACGTTGAAGAGTTCTTGTTGGATTCTGCCACCAATGAAAGGGCTGTTGCCTTGTATAATAAGGCGCCCTATGAGGTAATGTTAGACTTGTGATAATCTTACGCTAAGTCGGTTGGTTATGCACTTCCATACTCATTGGAGTGTCTTGGGGTTTGATGATAACTTACAAAGTAAGTATCTTCTTTCGTTATGACGACAGTGTGTTAAACTCATGATGATATCTTCTTTCTGATATGAGGTTTCTAGTAGAAAACACGAAGTATAAAAAATACATCTATTCTTCTGAGATTACATGATGAATATCAGATAGGATTGTACAGGTCTTCTAATGACGATGGCTTGATCGCTTCTGCCAATGATGATGGCTAATTCAACTCTGACTACCATCTCGGTTACAAATCATAAAGGAAGCAGACAGTAGCTCGAACATATGAACATACATACATATGACACAGTTACAAATCACGTAGGCCGTTTGAATTATAGGTCGTGGTAGTTGTCTCAAGCAGGAAGCTTGGACTAATGTTTTCAAAACAAATGAAGGACCACAGGTGACGGCATGTCATCTTAGCCTACTTTATTGTATACGTCATCTTAGCATACTTTATCGTCTCTGGTCTGATCACATTCCTGCAAGCAATCTGGTTGACCTCTTTAGTTTTAGTTTTTTATATATATGGAATAACATTCCATATTTTTATTATGTAATACTTACACTTCTAGCTTGCTTTTGTCTGGATGGGAAGCTTCAACTTGTCCACAGAAACGTGCAGCCTGATTCATTCTTCTGTTTCGAAACGTGTTAGTACTATTAGTAATTATATAATCAGTATTATTGGCACTGTTATGTTTATCGTTATTTGTGTTATTATGGTTAGTATTTCCCTGAATCACTACGGTTTGGGAAATTGGAACTGAGATTCTACTGCATCTGTCTAGTGTTGGTCTTAAAATGTATGAGTTATCTCTGACAGTGTCGAATAATTCGTTATAGGCTTTATGCATCCCCACCCCCCACCCCCACCCCGCACAAAAAAAAAATGATTCACATATGCTACTCATTACACAACAGCATAAAAATTCATATGTGAAATTGGGCACAAAAGTATCACCAACAATTAGTCAAACAAAATGATACACAACATAATATTCAAAGTAAAATTATATTTATGGTTCAATATGCACAGTACCTCAAAAAAAAATTTCATGCACTGTTAATTCAAAGGTATAATAGTGTATGTAAAAAAATCGTTAATTTGAACTCAAAGTGCACAACCTGTTAAAAGAAATTATTCAAATAAATGGGACACAAACACATAAGTATTCAAAATCATATAGTATCACCAACCGAGTGTAAAAAAAAAAATACTAAAACTTCCTAGCCATCAAACATAGAAAAAAAGATTAATAAAAATCTTTATACCCTTATTGAGAGAGAATTAAAAAAAAGTTTTATATTTTCTGAGAGAAAGAATATGCAATCTTTGCACACACTCTTATAGAGAGAGAATAAAAAAAATTCAGCTTCAACACACTTGTGTATGTTATTGTCGTTCATTTTACTTTGATTCCAATATCAGTTCCTTCGTTGTCGAATTCACCGGTTGTGTTTCAAGTCAGTCTTGACCAGGCCTTAGTCTTGACTGACGCTGTTTTTCGTTTCGTTGTTCGGCAAAGATTCGTCCTTGTCGAAAATTGTTCAGTAACATTAATTCTTTAACGGAAATGTTTTTCGTTCATTTGCCATGCACTCATCCGTTTTTAACAGATTATTTATAGAAACCTGTTTGAGTTCTTGTCAGCTGCTGCTGTTTCACTTCTTGGCTCGGTGATGTTATTATGCCTTCGTTTCATGACACGCTACGTCTCGTTGTTTCTTTTCTTCGAGGGGAAAACAAAATTGTTCTCGCTGTTGTATAAAGTTTATGATTGCACTTTTCGTTGACATCTTCAAGCGGGATTTTATCGATCACTATTATTCTTCGCCGTCATAATTAATTCTAAGTTCTGTTTGTCGATTGGTATCACTGTTATAAGATCGAAATGCGTCTATTTATTTAACTACCTTCACTGCACGTTACGTCTCCTGGATTCCACAATTTGCTGTCACCAAATTATGTGATGCCTCTGTAGAGTAGAGTGTTCGAGTTTATGTTCTCTTACCTGCTTCTTTCTTTTTGATGATTCGTTCTGTAGTCTGGTTCTATGTTTGACTTTATGCTTCTTAATATTAGTTCTGGATTAGTAATATTAATAGTCTCTCAGGAGAAGTTTGAATGAGACGAACGGCAGTTTCTTTCTTTACTGTTGCAAAGAATATAAGTTACAAATACAAAGTTTATAAATCTGTTTCAGAGCACTGGCAAGGTTTTTGCTTCTTTACTGTAAGACGGCTGCTGGTCCTCTCTCTTCTTCTGGCATTCTGAAATTCAGCCACCCTCGGATCGAATTCGGCCCAACCTTATAAGGCGGTGTAGGTTCTAGTTCTCCGCCCAACTGGATTTATGATTCGTGGATCAGGTCTTTCCTTATCTTTCCCCATACCCTTTTAGGTGGGGTTAACACGTTAATTCCTCCTCTTCTAGGCGGAGTCAATAATTTAAAATGTTAATACCTCCTCCTGCAGTGGAGCTATATATATTATCGATAGAAGCTGAGTAAGTCTGGTGCGAGGCTACAGGTCAAAGATTTTATGGCGGTCTTAAGATTTTAATTGCGACGGTGTTATGACCCAACGTCTTCTGACTAAGGTTTTGTTACGTCTAGGCTTGTTGACCAAATTCTGACTCACACACCAAAGCTCAATTTTCTCTCTCTCTTTCCCTTTCTCTTTCTCGGTATCTTCACTTGTACTCTGATTATTCTCTCTCACACACCAAAGCTCAATTTTCTCTCTCTCTTTCCCTTTCTCTTTCTCGGTATCTTCACTTGTACTCTGATTATTCTCTCTCCTTCTCTTTCTGTTTTTACGCTACCCTATCTACTATTAAATCTTATAGCTATCATTATATTAGTTCTTTTTCAGTGTAATCTAATATTTCTGCTGCATAAATGTTGGCATTGCAATACATTTCCAGAAAATTTTTCCGATTAGAATTTTATTACAAGCATTAGCAATTGACTCAGTGGCGAATCTAGAAACCTTTGATGGGAGAACTTAGGATATATATATATATATATATATATATATATATATATATATATATATATAATATATATATATATATATATATATATATATATATATATATATATTATATATATATATATATATATATATATATATTATATATATATATCGGAGCTTCTTCATCTAAAGCGAGAGATATTAAACACAAAATTCTTTTTGTAAAATATGTTTTAGAAAATCAAAGTAATGAGTTATTAAGAAAGATATTCCTAAACCAATTTTACGAACAAGAAACAAAATTCATACAGAAAATAAAGAGATATATGGAAATATTACATGTAAATCTGTCAGAAATAGAGAATTTGTCTGTTGAAAAGTTGAAAGGAAAAGTAAGAAGAAGAGGTTGGCACTGAAATGTGGCTGTCAGAAATGGCAGATAAGGAAACATTGAGAATATTTAACCATTATAAAAAAGATGTAGATAACACAATTAAAACAAATTAACTGACAAAGGCAAGGACAGTCATTCTAGATTTAAACTGGAGAGGTAGATTTAAAAACATAGATACAAAGTGTATGTGTGGACATGTTGATGAGACGTTGGAAAATCTTAATACTGCATTGTGAGCAGTGCAAGGAAGCAAGAATGAATCATGAATTATTGCAGCAATCCTGTATCAAAAACGAATCCGAATTACTAGCTGATATACTTGGTTTCCTGAAGTGGTGATAGAAAAATAATGGAAATTAGAAAAAATCCCATACAGATACAGGAGCTATGGAAAATACGGAAAAGTAAAAAACAATCTTGCCGGTGACACTAGATAATACCCCATAAAGAAGCCCCCTCGATATGGGACCACCTGGACGTGGTGAGGGGGCTCTTGAACCCCAGGAATTAGTTCCTGGGTTTGAGTCCAAGAGTCTCATATTTTTTGGTATGTTTTCATTTTGAGTAATATTGTGGAATTTTCCACCTTCAGTAAAATTTATTGGACCTGACGAATGGGAAAAGATATCATAGCTGGATTTGGTTTATATCTGAAGCTAAATAGTGGGAGCTGTGGTAGGATCATCAACTACCCAATAATGTTCGGACCTGAGAGATATCAGATTGATAACTCAAGGGCAGAACTATTCTTCAGGGCTGGACCACGGATTCCAGGGTGTCTAGTCCTGGGGATAGGACCCTCGGCATTCTTTCCGGTTTGCCCATAACATGGTTAGGGTGTGGATGATTATATTCATGTAATATTCTCAGTCCTAGCAAGCGGGTTTGGCTTACACTTGCGCCACTCTAACCATGTTGTGCCATCCCCAGTGGGGTAGGGTAGGGACGCGGACATTTGGGAGTCGGCTCTCACTTGTGCCATTGGTGGAAGAATAAACTTTATGAAAGGCTGATGATATTTTTTTAATATTTTCAGGTTTAATTTTTCTTTTTTTCTTTTTTAATTTAAGCTTTTATGACTCGTAACCACAAGGATTCTAGTACCCCTGGTCCCTTTGATGATGATTTGGCACAGTTGACGACCCGTGACATGAACTTGACCGTGGATATGGAATGCTCCAGTGGTGGTACTACCTCTCAGGGTAGTCATCACAAATTGAAAAGAAACCATTGTGGGAACACAGTGGATAGTTTGAGGGTGTTGCATGTAAAGCACATTCCCTTGGAATGTGACTATGAGACGCTCTCTGTTTCGTTTGGTAATTATGGCAAAATAGAAGAATTGAGGATGAACTACGATGAAAGTGAGAAAAAATGGGAGCCATAGCTGACTTTTGAAAAACATGAAGCTGCACTCATAGCCAGCAGCAGTATCAATAACATAACGATTTGTAAAAAGATTGTCAAGGGAGCACTGACCGACAAGGCCCCTAAAAATATGGATATTTACAGACCATCACAACGGGAACAAGTGGCTCAGCCAAATTTGAATGACGATGACACTTTTGAAAGAACACCAAAACCTCCAATGTGGTTGGTAGTAACTGCTAGGGAAGATAATTATAATTACTACAAATTTGGCAGATACATCCAAAAAAAAGGTTGGCTGTATTGACATGGGGAACATCTCAAGGTTTGGCAAAGGCAGTGTCCTAATTCATGCTAAATCAAAGACACAGTCATACATGCTGACAATGAAGAAATTCGAGAAAGATGATATGATAAAAGAAATTAGACCACACATGAATTTTAGTTATGGTAAAGGAGTGGTATTTGATAGAGACCTTTGTGAACTGACAGAAAGAGAAATATTAGAAATCAGTCCAACTTCTGTATGGAAGGTAAAAAAGGTTCCAAAGGCAAATATGGTCATTTTAACATTTGAGGACTCTGATGTACCATCTTACATCAATTTTGGAAACGAAAGGGTCAAAGTCAAACCATTTTTATCCAAACCTCTGCAGTGCTACAACTGTTTTCAATATGGCCATCCATCCAGATTCTGTAAAAACGATAAAGTTTGTAATAATTGCTCGGCTCCTGAACATGGTCCTTGTTCGAAACATCCAAAATGTATCAACTGTGAAGAGAATCATACCCCATTCAATAAAAAGTGCAGCCAATATAAACATGAAGAGGCAGCTATATGTAAAGCTAATGCTGAACATATAAGTATTAGTTACGCCAGGAAGTTAATTGGTCAGACAAAGACCTATGCTATGGCTCTAAATTCTGTAGCCCCCATGAAAACTAAAGCACCTCTACCTGCAGTAAAACCTAGAACTATTGAAACCCAGTCATCTGATCTAGGTGACAGGCCGGTTAGGGTTGAAGCACCCCTATCCAAGAAAGATGTGCCTGCTGTTATAGACTCCTCTCCAGTTGATGAAATCCACCCTGTGTCTATTCCATCTCTTCAGCAAGAAACCCATGATGTAATGGAACAAGAACAAACTAGAAGGCCAAAGAGAGAGAGAACTCCTTCATCCTCTCCTCCACCTGCTCAAAGGGTGGAGATATCCAAACCCCATAAAAAATGTAACAAAAATAAAGATGCTCCTGCCCCTGAAACAACCAAGGAATCAAGTTCCTTGGATAAAAAGAAAATAGAAGTGGAAGTCCACTCTCCTCCATATCAAAAAGCTAATAAAAAACATAATCATAAGCCACATATCTCAAGACAATCTAAAGAAACTCTTATAAAGTCCCATAAGGAAAAAAAAAAACAAATAAACTAGTATAGATCAATATAGAATTTCCCTTGGTAGATCCTAGCTCTAAAATTCTATCTGGACATTTTACAATGGAACTGTAAAGGACTAAGGACTCGTTCAGAAATATTAAAGGTATTACTGAGTGAGCATAACCCAGGGGTTGTATGTCTTCAAGAACCTAAATTGGGGGATTCAGTATACAATCCAGGTATAAACTATGAAATCTACAAAATGAACCCCACTGATGGGGATCGCGCCCATGGAGGTGTTGCAATAATTATTACTAAAGCATTGCAACATTTTATGGTTCCCCTGAACACCCAGCTTCAAGCAATTGCTATCCGGGCTACTTTTGACCGTGAAATCACAATCTGCTCTCTTTACCTTCCCCCAAGATGTAGGTTCACTCTTGGGGACATTCAAGGATTAATCAATCAACTTCTTCCTCCTTTTTTACTACTTGGTGATTTTAATTCTCACAATCCACTTTGGGGTGGAGATTTTTTAGACACAGAGGGTAGGATCATTGATGACATTGTTAATAATAATGATCTTACACTTTTTAATGATGGTACTATGACATACCATAATCTCTACACAGGTGGTTCATCTGCTATAGACTCAAGTATTTGCTCTTCTTCTCTCTATCTTGATTTTAATTGGTCTGTAGATGAGTTTCTACATGACAGTGATCACTTTCCCATTCATCTTAAGTTTGTGAGAAATGCCCCCTCGATTTGTCCTATCAAATGGAAGGAAAAGGAAGCAGATTGGGTAAAATTTCAGGAAGGCATTAACCTATCCCAGGAATTTGAATCCTTCAAATGCCATATAAAGGCTTATGAGTACTTTGCCTCAGAAATATTGAATAGTGCTGAAAATTCAATACCTAAAACCAAAGGGAAACCACACAGACCTGCTGTCCCTTGGTGGGATAAAACCTGTGGTAATTTGAGGAAAATTACCAGGAAATGTTACAGGCGTTATAAATCCAGTCAGTCTGCAACAACAAAATCTATTTACCAACGAGCTATGGCAAAACAGCGAAAATATTTTAAAAAAGTAAAAAGAGAATCCTGGCTTTTTTATATAAATGGCATAAATTCCAAGACCCCAACCAGATTGATCTGGAAAAAGATTAGAAAGCTAAGTGGCAAGTATGTTCCAACACCAACACCCTGTTTGAAAATCAATGGAGACCTTGTCACCAAGCCTAATGAAGTTGCTGAAATCTGGGTGAGCATTTCTCCGAAGTATCGAGTTCCAGGAACTATTCAACTCGGTTCCAGAATATTAGGAATTCAGCCATTTCCCTTAATTTAAATTCTGGAAATGGTGAATCTTATAATTCCAAGTTAACTTTGAGGGAATTAAGGGATGCTCTGTCATCATCTGTATCAGCATCCCCTGGGAATGATAACATTCTTTATAGCATGCTGAAAAATCTCCCAGAATCGGCTAAATCTTATCTCCTTAAAATCTTTAACAAAATATGGGAAACTGGTATTCTCCCCCCTTCTTGGAAGATTGCAATCATTGTTCCCATAAAGAAACCTTTGAAAGATCCTCATCTTCCTACAAGCTATCGGCCAATATCTCTTACAAGTTGTGTATGCAAATTGTTTGAGAAAATGGTGAATTCTAGATTGATGTGGCATCTAGAAAAAAATGGTTTGTTATCATCTGTCCAATTTGGATTCAGGAGAAATCGTTCCACTGTGGACCCACTAATAAGATTATCAACCCAAATTCAGCAAGGTTTCTCAAAACGCTGTCAGACTACAGGAGTCTTCTTCGACCTTGAAAAAGCTTATGACACTACTTGGCATTTTGGTATAATTAAGCAGCTTCATGACATGGGAATACGAGGTAATATGTTAAATTTCATCAGGTCATTTCTAAGTGCTAGACTCATTAAAGTAAGGATTGGAAACACCTTGTCTAATGCTTTTGAGCTAGAGGAGAGTGTCCCACAAGGCAGTGTGTTGAGTGTCACTTTATTTGCTGTGGCTATAAATAGCATTGTTGAATGTGTGTCTCCTCCAGTAAAGACATCTTTGTTTGTGGATGACCTTGCTATTTATGTTACTAGTTATTGCAGCTTGTAATTTTCTGCAAAAGTCAGTTAATGCAATCAGCAATTGAGCTGATGATAATGGCTTTCGATTCTCCCCTAATAAAACTGTGGCAGTTCGTTTTACTAGGTGTACCCGAAAGGAAACCATCCCAAATATTAGGCTGAAAGACACACTAATACCATATGAGGAGGAGGTGAAGTTTTTAGGAATTATTTTTGATAAGAAATTAACATGGGGTAGTCATATTGACTCTTTGAAAATTAAGGTGAAGAAGTCCCTTAACATTTTAAAAGTAGTTTCAGGTTTTAATTGGTGTACTGATAAGAGGTCACTTTTACGGTTATATGACTCTATGTAAATCAATGCTTGAGTATGGTTGCCAAGTCTACTCTTCAGCAAGTGCAAGCAAGCTTAAGGAGTTGGATGTAGTTCATCATGCTGGTCTGAGAATATGTTCTGGAGCATTCAAAACATCTCCAGTTGAAAGCTTATATACTGACACAGAAGCGCTCCCTCTAGACTTACGTCGAGAGGAACTGGGACTGCGGTATATGTTCAAACTAAGAGGTTCCCCAGAAAACCCGGCAGCATCTATCCTTAACCAAAACAATTCACAGCAGTTTGCAAATGCCAGAGCATCCAAGCCTTTTCATGTGAGAATTAATGCTGCAGCTGACAGTGTGCCTATTAAAGACCAAAAAAGTTAAGGCAATACATTGCTCGAGCTGCTCCTTGTTGACCCCAGAACCATCGGTCTGTAAAAAAACTGTGGTTAAAAAATCTGTTAATGTCCAAGAAGTGAAGGCTTGTTTTCTTGATCATGACCGAAAGCATTCGGGTTCTGTTAAACTTTTTACTGATGGATCAAAGACATCAAGTGGTGTTGGTTGTGCTGTTGTTCATAGTAATAACTCGTATGTGGGCAGACTTTCAAATAATGCATCCATTTTTACAGCTGAATTAACTGCATTAGCCAAATCTCTTGAGATTGCTTCTACTCTACAGGGTAATAATTTCACCATTTACTCAGATTCTTATAGTGCACTCATGGCCATTCAGCAGTATAACCCTAAACATCCAATTGTTCAACGTATTCAAGAATGGTTATATAGGCTTGCTTCCAAATTCAAATCTGTCCAGTTTTGCTGGGTTCCTTCCCATGTGGGTATTGCAGGTAACGAACTTGCTGACCATGAAGCAAGAGATGTCATTAATAAAGAAGACATTCTCTTCCACCATATTCCTTCCACTGACATGAAATGGACTATTCATTCATATGTTAAAAATAAATGGCAAGAACGTTGGTCGTCTCCCCATCTGACCAACAATAAAAAGTACAAGAAGATCCGACAAAGTAATGAACATTGGCCCTCTGGTTTCCAACAAAATCGTAGAGTAGAAACTGTATTATGTCGTCTAAGAATTGGCCATACTCGATTGACCCACTGATTCCTGTTGGAGGGGGTACCTGCACCAGTCTGTATGCAGTGTGACTCTCCTCTTACTGTGGAACACATTATATGCCATTGCCATAGGTATTCTGCGGCACGACAGAGACATGGGTTAGTGGGCAGGGATATAGTGGAACTGCTTGGTCCGGATGTAGCTGTTAATAGAATTGTTGGATTCCTTAGAGACATTAACCTTTTTAATGAAATTTAATATTGACTGCCCGGTACGTTGCAAAGTGTAGTGTATACACTAAAGTTGTTTATATAAGCATACTTATATGAATATGAGTATGTGTATGGTATATGTATGTATAAGTTTTTTACTCTTGTTTGCACTCACGAAATGCGAAGTTATAATTTTTATGACGGATATCCGTTTTATCATAATTTTAAAATCGCTTGTATTTATTATAGTTTATAAAATCATCAACATAAATATTCATGTCAAACTAGTTTCATTATAGCGCTGAATAATCCCTATGGATTCCAGTGCTTGGCTTAAAGCTAAATTTCATATTCCATTCCATTCCCATAAAGAAGAAAAATAGAGGAGCAGTTACAAAGACGATTCCTTTAAGTACAAGATCATGGAATGTGGCAAACTGTGGCAACTGACCAAGAGCGACGGAAATCCCGCCAAGCAAGAAAATAAGTCTCCTGAAACCTCGCAGTTCCTTGTGGCACTGGTTGCTCTTGATTGCACCTCTAAGTTGAGTGTGTAGCTGCTGAAGCTGCTGCTGCTACTTGAAAAAGGTCGTTTCCCGCGGAGGGGCGGCAGTTCTGAATGTCCTCGTCGGCTGTTGTGAAAAGTACTGAGTCTTCATAGCTACCAGGTTATGCAGTAACAGGTCGTCGTCATCGTCACTGGTAATGGCGCCAGAATAGCGGGCCAGCAGCCATAGGTACTGAAGTCTCAAGCGGATGAATGAGTGACACGAGAGGCAGCCATCATCACCTGTGACACTGAGTAGGTAGGTAGTACTAGGCTATAGTATATGTCATCAGTGAACTAGACCTAGTAGGTATTACCTAGGCTATTAATGAATGAATTGATAAATATGCACCAAATACCTAGCTAGGAACCTCGTAGCTTATCCTAGGTACCTACCTAGTACTAGTCATAAGAAACCAGGCTAAACAAAATATAGTACTAGTTACTAGGTAGGCTATGTAGCCACGAGCCTAACACTCCTAGCCTAGCCTAGGTAGGTATACTAGGTATCCCAGGGAAGGCCGTCACGAAAACTGAACGGTAGGTACCTACTCAGGTAGGAGGCTAGGGAGCCTTTTGCAGTTTGGAGGTCGTTTTGTGTAGCACTACCTTCTACCTGTGAGGATTCGGGGCACCCATTAAGACCTGTGTCGTCAGGGGCGCGGAAGCTTACAAGACCCCTGTTCCTACACAAATACAAACCACTGGGTCAATTCCAATGGGTATACTTAACCAGGACTAGGCCTAGGGTAAACAATCACGGACGATCCACCGTCATCATTATTCACTCGATATTTAGGGTAAAACACCAGCGACTACCAACCCTTATCACGGTGTACAGGTCTTATTCACTCTATATTTAAATGGTGAAACAATAATACAATTACAACTCCAAGCATACCATTCAAAAGATTGAAGTTTCGTCAACATAATGTGATATATGAAAGCCCCATACGAACTAAAATAAGCATGTGACGCTCTTCGTAAAATATTTTTTCAAGGCAGTTTTGAAATCCAATATAGCGGCTACCGTGGGATGTACCGGTTTTGAACAGTGACGAAAATCATCTTTCCCAGCACTCATTTGAACAATGTTAGCGTACGTATGTAACGTTTATTGATCTTACTCAAGATTGCAGTTGTAATCAGCACAATAAAACAACATTTTGTTGCATATATTACTGAAAGTATGAAACTTTTTATTCCCGGGGTCATGGTTTGAACTTAATTCATTCTTACCTTGTAATCGGCGGTTTTTATCCTTACTGCCATCACAACTGAAACTCCTCAGTGCTTATTTGATTGTTATTATACATATTTTGGTCTCAGTTCACTCCACATTGCACTTTAAACCTGTTGCTGGTTCCTAAGCGTACGCGCCACAAACACAGTTACGAACAGCAGACGACGAAACTGCAAAGTTTTATTCACTAAATTGTTTACTTTACTCGTTATTTATTTTAAATTTACTTTGTTATTTAGAAATTTTAATTTAATTCATGTATATTATCCCTTTTTTGCAACCAAATTACCCCGAAAAATTACAGATATTTCTAAAGTAGATACAATCATATGTTTCTAACGTTTTCGTACATCTGGCTGCCGAAAACCATAGAGGAACAACTACGGATAATTGAATTATATACATTTTTTTTTTTTTTTGCTTTTTTGTTTTTGCTAGCACTTTTCATAGATTTCAGTCTATATTAGTATTTTGAATTTCTTCAATAACCGTATGCCAGAAATAAATGTAACCTTTAATGTTTGCATGCTAAGAATGGCAAAATCATCGTTGCCACATTAGTGGAGGCTTCACACATACGCTGTTTCATTATTATAAACTGTTTCCATGAATTCTAGTTGTCATAGTAATGCAATAATGATAAAATTGCTTTAATAATTATGCATATATACTTCCAATACATAGCCTAATTTCACCAATTTCAACGTTTTGTGTGTAGTCTTATACCCAGTTTGGAGGGTCAACACATACCGAATGGCAACAGAGAGAGAGAGAGAGAGAGAGAGAGAGAAAGGAAGGCGAAGGAACAAAGAAGGAAAGGTTTGGCGGTGGAGGGGGGGGGGGGGGGGGGGGGGGGGGGGGGGGGGGGGGGGGAGAGGGTAGGTGGAGCTTTATACGCGTGTTCGTATCCATTTCTGCATAATGGAGTTTTTGTCTCTTGGTACAAGGACAATTGTCGTTATTCTTTACGTTTAGTGATTCACGATACCCTTATAAATTACGGCACTGGGTGTAATGCACTATAGCAAAATCTCGTTCTGATACAAGTGTTTGTTACAGAAATAGGTATTGCCCAAAAACGTGCTTGCACTGTCTTTGAAACCCATAGTGGGTATGCTGCTTAGTTGTCAATCAAGTTTTTGGTAATCAAGTATTTTTTACAAGCTAGCTATTGAATAAATTTGTATTTTTCTCAATCAAAACATATGCCCCTCAATGCTAACTTTCCACTTGTAACGACTTTCTGGTCATTGCAAATTCAGCCCCATAATTTCTTATGGTGCGAAAACAGAGGCGCATCGACCGAAATCGATTGCGTCACACTACGGCGATAATCCGGCAGTAAAACATCTTCATATATCCAAAAAGTAAATAATAAAGATATATATGCGCATTACGATTATACCAATTACATGAAGAGCTGATAATCTGCATAAATAACTGGTAAACTGTTCTGCAAGAAAGTTGAGTAAAGCAATTATTTACAATAGGTACGAAAGTCAAGATGTCGTGACGTCATAATACAGGACTTGAAAGAACGTTCTAATTCCAAAAAATAATTACTTAAATTTGAGTCAGAATCGAGTTACTTTTTCAATAACGAATATTTTCTAATTAATCAT
Organism: Macrobrachium nipponense; assembly: GCF_015104395.2. Lineage (NCBI taxonomy): Eukaryota > Metazoa > Arthropoda > Malacostraca > Decapoda > Palaemonidae > Macrobrachium > Macrobrachium nipponense. The sequence goes on from NC_061087.1 coordinate 52,775,683, forward strand.
CATCTTAATGTATGACACTTACCTGGCAGGTATATATATAGCTATATTCTCTGTTCCACCTAGCAGAAATTTCAATTGTTCCGATACGTAATACAAACCATCGGTCCTTTAACAATAGGAAGTAGCTAGCGGCAGCTGGAACGGTCGTAAGCTTCGAACAAGGGGAGAACGGTAGTTAACTGCTTGTCCGATCGTCGCGCGGCTGGGAGGTAAACAAACCACTTTTGCTTTCGGCCGTGTGTGGATAGGACGTGCTCGTCATCGCTCTGCCCGCTTTGTCGTTTGCTTTGAGTATCTGCCCTCTTTTCCCTAGTGTGATTGAGAGTAATTGTTGTAAGTACTTTGCATTTCTTTTGTTCATTAATGATGAGTGATCAAGAAATGGAGATTTCGCCGCGCCCCCCAGTCGCCCGTAGAGTGTGTCCCGGGCTGGAGGGGCGTAGATGCGGCGGATTCAGATCATTTGTGGATGTGGATCCACACGAAGTTTGTACTCGTTGTCGGGGGCGAGAGTGCTCCCGCAACGAGCCATGTGTAACTTGTATGCATTGGTCCGAGGCGCAGTGGGTGCTGTACGAGGGCAGGAAGAGACTTAGGCCGCCCAAGAAGTCATCGGAAAGTCCAGTGACTCCTTTGGTAACGGACACTTCGTCCTCTTTCCTGCCCCCCGGCCAGCCCCCACGTTTCGCGCCTTCCCCTGGCGGGGGGGGGGGGTAGCGGAGTCCTTCTCATCTCTCGATCCGTCGAGTGTGGAGGAGGGCGCCCGCTACCCGGACGTCCAGTTGTACTCGGGGTCTTCCGTACGCTCTGGGTGGGGTTCTTCTCCCCCCAAGCGTGAGGAAACCCCTCTAACTAACCCGACTGTTGCTTCCGCAGGTGTGCCATCAGCGAAGGACGACCTGGGACAGGTGTGGGAGTCGCTGGGACTGCAGGGAGTGCCTAGCATACAGGGGTTGATTCAGCGGTTGGCGGGGTCGGCAGTGGTCACTCATGGTACAGTAACCACTACTACCACTACATTAACTACACCAGCATATGAGATGCCACCGCACTTGGTGTATACACCCCATGTAATGTCGGTGACACCAACGGCTGCAATTCAAAAACCGATTGCTGCCGTGCCAAAGAGGACGGTGCCACCACCACCTGGGTTCTTTGTATTGCCGACCCCGGACTTCCGCTGCCCCAAGAGTACCCCCCTGGACCTGCCGCCAGTGCCGAGGATGACGGTAGCTGCCGACAGGACGCCTGGCTCTCCCGTGGTACCTGCCGTGCCTGCCGTACCTGCTGCTGTACCTGTTGCTGTCCCTGCTGCTCATTCCCTTTCAGATAATGTTCCTGCTGTTCCCGGACCTGTTCCTGTTGTTCCTGCTGTGGTGCTGTCACAGTCTCAGGTCTTTCCGGACAGGTGCAGTCGGGCCCTGTTGCTTCGGCAACTGCCCCGGCTCCCTCCTGGATGGAAGACCTGAACGTTCTGTCCTGCGGAGCCTGGCGAAGAAGAAGAGAGAAGAAGGTCGTCGTCGCTTCGTCGTCTTCTTCGTCGTCTGCTGCCTCTCCTTCCCCTTCGACTTCTAAGGCTAAACAGCCGAAGAAGAAGAAGGCTGCCTCCTCCCCCCCTAAGAAGACTCCTTCGGGATCTTCTAAGGGCCCGGCTCGCTCAGGCGAGTCGGGGAGCTTATTCTGCTGGAGTCCTCCTGTTCCTTCGGGAAGGAACGGGGCCCCGGGGCCCGTCTTTCTTCTCGCAAAGAAAGAAGAAGACGACGGGGACCAGAGGTGCACCAGCCTCGGCTGGTGCGTCCTCGCCTGGTGCTAGCGGTTCTGCTGCTAAACCAAGGTTCCGTCTCGGCCGCTTCTCGTTCGCGAGAAGTACCGAGTGGACGCTCTTCCACGGGAGACCGTCCAGCCAAAGTTTTGACGTCCGAGCTCGCTCGCCGTCAAGACAGCGGCGCGGAGCAGAAGACTGGCGAGAGTCGTGCACACGACTCTCGCCAGGCCAGTGGACGCTCTCGCAGCGATCAACTGGCTGCTCGGGCTGACGTGACGGTCGCTGACCAGCCACGGGTTGAGGCGAGGAAGGAGTCCCCGCGGCCGCCGGTACCAGCCATGGCTGGTACCAGCGGCTCGACGCCCGCCGAGAGGACGCTGGCCGGTGTCTCTGACGCGACAGAAGAGCCTAGCAAGGTCACCCGTCCGCCGCTCCCTATGGGACCGGGCGGAGACGGTGACCAGCGGCAGCTCGCCTGACGCTAGAGATTGGTCTCGACGTTCTCAGCCGAGCCTATCGCCCCAGGCGAGCGGCAAGGCTAGGCCTGCTGCTCGATCGCCACCGCGGGTTGACGATCAGCAGCAGCCCTCCACGCACGCTGGTCCTGCCAGCGAGCGAGGGGGGAGCGTCAGGTCTGCCTGTCCCATACCTTCAACCTCCTCGGGCTATACCGGGAGGAGCGAGGAGTGGGTACCGAGGATGATGATCACGAGAGGTGGACGCCGCTCGTGACCCGGCTATGACGCCGTATGGCTCAGGCACGGTTTTAGGACCGACCAGAACATACGCGCAAGTAGTTGGAGGCGACCGTCAGGGGTCTGTCGCTGTTCCTCCTTCCGAAGGAGGAGTATCGCGGGACCTGCTCTTGCTGGAGGGACTGGACGGTCCTACTCCACAAGACGCAGTAACTCCCGAGATACAGAGGAACTTTGCAGAGGTCATTAAGCTGATTCGTCAGCATAATGACCTTGCGGAAGGATCGCCGCTACCACCGCAGAGCCCACGTCCCGGCTCCTCGAATCATTTTGGGGTCCCAAGAGGGAACCCAAAATGATGGTGGGGTTACCGCGATCAGAGCTTGCAGACTCAGTCCTGGATCAGGTGGAGAATCTCGTCTCCGGACGGGAGGACTCGCTAAAATCCGGACGGTCTTCTAAGCTGCTTCCTCCCCCTCTACAGCGGCAGAGGCGATTCTACGTGCCTTCGGAAGACCCGATACTGCCGAAACAGGTTAACCCGGAGTTAGCGAGGCTGACTCCAGGTGTGTCCCCTGCAGCAGCTCCTGTCGGAGAACCTATGGTTCTCGCGAGCAGGAGGCACTTGCCCTGGAATCTACCGCTATGGCAGCATTCCAGGCAGTTTCCTGGTTGGATTTGTGGTCCCTCACAATATCCAAAGTAGCGGCCGGCTCCGGGAGTTCTGCTCTCGAAGACGACGCTTCTTTTAGGAGACTGTGCCAGTCTGGAGGAAGAGCGATCTCTTACCTCGCCCATCAGACTGCTAACCTGTGGGCCAACTTGGTTCTTCGACGTAGGGACGCAGTCCTTACCCGATGACCAAGGGGGCCGGGCGATGAGGCGGCACTCGGGCTTCGAAATGGACCAATTAGGAGTTCCCCAGCTCTCTTTCCCGGAGAGATGGTGGACGCTGCGGTGGAAAGGCGGCGCACTGACGACAGTGACCGCTTAGTTCACCAGGCAGTCTCGAAGGTTACTGGGCAATCTCGAGCGACTGCGGCCAAACCAAAGAGCTTGGCTAGCGCTTCCACGGCGGCGAAGACGGTTGCACCGTCCAAGCCCCGTGTGAAGACTCCTGCTGTTTCAACTTCTGCTAAAGGAGGCCGTAACCAGCCCTCCTCCCAACCCCCCTCCTTTCCCCGAGGAGGTGGTGGTTGGGAAGAAGTCGAAACGAGGAGGGAAACGCTAGGGACGGCGTTTGCCCCCTCACCTGCTGCCGGAAGTGGGGGGGGGGGGTGCCTGGCGAGCCATTGGGCGACTTGGCAGCGCTACGGCGCCGAGAACTGGATAGTAGAACGTCCTTCGGGAGGGGTATCTACTACCCTTCGAGTCTCGCCCCCCCTCATCTCCAAACCGGTCCATCTACAGACCTATGTCCGGGGATCAGCAAAGGACAACGCTCTTCGACAGGAGATCAAGACCATGCTGGCGAAACGAGCTGTAGAAATCGTGGAGGACCAGTCACCAGGCTTTTACAGCCGCCTCTTCCTAGTGGAGAAGGCATCGGGGGGCTGGCGTCCGGTGATAGACACCTCTCCCCTGAACCGCTTCGTTCGCACGACGCGGTTCACGATGGAGTCGGCACGCTCGGTGCTCGACTCGATCAGGGGGAACGATTTCATGCTTTCAGTGGACTTGAAGGACGCGTATTTTCAAATACCCATCCATCAGTCCTCCAGAAAGTACCTCCGCTTCATCTTCGACGGGACAGTGTACCAATTCAGGGCACTTTGTTTCGGTCTCTCAACCGCCCCGCCCCACAGGTGTTCACGCGAGTGTTCACTCTGGTGTCGGCTTGGGCCCATTCGCACGGGATACGTCTTCTGAGGTATCTCGACGATTGGCTAGTCCTGGCGAGCTCCCGCTCGCAGTTGCTACAGGACAGAGATCGACTCCTCAAGTTTTGTCGCGATCTGGGGATCGTGATAAACTACGAGAAGTCCGATCTCGAACCCAAGCAGAGGATGAAGTACCTGGGTATGCTGATAGACACGGTAGCAGGGCAGGTCTTTCCCGCAGACTTGCGTATCAGCAAATTCAGGGAGGCAGCCGGCCGGTTCCTGTCTCGGCAGGAACAGGCAGCACAGCAATGGCAAGTCGTGATTGGCCATCTGTCGTCACTCGAGAAGTTAGTCCCTCACGGGCGTCTTCACCTGCGGTCTCTCCAGTGGAGGCTAAGGGAGAGTTGGTCTCAGGCCAGGGATCCTCCTTACTTTCTCCGTGGCTATCACGGACAAGGTGAGGCAGGACCTAGCCTGGTGGCTCGACGACAAGAACCTCTTAAGATGAGTGCCCATACGCACCCCCCTCCCCCCCCGGAGATGCTTCTGTTCTCAGACGCATCGACCGAGGGATGGGGCGGGCACACCTGGAGGAGTTGCTGACTGCAGGTGTGTGGGGACCATCACGAAAAGCACCTTCACATCAATGTCCTGGAACTCAAGGCGGCGTTCAACGCTCTCCGAGAGTTTCAGGACCGCTTGGGTGGGACACTCAGTGGTGGTTGATGTGCGACAAACACCACAGTAGTGGCATATGTCAACAAGCAGGGGGGGCTAGTGTCTCTTCCGCTCCATCAGTTGACGGTGCAGGTGCACGAGTGGGCCACGGCTCACTCGATAGAGCTGTCAGCACGCTACATTCCAGGCAAGAGGAAGTAGTAGCGGACAAGCTCAGCCGTCGGGATCAGGTGATAGGGACCGAATGGTCTCTACACCAAGACGTGGCGGAAAGGCTCTTCAACCTGTGGGGGCGACCGGTCGTAGACCTGTTCGCCACCCGGCACAACAGAAAACTTCAGGTTTTCTTTTCAGCCGTGCCGGACCCATGGGCAGCTGCAGAGGACGCTCTCCAACACCCCTGGGACAACCTCTTCGCCTACGCCTTTCATCCTCCTTCTGTCTGATTCGGAAAGTGATCAGTCGAGCGCTGGTCACTCCCAATCTCAGAATGATCCTGGTGGCTCCCAAACGGCCTCAAGCCGTTTGGTATCCGGACCTGCTGGCTTTTTCTTGCGGACGCACCGAGAGAGCTACCCAGTTGGCACAACCTTCTAGCCCAGCCACACGTAGAACGGTACCACCAAGCAGTCCAGTCCCTTCACTTCACGGCTGGGCCTATTTATCCACCATCTCTTGCGAACGAGAGGCTTTCTCGTAGCGCAGCAACAGAGATGGCTGGACACGTCCGACAGTCCTCTGCAGCTGTGTACCAGGGGAAGTGGGCCGTCTTCTGTGGTTGGTGTCGTAGACAGGGTCTGTCTCCTCTCAGAGCCTCTCTTCAGCAGGTAGCGGATTTCCTCGTGTTTCTTCGCCGAGAGAAGCTCCTCTCAGTACCCACAGTTAAAGGATATAGAGCCGCCCTGGCTCTCGTCCTAAAACTGAGGGGACTGGACATCTCGAATTCGTTCGAGATCTCCTTGCTAATGAGGAGCTTCGAAAGGTCTTGCCCACCCAGGGAACTCAGGCCCCCTGCGTGGGAATTTGTGCTCTCGTCCTTAGGAGTTGACTCGAAGACCCTTCGAGCCACTCCGAGAGTTGTCAGACAGGGATCTGACCCTCAAGACCCTCTTCTTGCTGGCCCTGGCATCGGCGAAGAGAGTAGGGGAACTACATGGTCTTTCTTATGATGTTAACACCACCAGAGGCTGGGGATCTGTGACGCTCGATTTCGTCCCGAACTTCGTAGCCAAGACTCAGAATCCGTTGATCCCTGACGACAGGGGGTTCGAGTCTTTCACGATCCCCTCCCTTCTGGACTTCACCGATAACGATGCGGATGAGATGCTGCTTTGTCCTGTGAGGGCGCTACGGCGCTATCTGAAGAGAACTCGACACCTCAGGCCTGAGTGTCGACGCCTCTTTGTTAGCACTGGGGTTACCAAGAAAGAAGTTTCCAAGAACACGCTTTCTTTCTGGCTGCGTGAGGTGATCAGGAGAGCGTACGAGGCTGATGGTAGCGACGACATCCGTACGCTCCGACCGAGAGCCCACGAAGTCAGAGGTATCGGACCCTCCTTAGCGTTCCGTAAGAACTTCTCCGTGGCGCAGGTCCTGAAGGCAGGTGTCTGGGCCAACCAGACTACCTTTACGTCCTTCTACCTTCGGGATATTGCCCACAAGTCCTTGGATACTTTTTCCTTGGGACCTGTGGTGGCTGCTCAACACGTTGTGTAAGCTTACCCAGCACCCGAGCAGGCGGAACAGCACGAATTCCTGTATGACTGGGAGAATGAATGTGCGAATGAGAGAGTGACTGGCTTCTCTTCACCATCTTTCTCTACCTCTACCTGTGGGCAGAGGGATACGGTCGTTACCATGCTGGAAGGGAGTCAGATGCAGGTAAGCTATTCAACAGAGCTCCATCCTATCTCTTTAACTAGAGATAGGAGTGTATATCCACCACTTTCTCCAACAAGGGGGAGAAAGTGGATGCCTACATGAGACAAACCCATTACTTATATTTACTCATGTAAAGGAAAAAGTTCTTACAATGCTGGTACGAAGAGATACGCTTGCCTCTCTCTTAGTACTCGGCCCAGAGGTCTGACCATTGATCCTGCGGTGCACACCCCGATCAATCGGACAGAGGCTTGGATCCCTCCCTCGCTCTTACGACCAGGGAGGCATTCCAGGGATGGACGAACACCAGTCTGTTCATCAAAGACTCAGATTCCTCCCACCAAGAAGTGAGTCTTCCTATTGTTAAAGGACCGATGGTTTGTATTACATATCGGAACCAAAGACAATTTTGTCGAAAATTGCATTTTTCCTAACTATACAAACCTGAGGTCCTTTACATATAGTCCCTCCTCATGCCACCCCTCACTCTGCGTATTTTGCATGGGCCAAAAGCAAAAGTGATTTGTTTACCTCCCGACGATCGGACAAGCAGTTAACTACCGTTCTCCCCTTGTTCGAAGCTTACGACCGTTCCAGCTGCCGCCAGCTACTTCCTATTGTTAAAGGACCTCAGGTTTGTATAGTTAGGAAAAATGCAATTTTCGACAAATTGTCATATCTCGTGGCAAACGCTAGTAACCTATTAGTAGTTCAGGATACCACCACCCTGTTACCGTGGCGCTAGCGCCAGGAACCGTTCCCACTTGGGCCAGATTTTTTCTGCCAGCCAAACCGGCAACATTGTTGGTGGTTCCCTGCTAGGATTTTCTTCTCGTTGCTGACTTTTCATGGATTTTTTGGTATCGTACTTGGAAACGTTAGCTTGGCATTCGCTTTGGATTGTTCTTGGAAGATGTCTGACACTGGTAGTATGTTTAGAGTTTGTGTGAAAGAGGGGTGTAAGGTAAGGTTGCCGAAGGCTTCGGTCGACCCTCATACCATTTGCAAGAAGTGTAGAGAGAATGTGTGTACTTGGGAGAGTAGGTGTGTTGAGTGTGAGAATTTGTCAGAGAAGGAGTGGAAGATATTTATGAAATATGTTGAAAGGCTTGAGAAAGATCGTGTAAGGAGATCTGTTTCTCGTAGTGAGAGGTCGAATACTTCTAGTAAAAGGAGTGAATGTGTTTCCTCTCCAGCTCCTTCTAACGTAGAGTTGGTAGTTCCTTCTCCCCAGGTATCTCCTGCGCCCGCTGCTGTATCGGAGGGCAACGAACTATACAGATTGTTAAGGTTTTCGCTGCCCTTGCGTCCATGGGAGACCAAATACAGCGCCTTACGGATAAAGTGAGTGCTTTTGATGTCAGTGAAAGTGTAGTGGAGGGGGCGTCTGATCGTCTCTCTTGTGCTCCTAGACCTAGACCTCTGTCAAGCTCCCAGACCCAAGGGAGAAGGCATGTCGACAGTCGAAGGGAGGCGAGAGAGGTTTTACCACGGTCAGGCGTCCCTTCAGACAGTCCTGTTGTAAGATCCCAGGCTGTTGCAGTTCGCCACAGAAAAGGCGTAACTGGGAAGTGAGCGTCCTCTGATGGTTCGACATCAGAGCGCGAACATCGGTACTCGGTAGTGTCTCGCCCTCTCAAGAGGAAGTTAAGGAGATCGACTACTCATGATAGACGTGCTCAAGATCGTGAAGCTTGGAGCAGCCCGGAGGTTTTGTCTTCCTCGGACGAGGACATGGTTCCGACCAAGAGGAAGAAAATTGTGCGATCGAAAGAAGACTCGGTACGGCCCGTACGTTCCTGGATTTCGTCAAGAGACTCGCCTCAGTCCTCTTGCTTTTCCTCTCCTCTTCTCTCTCCTTCGGGTAGAGTCCAAGATCGTTCTCCTTTGCGTCCTAGTCCTTCTCGTCTTCCTCCTCCTCCTACGGCTGTTCGTCAGGAAGATAGTACGAAGGATTTCTTAAGAGAAATGCAGTCTAAGCTTGCAGTTCTCGTCGATTCATGGGATGCTTCTTTGCAAGGACCTGCAAGGCGTAAGGACGATTTCCTTCCCGTTAAGTCTTCCAAGAAGACGGACGCAAGTGTTTGCGTGTCGAGGAATTAGGACGCACGGGCTCTACGAAGACGGGCGATCGCGTAGTGTTCCAGGACGCAGGAAGAAGAAGATTGTTTCGGAAGAAACAGGACGCGGAACCGCTGATGGACGCAGGCGGCAGGAAGCAGACGTGTCTACGATGGACGCAGGACGCAAGCGGCAGCACATCGATTCTTCTGTGGTTGTAGAACGCAGACAGCAGGACGCAGAGACTTCGTTGGTGACAGGACGCAGGCGGCAGGACGTTAATCCATCAGCAAAGCGTTACAACGATAGTGATCTGCAAGACATTTCTTCAGCAGAAGAAGAAGTGGACTTTGTTGAAGAGAAGAATGTCGAACCGTCTTCGGATTACAAGATCCTTACTTCACGTCTGCTGTCTATTTTCGAAGGGGAATTTCAGCCTACGGCGCCTTTATCTCCCCTGTCTCAGTTTTCTAAGACTAAGACTCCTAAGAAGTCCTCTTTTCTCAAGATGACTCTGTCGATTTCAGCCAAGAAGGCGCTACAACGAGTGAATAACTGGCTGAAGGACAAGAAAGAAGCGGGGAAATCCTCTTTCGCTTTTCCCCCAGCCAAGTTAGCATCTAAGTTTGGGGTATGGTACGCTACTGGAGAAAGTCTTGGCCTGGGAGTACCTGCCTCCTCCCAGGGGGATTTCTCCAGTATAGTGGACAGTTCGCGCAGACAGGCGTTGCAATCTGCCAAGGTCTGGTGGACTTCGTCCGAGTTTGACCATCTTTTTAAGGGAATTTTTAGGACTTTCGAAGTCTTCAATTTTCTAGATTGGTCATTGGGAGCGTTGGCGAATTCCTTAGAAGACGAAAATGAACAAGATATGGAAGTGGCTAAGAGCATTATGTCCTGCATGGACAAGGCTCTCAGAGATGGAGCAAATGAGCTGGCTTCATTGTTCGCAGCAGGAGTTTTGAAAAAGAGGTCGCTTTTGTGCTCATTCGCTTCTATAGGCGTTTCCAACGCACAGAAATCAGAATTGATGTTTTGTTCATGCCACTTACCTGACAGATATATATATAGCTGTATTTTCTGAAGTCCGACAGAATTTCAAAACTCGCGGCACACGCAGTGGGCGGCCAGGTGGTAGTACCATTCCCGCCGCTGGGAGGCGGATATCAGGAACCATTCCCATTTTCTATTCATATTTTTTCTGTCGCCGGTCGGTAAACAACTGTTTACAGACCTCTGCTCAGGATTTTTTGGATTTGACTCGCTTTTAAGTATCTGATTGGTTTTTTGGTATTGAATTGGATTGTTGAATTGGCATGCGCGATAGTGGACCGTTTTTTTATTTGGATTGGCTTTTCTATAAACGATATGTCTGGATCAAGTGCTGTGAGTTTCAGAGTGTGTGTGAGGACTGATTGTAAGGTGAGGCTACCGAAAGCATCGGTAGACCCCCACACAGTATGTATGAGTTGTAGGGGCATATTTGTTTGGTGATAATCGGTGCAATGAATGTGAGAGATTGACCGATGATGATTGGAGAGTTATATGAGTCCTATCGCCTTAAATTGGAGCGCGATAGGATCAGGAGGTCTTCCTCCAGGAGTGGTTCTACCAAAGGTAAGGCTAACATCTCTCCTGTATTAACACCTGTAGAGTTTGCAACCCCTAAACCTGTGTTGCCTTCGGGCTCTGATTCTGTGTCGGGAGAAGCTAATGCTCTCTCTCTTATTTTGGAGTCTCTACGCACTCTGGAGACCAAAGTGAAAGCCTTGGAAACTGGCTCGGTGCAAGTGTGTGATCGTGCCCCTATGTTGTGTGGAGGGGGCGTCAGATCGGCCCCATAATGCCTCTAGGCCTAGACCTCTATCAGACTCCCAAGACTCAGGGAGAGGGTATGTCGAAAGCCGCAAGAAGGGTTACGGGTGCTCCCCACCGATCTGGCGTCCCTTCGGCAGGTCCTTGTGGTCAAAGTCCCAGGCTGCCAAGGAGCGCGCACGAGCGCGCGTCCTGAAAGAGTGCTTTTCGTCCTCCGAAGCGTCCTCCCCGCGCAAGGGGTGGAGCGCTCGGAGAGACTCGCGTCCTCTGAAAAGGACGTTTCGTGTTGAGGACGCTTCACGTCCTGTATTGCCGCTTTCGTCGGAGGATGCGTATGACGCTTTTCCGCCTCAGAAAAGGGGTAAGATCTCCTCCGATGAGGACGCTGGGTTGCGTGCACAGGCGCGTCTCCCTGAGAAGCAGGTAGCTGTACCTGTGAGAAGGAAGGAGGCGTCCCCTCGCCCCTCGTCTTCTCGCAGGATCAGTCCTGCTTCCTCTGTTCGTTCCTCTCCAACGAAGAACATTCTTTTGTCCCTTCAGGACCAGCTATCAACGCTTATGGCTCAGAGGACTCGCCCAGCAGCAGTCGAGCCTAAGCGGAGGAAGGACCTTAGACTGCCCGTCAAGAGGACGAAGCAGGACGCTCGCCAGGACGTTCAGGGCGCTTTTCAAGACGCTTTTGGGGACTCCGACCAAGAAGTCGTACCCCAAGACGCTAGTTTGCGCGCACAGGCACGTATTCCAGCTAAAATGTCTTCCCTTTCGTGTAAGAAACGTAAGGACGCTTCTCTGGCAAGTGAGGCTGCCTCGGGTGTCGCTAAGGACGCTCGTCCTCGTCAGGACGCTCTACCTGCTTCAAGTGGTAAGCGCCATAAAGAAGACAGCCGAAATAAGGCTTCATCCAGTAAGGATAGGGGTCCTTTGATCAAGTCAAGACCCGACATTAGTACGCCCTCTCCGGACAGGCGGTCTCCTCTTCCGTGTAGAGAAGAAGGAGAGCTGAGTAGTTCGGCTGACTCAGTTGAAGAGGAATCTTCTGCGGCCCCTTCAATATCAGACTATAAAGTTCTCGTGCGGCTGTTGCGTTCTTCTTTCGAAGACAAGTTTCAGCCTGCAGCTCCCAAGTCTCCTCCTTCGCAGTTTTCATCATCTAAGACTGGTAAAACCCCGGAGTTTGTTGAGATGAAAACTTCGCTCTCCACTAAACGTGCTTTTAAAAAGAAACTCCAAGATTGGATGGTACGAAGGAGAGATCAAGGCAAGACGACTTTTCGCTTGCCTCCAGCTAGACTCAGCGGGAAAGGGGGCATTTGGTATAGAACCAAAGAAGAAGTAGGAGTTTGTATCCCTTCTTCAGCTCAAGGAGATTTCTCCAGCTTGGTGGATTCGCAGAGGAGGTCTCTTTTATCCTCTGCTAAAGTGACCTGGACCTCTACGGAGACGGACCATCATTTGAAGGGTCTGCTCCGGACTCTTGAAGTTTTCAACTTCCTTGACTGGTGCTTGGGAGTTCTGGATCTGCAAGCGAGAAGCCCAGAATCTCTCAGTCTGGGGGAGCTGTCCAGCGTGTTAGCATGTATGGACAAAGCCGTCAGGGATGGTTCGGAGGAAATCGTCTCTCATTTTGGAACGGCCTTATTGAAGAAGAGAGCTTTGCTGTGCAATTTCACAGCTCGTTTCAGTACTCCAGCTCAGAAAGCGGATTTGCTTTTTTCTCTCCTCTTTCGAACCATCTCTTCCCCCAGACTTTAGTAAAGGACCTGACTAACAGTTTGCAAGAGAAGGCAACGCAGGACCTTTTAACCCCAGTCTACAAGACGTTCGGCAGTACCTTCAACCTCTTCAGCTTCGGTTCGACCGCCGAAGAAGGTTAAGCCCTTTCGTGGGGCTCCCCCCTCGAGAGCAGCTCCTCGAGGGAGAGGGTTTTCACGAGGAAGTGCTTCCTTTAAGTCAAAGCCTTCCAAGTGAGAAGCATGTCCTTCAGACACCAGTCGAAGCCAGACTGAAGTTTTTTGCGGGAGCGTGGAGAGAGAGGGACACGGACTCTTGGTCCCTCAAGATCGTGGAGCAAGGGTACAAGATCCCCTTTTTAGATCTTCCTCCTCTTCTACGACTCCCAGAGACCTTTCTCCATCCTATCAGGGAGAGAAGAAGCAAGTGTTATTCGATCTCCTTCAACAAATGATCGAGAAGAGCGGCGGTGGAACAAGTCGCGGACCTGGGGTCTCCAGGTTTTTACAACAGGATTTTCCTAGTACCGAAGCAGTCGTCAGGTTGGCGTCCAGTTCTAGATGTAAGCAGGCTCAATCTTTTCGTGGAAAAGACCAAATTCACGATGGAGACGCCTCATTCTGTTCTGGGAGCCTTGAGACCGGGCGACTGGATGGTGTCCTTAGACTTGCAGGACGCGTACTTTCACATCCCGATCCACCCTCTTCAAGAAAGTATCTAAGGTTTGTCTTAGACAAAAAAAAGTGTGGCAGTTCAGAGCTATGTGTTTCGGCCTGACCACGGCTCCAATGGTGTTCCACTGTAGTCATGAAGAACGTGGCGAGGTGGCTACATCTTCGGGGATAAGAGTTTCCCTGTACCTCGACGACTGGCTGATCAGAGCGTCGTCGAGAGAGAAGTGTCTGAAGGACTTGCAGTTCACGTTAGCCCTAGCAAAGTCCCTGGGACTTCTGGTCAACCTCGAAAAGTCGCATCTGACCCCGACACAGTCCATCGTGTATCTGGGGATTCAGATGGATTCAGTGGCTTTTCGAGCGTTTCCGTCCCAGGAACGTCAGCGGCTAGGGTTAGAAAAGATCTCAGCCTTCCTAGGGAAAGAGACTTGCTCGGCGAGGGAATGGATGAGTCTGCTGAACCATTTCCTTTCCGCTAGAAAGGTTTGTTTCCTTGGGAAGACTGCACCTCAGGCTCTCCTCCAATTTTCCTTGCGGACGAGTGGAAGGCCAAGGACGATCTCAATGCCATATTGAGAATATCGCTTCCTATAAAGAACCATCTAAGATGGTGGTTGGACCCTCAGAAGCTTCAGGAGACGTGTCCCTAAGTCTTCTGAGCCCCGACCTAGTGTTGTTCTCCGACGCTTCCATCACGGGTTGGGAGCAACACTAGGAGGGAAGGAAGTGTCAGGCTCCTGGAGAGGGGAACAGGTAGCCTGGCATATAAATGTCAAAGAACTGGCAGCAATATTTCTGTCTCTGCAGTTCTTTCGAAAGGAGTTTGAAGAACAAGATTGTTCAGGTAAACTCAGACAATACCACAGCACTCGCTTATTTGAAAAATCAGGGAGGAACACACTCCAGAACTTTGTTTTCCTAGGCGAGAGAGATTCTGCTGTGGGCAAAGAGAAGAAAGGTGACAATCCTGACGAGGTTCATTGCAGGAGTGCAAAAACGTCAGGGCAGATCTTCTCAGTCGTCGGGAACAAATCCTACCGACGGAATGGACCTTGAACAAAGACGTGTGTCGAGACCTTTGGACGTTGTGGGGACGTCCTCTGTCGACTTATTCGCGACGTCAAGGACCAAGAGACCTTCCTCTTTATTGCTCCCCGGTCCTGGATCCAGAAGCGATCGCGGTAGACGCGTTGCTTTGGAATTGGACGGGTCTAGACCTGTACGCCTTCCCACCATTCAAGATTTTGGGGGAAGTCATGAGGAAGTTTGCGGCCTCAGAAGGGACGAGGTTGACCCTGATCGCTCCGATGTGGCCAGCGAGAGAATGGTTCACAGAGGTCATGTCTTTCCTTGTAGACTTTCCAAGGACATTGCCCTGGAGGAAAGATCTACTCAAACAGCCTCACTTCGAAAGGTTTCACCAAAACCTCTCCGCTCTGGGTCTGACTGCGTTCAGACTATCGAAAAAAGTTGGCCAGAGCGAGAGGTTTTTTCGAAAGCAGCTGCGAGAGCAATCGCACATGCAAGACGTGCTTCCACAAGAGCTGTTTACCAATCGAAGTGGGCTTCCTTCAGGGCATGGTGTAAAAAGGAGGGAGTTTCCTCTTCTCGACCTCTGTGAACCAGATAGCTGATTTCTGCTCTTCTCAGGAATGTGCAGAAATTAGCGGTCCCTACCATCAAGGGATATAAAAGCATGTTGTCAGCGGTTTTTAGGCACAGAGGCCTTGACCTTTCTGACAACAAGGACATTCATGACCTTTTAAAATCTTTCGAGACTTCGAAGATTCCTCAAATGAGACCTCTGTCATGGAACCTTGACGTGGTTCTTAAGTTCCTTATGTCAAGTTCCTTTCAACCGCTTCAGGCAGCGTCTCTTCGAAACTGACAAGGAAGGCTCTTTTCCTAACTTCTCTTGCGACGGCTAAGAGAGTTTAGTGAGATTCAAGCGTTTAGTAATTTAGTGGGATTCAAAGGAGACAATGCTGTCTGCTCGTTGAACCCAACTTTCTTGGCGAAGAATGAAAATCCTTCGAATCCTTGGCCGAAAACTTTCGAGATCAAGGGTTATGTCAAGTCTGTGGGCCAAGAACCAGAGAGAGTCCTGTGCCCGGTCAGGGCTCTCAGTTCTATGTACATAGAACAAAAGAGGTAAGAGGTCCCTCAGGTAATCTCTGGTGCTCTGTGAAGAGACCAGAGTTACCTTTATCGAAGAATGCTGTTGCTTTCTTTCTAAGGGACGTCATTAAGGAGGCTCATTCATCTTTCCAGAAGACTGATTTGAGCCTCTTACGAGTGAAAGCTCACGAAGTTCGAGCTGTCGCTACCTCTCTTGCCTTCCAAAAGAACATGTCAATCAAGGACATTCTTGATTGCACCTTTTGGAGAGTAACTCCGTCTTCGCCTCACATTACCTAAGGATGTGAGAACGATTTATGACGATTGTAATTCACTTGGGGCCATACGTTTCTGCGGACACAGTCTTGGGGTCCGGAAGTAGCTCTTTCCCTATCCCTTAGTTAGGCTTAGGTTAGTTTTGTTGTTGTGTTTTTAGGTTGTGGTGAGTCTTATGTGAAGATCTCCCATCCTTTAGTTAGTTTTAAGGGTTTTTTTGAATAGTTGGTCAGGTGGTGGTCAGTTGCTTCGTTGTCCTCATATGTATGGCCTCGATGGTCGTGTCACGTTGAGGTCTCGTACCCGTTGACAGATCATCCAGAGCGCACCAGCACTACAGGTCTCCACCTGGCTGGCAACTCTATTTATTTTTAAAAGCAAAAGCAGCCTTAAGTGACAGTAATCACATAGTCTACTTTGCAAACAGGTGAGGAACCAAGATGTATATCATCTACTTAATTAAGTTTCCTAAAAAATCCTATTCTGTCTCTTCCCACCATCGAAGGTGGGATTCAGCTATATATATATCTGTCAGGTAAGTGGCATGAACAAAATGTTATTGTTATTATACAATTAAGTTTGTTCATACTTACCTGGCAGATATATATAATTAAATTGCCCGCCCTCCTCCCCTCAGAGACAGTGGCATTAATAAATATGAATAGAAAATGGGAATGGTTCCTGAT
>NC_061087.1:52792385-52849070 GCF_015104395.2 Macrobrachium nipponense
AGTCCTTCACCTTGCGAGAGGAGACGTTCTCCCTCGGCTAATAATGATTCTCCGGTGGAACTTGCATTAGAAGATGTCTCTGACACCGAAGATCAGAAAAGCGGCGGGGACTATCAGACTACAAAGCGTTAGCTGCGCTTTTACTCCAAGAATTTGGAGATTCATTGAGTCCTGCCGCTCCTCCTTCTCCTCGGTCGCTGTTTCACGAGCGCGAAAAACCGCAAAGTCGTCCTCCTTCTTGAAGATGCGGCCAACAATTTCCATGAAGAAGGCTTTGCAGTCTTTTGGAAATTGGCTTAACTCCAAGAAGGAGGCGGGAAAGACTGTCTTTACCTGCCCTCCCTCCAGACTTTCTGGGAGGAGGGGTATCTGGTATGAGACAGGCGAAGCAATGGGACTCGCCCTCCCAGCGACTGCAGAGGCAGATTTCTCAACGCTGGTGGACGCGTCAAGGAGACGCTCTCTTTCTACAGCCAAGACACTTGGGGGAATGTCTGAAATGGACCATCTCCTCAAGGATATTGTTCCATGTCTTGGAAGTTTTCAACTTTCTGGACTGGTCCCTTGGGGTGATGGCCAAGAGGACACAAGACAATGAACAACTGAGCCCCGATATCCTTAATAGTATTTTGACTTGTATGGATAAAAGCAGTGCAAGACGGATCGGGAGAAGTGGCCTCCCTTTTCGGGGCGGGAATACTTAAGAAGAGAAACTGTATTCAGTTCTTTTCTTACGAAAGCTGTCTCTCCGGCACAGAGGTCGTCCCTTCTGTACGCTCCTCTGTCTAACCAGCTTTTCCCTTCTCAGTTAGTGAAAAGATATTTCTTCTCACTCACTTACCGAGGAAGGCGACACAGGACCTTCTGGTTCAATCAACCAAAAGGCCGAAGACAGCTGTTCCTGCCACGAAGGGGGAGACACGGGTCCCGAAGCCGCCCTTTCGAGGGAGTTCATCTTCGAGATCCTCCTTTAAGAAGAGAGGAGCAGAAAGAAGAGGTAGGGCTTCTGCCTTTAGACCTACCAAGAAAAGCAAATGAACCTCAAGTCCTCCAAACACCAGTGAGGCGCCCACCAGACTACTGAATTTTGCAGAAGAATGGACGTCGAGAGGGGCGGACAACTGGTCCCTCTCAATTGTGAGGAGAGGATATCTCATCCCCTTCAGGGACAGACCTCCCTTGACGTCTATTCAGAGAGAACTGTCGGCGAAGTACGCGGACCCTGTCAAGAGGAAGATCCTTCTGCAATTAGTAGAACAAATGTTGGACAAGGAGGCCATAGAATTAGTACCGGATCCACACTCTCAGGGTTTTTACAATCGACTGTTCCTAGTTCCGAAAGCCTCTCGGGAGGGTGGAGACCTGTCCTGGATGTGAGCGCACTGAACCGATTCGTAGAGAAACAGAAGTTCTCTATGGAAACATCCAAATCGGTGCTAGCGGCTCTGCGTCCAGGAGATTGGATGGCCTCCTTGGATCTACAAGACGCATATTTTCACGTCCCTCTTCATCCGTCATCGAGGAAATATCTACGATTCATGATGCAGGGAAGGGTCTTTCAATTCAGGGCCATGTGCTTCGGCCTGTCTACGGCTCCTCAAGTGTTCACCAACCTTATGAGGAACGTAGCACGGTGGCTTCATCTGGAGGGGGTGAAACATATCCCTCTATCTGGACGACTGGCTAATAAGGGCCAAGTCAAAACAACAATGTTTGGAGGACTTAGAAACGACGTTGAATCTCGTTCGCTCACTCGGACTGCTCGTGAACCTCGAGAAGTCTCAGATGGTCCCCAGCCACGACATGTCTATCTGGGGATTCAGATGGATTCTCGGGGTTTTCGAGCATTTCCATCGCAAGACAGAATTGCTCGAGGCTTGGAGAAAATATCAAACTTCTTAGGGAAAGAACGAAGCTCAGCGAGGGAAGGTTAAGTCTTCTGGGCACCCTTTCGTCACTGGAGCAGTTTGTTTCCCTAGGAGGCTCAATCTGAGACCTCTGCAATTTTACCTGCAAAGAATGTGGGACAGAAAGAAAGGGGATCTTTCGGATCAGTTCCCACCCATTCTTCAAGAAATAAAATTAGACCTGAGTGGTGGTTAACCCCGCTTCAGAAGAACGAAGGCATATCCCCTTGCGATTCGGAACCCTCTCCTAGTGTTGTTTTCCGACGCCTCGGAAAACGGGATGGGGAGCAACTCTAGAAAGAAGGAAGTGTCAGGAACCTGGACACGGAGAACAGGTGTCCTGGCATATAAATGTAAAAAGAACTTATGGCAGTTCATCTAGCCTGAAATACTTCGAGTCGGAGGTCAGAGGCGTGGTAGTCCAGGTAAATTCGGACAATACCACGGCTCTGGCTTACATCCGAAAACAGGGGGGGACCTCACTCGCTTACACTATACAAGATAGCGAGAGACCTCTTGATATGGGCAGAGGAACGAGGCACTGTATTGCTGACGAGGTTTGTACAAGGGATAAAAAATGTCAGAGCAGACAGACTCAGCAGGAAGAACCAGGTCCTTCCAACAGAGTGGACCCTACACTCGAAGTCTGCCGAAAGCTCTGGTCTCTTCGGGGGTGGGGGAAGCCTCAGATAGACCTGTTCGCCACGTTTCTCTCCAGAAGGATAGGAAAACTTTTGCTCCATCTGTAGAAGATCAAGAGCAATAGCGATAGATGCTTTTCTCATGGACTGGTCGGGCATAGACGCCTACGCTTTTCCCCCGTTCAAGATTCTGGGGGAAGTGTTAAGAAAGTTCCGTTCCTCGGAGGCGACGAAACTGACTCTAATCGCCCCATATTGGCCCGCTCGAGATTGGTTCACAGAGGTACTGGAATGGGACGGTGGATTCGGTGGAACTTCCCCAGATCTCTTCCCATGAGGACAGATCTGCTCAAACAACCCCACTTCGAGAGATATCACGGAAACATCCACGCTCTCTCCCTGACTGCCTTTCGACTATCGAAAGACTTGTCAGAGCGAGAGGCTTTTCGCGAAAAGCTGCAAGCGCAATGCCGAGCCCGCAGTTCCTCTACTCTGCGGGTATCAATCGAAGTGGGAAGTCTTCGTAGATGGTGTATGGTCGAAAAAGAAGTGTCCTCTTCCGATACCTCTGTGACCGAAAATTGCTGATTCCTTATCTTCCTTAGAGAGGAATCACGTTTAGCTGTTTCTACCATAAAAGGTTATAGAAGTATGCATCTCGGCTGTATTTAGAAACAGGGGCCTTAACATAGAAGACAATAAGGATCTCCATGATTTGATAAGATCCTTTTGGTAACTACAAAGTCTAAATCCTTTATCAATCCAAGTTGGAACCTAGATGTGGTCCTCCAGTTCTCTCTTCGAATACTTTCGAACCACTGATAAGGCATCCTTTAGGGACCTCTCGAGGAAGTGCATTTTTCTCTTGACCCTCGCGACGGCCAAGAGGGTCAGTGAGATACATGCATTAGGGACTCTCGCGGTAGGTTTTAGAGGAGATTCTGCTGTTGTCTCTTTCCAACCTTTGTTTTTGGCCAAGAATGAGAATCCTTCTAAGCCTTGGGCCAGAAGTTTGAAATCAAGGGCCTCCTCTCTCCCCTTGTGGGTAGAGAAACAGAACGGTCTCTCTGTCCGGTCAGAGCACTGAAGTTTTATCTGAAGAGAAAGAGTCAACTTCAAGGTTGTAATCAGAGCCTATGGTGCGCGGTAAGGAACCCGAAAGAGGCAAATGTCGAAGAACGCATTAGCATTCTTCGTAAGAAATGTGATAACGGAGGCTCACATGAAATGCCAAGAGGAAACATTTAAGCTGCTTAGGGTTAGAGCACACGAAGTCCGTGCAATTGCAACTTCCCTAGCCTTTAATAGAAATATGTCAATGAAAGACATATTAGCAGCAACATATTGGAGATGCAACTCGTATTTGCCTCCCACTACTTAAAAGACGTCAGAGGTGACTTATAAAAGTGTTTTTCTCTTGACCTTATGTATCAGCGGATACCGTGCTGGGACAGGGAGCTGGTACTGATCCTTAAATAATATTGGTTTTTAACTAAAAGATTGTTTGGTTTTGAGTTTTTATGGTCGTTTGAAAGGATGTTGGGGGGATAACTCCTTTCAATCGTAGTACTAACCCCGGTATTAGATCAGGTGATCGGGATCGGTGTTATGCTCCTTAATGATGCCATATGGCAAGGTGTTTTGTCATGTAAGTGGATAGGGACCCCATTGACAAAGATCCTTTGGTTCTGTCGAGTAAGTGGATAAGACCCCATCGACAGACCATCAAGAATTCTTAGCATGAGGTCACTACCTCGCTGAGGCTCTTGAGGTGATGTCGCTCCTAGGCAGAGTAGCCATGAAGTCTTTCGCCGACACAGGTAGGAACCAAGGTTTCTTATATTTTTGTTACCTACACGTATGTTGTTCCCTGTCTATTCAGTAATTAGCTGTCTCTTACCCTCCGCCAAAGGTGCCAATCAGCTAAGTATATATCTGCCAGGGAAGTTGAATGTATAAAAATGATATTGTCCATGAATACAATAAGTTTTATACATACTTACCTGGCAGATATATCTATTAAATGGCCCACCCAGCCTCCCCTCAGGAGACAGGTGGAAGAGCAAAATCTGTTTTAGAAAATGGGATGGTTCCTAGTTCTGCCACCCAGCAGCAGTGGCGGTAGATCACCTGACCTACCTGTAGCGTGTGCCGCGAAATTCGAATTTCTGTCGGGGACGACGGAGTCTATAGCTAAGTATATATCTGCCAGGTAAGTATGTATAAAACTTTATTGTATCATGACAATATCATTTTTGATGTAAAACAAAGTTTAATGTATACTTACCTGGCAGGTATATATAATTTATGCCCACCCTCCTCCCCTCAGGAGACAGGGTTCAGAGAAAAAATATGGCCCAGGTGGGAACGGTTCCTGGCGCTAGCGGCCACGGTAACGGGGTGGTGGTGGTATCCTGAACTACTAATAGGTTACTAGCGTTTGCCGCGAGATTTGAAATTTTCAAATTTCGCCAGGTGGAACAGAGAATATAGCTATATATATACCTGCCAGGTAAGTATACATTAAACTTTGTTTTAACATAAAAACTTCATGAATATGTAAAATATTGATGTTTTACTATTTATTTAAAAAATTATCGAAGTGCACGCTTCGTCGTCGTCTTCTACAAAACAGTTGTTTACTCGGTGAGGAAAAGTTTTCCGTTTTTTTGTTGTGATAAAAGTGCCCCAGCGTCTGTGGGCCACAAGTGGCTGTGCGGATTTATCACAGGAAATGGTTAGTTTATTGACACAAGCGACTCCACAAACATCGAGATGGCGTCAATCTTCTAAATACTTCGAGTTGTAAGTAAAAATGTTGAACGCATTTTGGTGAGATTTGCAGTATGTTTGAGACCGCTTTCACTACCCTCTGTTTAAATCGTAAAATTTGGCCATAATTTCTAACTTTGGAGAAAATACTTACTTCGAAAGGAGAGTAGAGGTCTTTAGCTCCGTTTCTCACCAACAACAAGTCGCGACTGATGCCCATCTCCGATGTCAGGACGCGTTATAATGTACTTTTTTTGGGATTGTACACGCTGATCGAACATGGTCCACTCTGGACCCTACGGTTATTTACCCTAATTGGTGAAACAATAATACAATTACAACTTTAAACATACCATTCAAAAGATTGAAGTTTCGTCAACATTATGTGATATATGAAAGCCCCATACAAACTAAAATAAGCATGTGAAGCTCTTCGTAAAATATGTTTTCAAGGCAGTTTTGAAATCCAATGTGGCGGCTATCGTCAGGCTGGCCGGTCTCATTACAGACAATCCACCATCTTTCCCAGCCTTCCCAGTACTCATTTCAACAATGTTAGCATATAGGGTAAAACACCGCATGGTACAGGGGTGGACCATGTACGATCAATGTGTACCACCCCAAAAAAAGTACATTATAACGCGTCCTGACACCGGAGATGGGCATCAGTCGCGACTTGTTGTTGGTGAGAAACGGAGCTAAAGACCTCTACTCTCCTTCCGAAGTAAGTATTTTCTCCAAAGTTAGAAATTAAGAAATTAAGGCCAAATTTTAAGATTTAAGCAGAGGTTAGTGAAAAGGGTGTACACGGCAGCCCAAATCTCATCAAAACGCTTTCAACATTTTTACTTACAACTCAAAATATTTAGAAGATTGACGCCATCTCAATGTTTACGGAGTCGCTTGTGTCAATAAACTTCCCATTGTTCCGATACATAATACAAACCCTCGGTCCTTTAACAATAGGAAGTAGCTAGCGGCAGCTGGAACGGTCGTAAGCTTCGAACAAGGGAGAATGGTAGTTAACCCTCTTACGCCGATTGGACGTATTAAACGTCAAGTCAAAATGTCTCCCGTATGCCGATTGGACGTATCATACGTCGACTCAAAAAAGTTTTTTTTTTTAATTCGCGGAAAAATACTTATAGGCCTACCAGCCGAAAACTTTTGAATCATGTGCCTTGGGGGATGCTGGGAGTTCACAGATCAAGGCGTTGTTTTGTTTACAATTGCTACGCAGACGCGCAAGCGCGAATTTCTTTCTTATCGCACTAAAAAGTATCAGTGACACATCTCAAAAATTATTTCGTCACTTTGACATAATTTTTGCACTATTTTAAATTATCCGATACATGGAGTATTATATATGAAAATGTGCGCAATTTCATGTAGAATACAAATAAAAAATACTCATGATTGTAGTTCTTATCAGTTTTGAAATATTTTCATATAAATAACGATAAGTGCGAAAATTTCAACCTTCGGTCAACTTTGACTCTACCGAAATGGTCGAGAAACACAATTGTAAGCTAAAACTCTTATATTCTAGTAATATACAATCATTTGCCTTCATTTTGCAACAAATTGGATGTCTCTATCACAATATTTCGATTTATGGTGAATTTATGAAAAAACTTTTTCCTTACGTTCGCGCGGTAACTCTTTCGATAAATTTTTTTGTGCAATTGTCCTAATGTTTGCACCATTTTAAATTTGCCGTTACATAAAGTTTTATATATGGAAATGTGCGCAATTTCATGCACAATACAACTAAAAACAACCCATGCTTGTAGCTTTTATCAGTTTTGAAATATTTTCATATAACGTTAAGTGCAAAAATCTCAAATTTTGCCGTTTTCACGGTGGCAACTTTGGACTCTACCGAAATGGTCGAAAAACGCAATTGTAAGCTAAAACTCTTATATTCTAGTAATATTCAACCATTTACCTTCATTTTGGAACGAATTGGAAGTCTCTAGCACAATATTTCGATTTATGGTGAATTTATGAAAAAAAAAAAAAAAAAAATTTTCCTTACGTCCGCGCGGTAACTCTTCCGAAAAAATCAGAATTTTTTTCATGCGATTGTCAAAATGTTTGCACCATTTAAAATTAGCTGTTACATAAAGTTTTATATATGAAAATGTGCGCAATTTCATGTAGAATACATCTAAAAGTGATTGAAGGTTGTAGCTTTTCTCTTTTTTCGAAATATTTGATATAAATCACGATAAATAGAAAAAAAACCACGTTCGGTCAAATTTGACTCTACCGAAATAGTTGAAAAACGCAATTGTAAGCTAAAACTCTTACAATCTAGTAATATACAGTCATTTATCTTCATTTTGAAGTAAATTTGAAGTGTCTAACACAATATTTAGAATTATGGTGAATTTAAAAAAAAAACTTTCTTTCCCTCCTCGCGCCGATTCGTGGCCGAAAATCTCCGAAATACGTACGTCGCATTATCGTAATATTTGCTCCTTTTCATATTAGCCATTTTATAGAGTTTCTTATATGAAAATGTGCGCATAATCATGAAGAATACAACAAAAAATAATTGAAGGTTGTAGCTTTTCTCATTTTTGAAATATTTGCCTATAAATAAATACTATATAAAAATTTCGACATTCGGTCAACTTTAACTCGTCCGAAATGGTCAAAATCTGCAATTCTAATCTAAAACTCTTACAGTAATGCAATATTCAATCATTTTTCTTCATTTTGAAACAAATTGGAAGTCTCTAGAACAATATTTAGATTTACGGTGAATTTTTGAAAAAAAAACATTTTTTTACATCTGTGAGTTACAAATTCGTGCATCATTTTGTGATAATATTTTTCCGGTGTTGCTTTTATCTTTTTACAATGTATTATATATCAAAATGATTGCAATTTAGTGTACAATACAACGAAAAAGAAAGTAACTCGTTACCTTTAACTGTTTTTCGCACAGTGCGATTTGAATACAATTATGGATGAATTTTTTTTTTTTGCTACCATATATCGCATTATTTACATAAGATAATTAAATTTCGCGCCACTCGCTACAGGTAGGTCAGGTGATCTACCGGCCTGCCCTGGGTGGCAGGACTAGGAACCATTCCCGTTTTCTAACATATTTTCTCTGTCGCCGGTTGTATCAACATTGTTGTTACTACCTCCTGACCTGAAATCTTATTTCAAAGCTTTTGATCATCGTTTCATCGGACTTTTTGGTGACGTACCTGGACCGTGGTTTTTGGCATTCGCTACTGTGGACTGAATTTGGAATTGCTTTTTGATTTTTCTCAGTATGTCTGATTCAAGTGTTAGTGTGAGAATGTGTGTGAATGTACCAATTCAGGGCACTTTGCTTCGGTCTCTCAACCGCCCCACAGGTGTTCATGCGAGTGTTCACTCTGGTGTCTGCTTGGGCCCATTTGCACGGGATAGGTCTCTTGAGGTATCTCGACGATTGGCTGGTCCTGGCGAGCTTGCGGAAGCACTGAGAGAGATGCCCCACTGGCACAACCTTCTAGCCCAGCCACATGTAGAACGGTACCACCGAGCAGTCCAGTCCCTACAACTTCACGGCTGGCTGTTAGCCACCATCTCTTGCGAACGAGAGGCTTTTCTCGCAGGGCAGCAACAGAGATGGCTGGACACGTCCGACAGTCCTCTGCAGCTGTGTACCAGGGGAAGTGGGCCGTCTTCTGTGGTTGGTGTCGTAGACGGGATCTATCTCCTCTCAGAGCCACTCTTCAGCAGGTAGCGGATTTCTTCGTTTTTCTTCGCCGAGAGAAGCTCCTCTCAGTACCCACAGTCAAAGGATACAGAGCCGCCCTGGCCCTGGTCCTAAAACTGAAGGGACTGGATATCTCAAATTCGTTCGAGATTTCTTTGCTCATGAGGAGCTTCGAAAGGTCTTGCCCACCCAGGGAACTCAGGCCCCCTGAGTTGGATGTGACTCTCGTCCTTAGGAGTTTGACTCGAAGACCCTTCGAACCACTCCGAGAGTCGTCAGACAGGGATCTGACCCTCAAGACCCTCTTCTTGCTGGCCCTGGCATCGGCGAAGAGAATAGGGGAACTTCATGGTCTGTCCTTCAGTGTTAAACATACCAGGGGATGGGGATCTGTGACGCTCGATTTCGTCCCGAACTTCGTAGCTAAGACTCAGAATCCGTCGATCCCTGACGACAGGTTCGATTCTTTCACAATCCCCTCCCTAATGGACTTCACCGATAACGATGCGGATGAGATGCTGCTTTGCTCTGTGAGGGCGCTACAGCGCTATCTGAAGAGAACTCGACACCTCAGGCCTGAGTGTCGACGCCTCTTCGTTAGCACTGGGGTTACCAAGAAAGAAGTATCCAAGAACACTCTTTCTTTCTGGCTGCGTGAGGTGATCAGGAGGGCGTATGAGGCTGATGGTAGTGACGACATCCGTACGCCCCGTCCGAGAGCCCACGAAGTCAGAAGTATTGGCCCGTCAATGGCGTTCCATAAGAACTTCTCCGTGGCGCAGGTCCTGAAGGCAGGTGTCTGGGCCAACCAGACTACTTTCACCTCCTTCTACCTTCGGGATATTGCCCACAGGTCCTTGGATACCTTTTCTTGGACCGGTGGCTGCTCAACAAGTTGTATAGCTACCCCAGACCCTCGCAGGCTGAACAGCATCGAGTCCTGGTGTGACTGTGGGAATGGATGTGAGAATGAGTGAGTGACTGGCTTCTCTTCCCATCTTTTTCTTCTCCTCTACCTGTGGGCAGAGGGTCACGGTCGTCACAATGCTGGATGAGGATGAGATGCAGGTGAGCTATATGACAGAGCCCCATCCTATCCCTTTCATTAGGGATAGGAGCAGAATATCCACCACTTCCTCCTACAAGGGGGGGGAAGTGGATGCCAACAAGAGACAAACCCATAACTTTATATTTGCTCCTGTACAGGAACAAGTTCTTACATTGCTGGTACGAAGAGACACGCTTGCCTCTTTCTTAGTACTTGGCCCAGAGGTCTGGCCATTGATCCTGCGGTGCACACCCTGATCAATCGGACAGAGGCTTGGACCCCTCCCTCGCTCTTTCGACCAGGGAGGCATTCCAAGGTTGGACGAACACCAGTCTGTTCATCAAAAGACTCAGATTCCTCCCACCAAGAAGTGAGTCTTCCTATTGTTAAAGGACCGAGGGTTTGTATTACGTATCGGAACAAATGACAATTTGTCGAAAATTGCATTTTGTTCATGAATCTTACCTGCCAGATATATATATAGCTGTATTCTCCGAAGTCCAACAGAATTTCAAAACTCCCGGCACACGCAGTGGTCGGCCAGGTGGTAGTACCCATTCCCGCCGCTGGGAGGCGGGCGTAAGGAACCATTCCCATTTTCTGTCAGATATTTTCTGTCGCCGGTGCAGACAACAAGTGTTTTCTGCACCTCCGTCATTGGATTTTGGAACTCTTTTGGTCACTTGAGTATCCCGATTGATTTTTGGTTATTTGATTAGGATCGGTGGTTAGGCATACGCTAATTGTGGATTGTTTTTATTTTGGCTTGATTTTTCCTTAAAACTACGATGTCTGGATCTAGTTCGACTAGGCCAGAGTATGTTGTGTGGAAGAATGCAAAGTTAGGTCTACCGAAAACTTCGGTAGACCCTCATACAGTGTGCGCGAATTGTAGGAAACATGTTTGTATGTTTGATGAGTGCTGCAACGAGTGTGAAAATATGTCTGATTCTGCGTGGAAGGCTTATGAATCATAGGTACGTAAACTAGAACGTGATAGTGTAAGGAGGTCTTCCTCCAGGCGTGTAACACAAGTTACCCGTCCAGTAGAATTTATCCCTCCAAAGACCTGTGATGCCTTCGGGCCCTACAATAGTGTCTTTGGAGGGTAATACCCTATCTGTGATTCTTAAATCTTTGCATAGCCTGGAATCATGTTTGCATTGGAAAGTTATAGTAGTGTAGTGAAGTATAGTGATAATGCCATGAGTGTTCATTCTATCGCGTAAGCGTATAATTTCTCATTGACAAAACACTAACGCGTGATGGCTCTCCCTACCTCGGTGAGGCAGAATGTAGTAGGGAGGTAGCTGTCCAAGTGTCTAAAATACTCTACGTTTGTTCATAAAACTTACAGTCAGATATATGTATATATATCTGCCGGGTAAAGGTGAACAAGCGATGTTGTATCATAGTAATATTATTTTTGCCCTTACGTCATATTACTATCAAACGGTTGTATGGTTAAAGTTATATACTCATACCATAGTTACTCCTACGGAGGACAACCGAGAGTACGATTATTCTTATTACATTTAATCGGTTCTCTCTGCAACTATTCAGGGGTTGCCGGTTTCCCTATTTTTAAACATTTAAGGTATTGTTATGACAATACCAAGTTAGCCTTTTATATTTAGCAAATTCAGTTTCGCTTAAATATACCAGTTTGATGGATTTTGGTTTCTGCTCTATAATGATAGTAAACCTATTCATTCGTAGAATGGTGTAGGTGGCAACTCAGGCAGAGCAGTGCGAGAACGACGAACGTTCTCTGAGTCTGCTGTCACTAATGCGTAATAATGCCAGTGCTCAGTTCCATCTGATTGTCTGCCATGCGCAGTAGGTTACGTCTCTCTCTCTCCTGCGGGATTGACGGACTAACCGTATTTCTACCCTACAATCACGGCCTTAGCCTCAGGTTGAGGGGAATTCTAGCATACATGGCTGAACATCTTCACTTTGCGAGAATTTTTTCATAAAAAAAAAAAATAATAATAAAATAAAATAAAAATAAATAAATAAAATATATATATATGTGTATGTAGTATGTGTATATATATATGTATGTGTATATGTATATATATATATATATATATATATATATATATATATATATATATATATATATATATATATATAGATATAATATATATATACTATATATATGTATATAGATATATATGTGTAAATGTATATGTGTGTGTATGTATATATATATATATGTATTAGACCTTTTTCGTTCTGTTTACCGCATGGTAACAGAATTCTGTCCGAGTCTACAGCGGCATAGCACACATTATTTCCTCGGAAAACAAGATGATGTGCAAGAGATGCAGTCAATTAGCTCGCCGAGACGTCCCTTGCTCGATTATGAAGGGGACTCCTTCCGCTGCCAAATACGACAGCGCCGAGCGCGACGCTCGGCAGGGACGCTTGGATGGACGCACAACGTATGCTTCTTCAGACATTCGCCGAGAATCAGAGAATAGTAATGGATCTCAGGAAGGAGGAATTTTAGGAAGAAACAAATGAACAATCTTCTACAGTGTCTTCAAATTACTCCTGTTTAAGTGAAACGCAGCCTTATTAGGGAAGGAAACATGCTCGGTGAGGGAATGAAGGAATTGCAAGTTAGCCTTTTATATTTAGCAAATTCAGTTTCGCTTAAATATACCAGTTTGATGGATTTTGGTTTCTGCTCTATAATGATAGTAAACCTATTCTCTTTCGTAAGAATGGTTTCGGTAGGGGTGGCAACTCAGGCAGAGCAGTGCGAGAACGACGAACGTTCTCTGAGTCTGCTGTCACTAATGCGTAATAATGCCAGTGCTCAGTTCCATCTGATTGTCTGCCATGCGCAGTAGGTTACGTCTCTCTCTCTCCTGCGGGATTGACGGACTAACCGTATTTCTACCCTACAATCACGGCCTTAGCCTCAGGTTGAGGGGAATTCTAGCATACATGGCTGACATCTTCACTTTGCGAGAATTTTTTCATAAAAAAAAAAAAAAAAAAAAAAAAAAAGAAAAAAAAAAAAAAAAAAATATATAAAATAAATAAATAATATATATATATATGTGTAAATGTAGTATGTGTATATATATATGTATGTGTTCTATATATATATATATATAATATATATATATATATACTGATAGATATATTATATATATATATAATATACTTATATGTATAGATATATAAGTGTAATGTATATGTGTGTGTATGTATATATATATATAGTATTAGACCTTTTTTCGGTTCTGTTTACCGCATGGTAACAGAATTCTGTCCGAGTCTACAGCGGCATAGCACACATGATTTCCCTCGAAACAAGAATGATGTGCAAGAGATGCAGTCAATTAGCTCGCCGAGACGTCCCTTGCTCGATTATGAAGGGGACTCCTTCCGCTGCCAAATACGACAGCGCCGAGCGCGACGCTTGGATGGACGCACAACGTAATGCTTCTTCAGACATTCGCCGAGAATCAGAGAATAGTAATGGATCTCAGGAAGGAGACTTTTAGGAAGAAACAAATGAACAATCTTCTACAGTGTCTTCAAATTACTCCTGTTTAAGTGAAACGCAGCCTTATTAGGGAAGGAAACATGCTCGGTGAGGGAATGAATGAATTGCAGGGGATCATTTCCTCGCTAGAGAAGTTTGTTTTCCCTGAATAGACTGAAATTCACACCTCTCCAGTTTTTCCTGCAGAAAAACTGGAATAGCATAGATGATCTAGAAATGATTCTGAACATCTCTCATAGTCAAGATTCGTCTATAGGTGATGTCATGGCTCATAATCTCATAGAATTTGAATCTTGAAAGATTACTTTAGTCTTCAGAGACGTCCTCCCCGCGCAGGAGTTGGAACTCTCGGAGGGTCTCGCTCCCTCTGAGGAGAACGAAGACGCTATAGGTCGCACAGGCGGCCGTCGTCTTTGGTTCCTCGGAGGGGGACGCTTCTATCCGTTAGCTCCTTCTGCTTTGCAGTCGTCTCCTGGGCAATTGGAAGACTTTCCGCAGTAAAAGAGAGCTAAGATGTATGATGTATGGTCTCAGGGAGGGGGACGCTTCACGTCCTCTCTCTTTTCTACTGTGTTGCGATCTTCACTGGAGAGGACATCTTCCGATGAGTATGCTTTTGAGCGCTTCGGTCGCTCCTAAGATATATCCTTGGCGGTCCATGTGAGAAGGAGGAGGGCTTCCCCTCGCCCATCGTCTTCTCAAAGGATCAGCCTTTTGCCTGAGAAGGAATGTTCTCCATCGAAAAGGATGATTGTGTCTTAGCAACAACAACTTGTTTTGTTGATTGCAGTGAGAAAGGCAAAGCACATCGCGAGAGGAAGGATGATAGGCTGCCAATCAAGAGTCCAGGCAGTCCCTTCTCCTTCTCCTCGTTCCGCTCTTTCGCCAGTTGCCTTGCTCTCTAGATTTCATGCAGCTCTCCAGAGGTTGTCTAGAGAGCACGGTTACCATCTTCCCGAACGTGTGTCAGTTGAGAAGAAGAAGAGGTCTTGGTTCGATGGCTTCGAGCCTCTTTTGAAGAATAGTTCAGCCTGCGGCCCCTCAGTCTCCTCCTTCGCAATTGTTATCTTCGAAGGACGACTTGGCCTCATTCATGCCTCCACTCAAACGCGGTGTCTGAAGGATTTTCAAACCACTTAATCGTTGGTGAAGTCCCTGGAACTACTGGTGAATTTCGAAAAGTCACATCTGATTCCAACCCAATCCATCGTGTATCTGGGGATTCAGATGGATTCAGTGGCTTTTCGAGCTTTTCCGTCCCAGGGACGTCAGCAGCAAGGCTTAGACAAAGTGTTAGCCTTCCTAAGGAAAGATTCGTGCTCGTGAGGGAATGGATGAGTCTAACTGGGGACCATTTCCTCGCTGGAGAAGTTTGTCTCCTTGGGGAGACTGCACCTCAGACCGTTACAATTTTTTCTCAAGTACAATTGGAAAGAAAACAAGAATCTACACATGGTCTTGGAAATTTCAGGAGAGGTAAAACATCACTTGAAATGTTGGCTAGATCCAGTGTAGCTGTCGGAGGGCGTGTCTCTCAAGCTTCAGAGCCCCGACCTAGTGTTGTTCTCCGACGCGTCCACCACGGGATGGGGAGCATCATTAGGGGGAAAGAAGTGGCAGGCACCTGGATGAGGGGAACAGGTATCCTGGCACATAAACCTAAAGGAAATGGCAGCCATCTTTTTAGCTCTCCAGTTTCTCCAAGAAAAAGTCTCTCGTCGAATAGTCCAAGTCAACTCAGACAACACCACAGCTCTGGCGTACTTGAAGAAGTAGGGAGGAACACAGTCTCAGTCCCTTTTTGCTCTGGCAAAGGAGATCTTGCTGTGGGCAAGGGCACTGGACGTCATGATCCTTACGAAGTTTGTAGCATGAGTAGAGAATGTCTGGGCAGATCTCCTCAGCAGACGAGGTCAACTTCTGCCAACCGAGTAGACTCTGCGTCAGGAGGTATGCCAAGAGCTGTGGGGGTTATGGGGACGTCCGCTCGTGGATATCTTTGCGACGTCCAGAACGAAGAGGCTTCCACTGTACTTCTCCCCAGTACTCGACCCAGCTGCAGTGACGATAGACACACTTCTCTGGGACTGGACGGGGATGGACCTGTACGCCTTTCCCCGTTCAAGATCTTAGGGAAGTCATGAGAAAGTTTGCGGTGTCGGAAGGGACGAGAATGACTTTGTTCGCCCCGTTCTGGCCTGCAAGAGAGTGGTTCACAGAGGTCATGGCCTTTGCAGTAGACTTCCCGAGACGTTCCAGTAAGGACAGATCTACTCAGACAGCCCCACTTTGAGAGGTACCACAGAAGCCTCTTCGCTCTGAGTCTGACTGCATTCAGACTATCCAAAAGTTGGGCCAGAGCGAGAGGCTTTTATACGTCAATGGCGAAAGCTATCGCCAGTGCAAGAAGAGCGTTTTCCAACGCAGTGTACAATCGAAGTGGATAGTCTTCAGGAGTTGGTGCAAGAAGAACGGCATTTTCCTCCACCACGACCTGTGAGCCAGATTGCTGACTTCCTTTTCTGAGAAGGGATCTAAAACTTGCAGTCTCTACAATCAAGGGTTATAAGAGTGTGCTTTTAGTTGTCTTTAGGCACAGAGGCCTGGACTTGGCGGACAACAGAGACCTTCACGATTTCTTGAGATCTTTCGAAACGATGAAGGTTCAACACCCAAGTTGCCGTCTTGGAACTTGATGTAGTTCTGAAGTTCCTCATGTCCAGTCCATTCGAACCTATGCATGAAGTGCGAGCTTTTATGAATTTTTTTGTTGGTTCCATAACAATATGTCATAAAGGACATATGAGCTGTCACTTACGGGAGATGCAATTCTGTGTTGACCTCCCGTTACACGAAGGATGTCAATTCAACCTACAAGAGATCCTTTTCTCTTGGTTGTTCGTGTCTGCGGATACGTTGCTGGGATAGGGAGCCGACACTGATCCTTACACTAGGTGAGTGAAATTTTTAGTGTAACTCTCTTTAAATTAAGCGCTAACCCTCGTGTTAGGATCAGGTGATCGGGATCGGTGTTGTGCTCCTTAATTATGCTAATAGGCATAGGTATATGGTCATATGAGTGGATTAGCACCCATTGACAAATGCCAGTTAGGCTTTGCCGAGTAAGTGGATAAGACCCCATCGGCAAACCCACAAGAACTCTTACCCATAGGTCACATCCTCGCTGAGGCTCTTGAGACGAAGCAGACTCCTAAGCAATAGCTAGGAAGTCAACCCTCCGTCTGAAAAGATAGGAACCAAGGTTTATAAGAGGTCCTTCTGATAACTTGTGGTGTTTGGTCAGGAAGCCAAGGTTACCAGTGTCAAAGAATGCTTTGGCTTTTTTCTTGAGGGGCACCATCAAGGAAGTGCATTCATCCTGTCAAGACAGTGATATGAAAGTGTTGAAGGTGAATGCGCATGGACTGAGGGCTATTTCTACGTCAGTAGCCTTCCAAAAGAACATGGCACTCAATGACATCTTGAATGCCACATTTTGGCGTAGTAATTCAGTGTTTGCCTCTCACTACCTTCGGGAGGTGAGGATTACATACGAGAACTGCTACTCTTTGGGCCCATATGTTGCAGCAGACAATATAATTGGGACAGAGAATAGCACTCTTCCTATCTTTTAGAAAATAATATGTTATTTGGACTTTTTTAATTTTATTTCTTTTTATTTTTTATTTTTATTATGTTTATGTAGGTGTTTAGTTTTTTGTGTCTTGGGTAGGCCGCCTTAGGCGGACTTCCCTCCATTAGCCTTGGTTTTACGAAGTTTAACCAGATAGGCTAGGTCAGGTGGTAATGTTTTTGCTTCGCCCTCATAGTAGGGTAAAATGTTTTTGTCACAGGGCGGGTGGTCACGCCCCCATTGACAAATCATCTGGAGCGCACCAGCTACATAGGTCACGTCCTTGCTGGCACCTCCAGTGAAGCATTAACAGCATTCGGTGTCTAAACAACACCTATATGATCTGTCACATTGTGGTCACGCTCCCCGTGACAGTTCATTAGAGCGCACCAGCTACACAGGTCACGTCCTTGCTGGCACCTCTAGGAATGCAGTACCGAAATTGGAGGTCTATAATATAGGATCTAGTTGCATTGTGGTCACGCCCCCGTTGACAGATCCTCTAGAACTCAACAGCTTCACAGGTCACTACCTAGCTGGAGTCTCTAGTAAAGCAGAAGCAGACTTGGGTGACGGTACTCACGAAGTCAGCTATGCTAACAGTTAAGGAACCAAAATATCAATCATATATATGCAATTGTTTCCCAAAATCGAATCTGTCTCCCCCTTCCTCCAAAGGTGGGATTCAGCTATATATATATCTGGCAGGTAAGATTCATGAACAAAATGATATTGTTATGATACAATAAAGTTTGTTCATACTTACCTGGCAGATATATATAATCAAAGTGCCCACCCACCTCCCCTCAGGAGACAGTGGCACTAGAAAAATCTGACAGAAAATGGGAATGGTTCCTTACGCCCGCCTCCCAGCGGCGGGAATGGGTACTACCACCTGGCCCGACACTGCGTGTGCCGGGAGTTTTGGAAATTCTGTCGGACTTCGGAGAATACAGCTATATATATATATCTGCCAGGTAAGTATGAACAAACTTTATTGTATCATAACAATATCATTTTTCCTAACTACAAACCTGAGGTCCTTTACATATAGACCCACCTCATGCCACCCCTCACTGCATTTTTTGCATGGGCCTAAAGCAAAAGTGATTCTTACCTCTCAGGCGCGCGCACTGTCGGACAAGCAGTTAACTACCGTTCTCCCCTTGTTCGAAGCTTATGACCGTTCCAGCTGCCGCTAGCTACTTCATATTGTTAAAGGACCTCAGGTTTGTATAGTTTGGAAAAATGCAATTTTCGACAAATTGTCATATTTCTGAGGGACACCAAGAAGTTGGCCACTTCAACTATTAAAGGATATAGGGCCATGCTTTCATCGGTTTTCAAGCATAGAGGCCTCGACATTTCGTCAAATCAGGACATCAGTGACCTGATCAGATCCTGTAGTTCGTCCAAGATTTTCAAGCCTGAAGAAGTGGAATGGAACTTGGATGTAGTTTTAAGGTGGCTCAATGGCCCCCAATTCGAACCATTGAATTCTGCAACATTGAGGGACGTAACTAGTAAGACACTATTCCTAGTCGCCTTATAGCCACAGCGGGAAGAGTAAGTGAGTTGCAGGCGATGGGTAAGGAAGTAGGTTTCGCCCAGGGCGATGCTGTTTATTCTTATGTAACAGACTTCTTTGCTAAAAATGAGGATCCTTTGAATCCTTGGCCCTGTTCTTCCAAGATAAAGAACCTAACGGACTTAGTCAGGTTGGAAGATGTGGAACGTACATTGTGTCTGGTCAGAGCCATCAGACACTACCTGACTAGGACAGAAACTGTGAGAGGAGAGTCGAGCCGACTCTGGTGCTCGGTGAAAGACCCGTCTCGGCCTCTTTCAAAGAATGCAGTGTCCTTTTTCCTGAGGAGTTTGATCTGAGAAGTGCATGCCCAAACTCAGGAACATGCTCGTAGGGTGCTGAAAGTGAAGACGCATGAGATTCGTGCAGTATTAACGTCTTTGGTTTTCAGACAGAACATGTCTCTATCCTCCATTATGCAAACAACATTCTGGAGGTCGAAATTGGTGTTTGCATCGCACTATTTGAAGGAGATGGAAACTATTTACGAAAACTGCTTTAGATTGGAACTGTTGTCAGTAGCGGGAATGGTGTTGGGAGAGAAAGCATAGGGGGACTCTGTTTTTTCCCTCTACTATCTCCTCGCCTTGAATTTGAGGTTTGTTCCTATTGGAACAAACCTCAAATTCAAACAAACCTCGGTCCTTTAACTATAGGAAGGTACTTAGCGTCAGCTGAACCGGTCGTAAGTTTCAAACAAGGGGGTTCGGGTGTAAACTACTTGTCCGGCAGTTGGCAGCCAGCCCGACTGTGAGGAGAGGAGTCACTTTGCTTTCGGCTGTGTTGGTGGTTAGACGTGTTGCTCGCCTCTCAGCCCGCCTCTCGTCGTATGCTTTGTTTTCTTCACTGCGTGAAGGCTTTTCTCTTTCCCTCTTCCTGTGTGTGTATGTGCAAGGCTAGACGTAAGTACGTGTCTGTTTTGTATATTCAATACGGTGAATTTTGTGAATTGCAATGGATTCTCGAGAGCTGGAGAGAGAGAGAGAGAGAGAGACCCCCCCCCCCCCCATCATCATCATCATCCGCAGATTGTTCCCTGGTGTGGAGGGCCGTAAGTGTGGGGCCTTCCGGTCCTCTGTAGAGGTTGATCCTCACGAACTTTGTACTCGGTGTCGAGGGCGAGAATGCTCTCGCACTGAGCCATGTGATTTATGTGTTGTTTGGTTGGGGGAGCAGTGGGAGCGCTATGGGGGGAGGAAGAAGCCGCGTAAGCCGGCCAAGGAGTCATCGGAGGGTTCTCCCGTTACTCCTTTGGTTACGGACACGTCTTCTTCTTTTCTCCCTCCATCGCAGTTCCCTCGTATGGCTCCTTCCCCTTTTGGGGAGGGAGGTATCTTGTTCCTTCTCCTCTCTCGATCAGTTGAGCGTGGAAGATGGGGCTAGGTACCCTGATGTCCAGTTGTATTCGGGATCGTCTGTTCACTCGGGGTGGGATCTGTCCCCCCTCGGGCGAGGAGAGATCCCCCCTCTTACTAACCCGACTCGGTTTCCTTCCTCAGATTTGCTTGCCACGGAGGACAATCTCGGCCGGGCCTGGTACTCGCTGGGGCTCCAAGGGACACTGAGTGTGCAGGGGCTGCTGAGTCATCTAACGAGAGGGACCATGCTGGTAACTCACGGCCCGGCCACCACGACAACCGCGACTGTGTCCACGCCTGGCTATTCTGCTCTGCCTCACCTGGTGTATACCCAGCACGTAGCCATGGTTAGCCCGACAGCTGCTGTGCAGGCGCCGCTGCCGGAGGTGAAGAGGTTTGCCTTGTCGCTGCCGCCTGGGTTTGCCGCTCTTGCTCCAGCCCCTGACTTCTTCCGGTGTCCCAAGAGCTCTCCACTGGACCTGCCTCCAGTACAGAGGATGCCGATGGTTCCTGCCCCGCCTCCTATTCCTGACTTGCCTGCCGCTCCAGTTCCAGTACCAGTTCCTGCCGCCGTTGTTCCTGCCTGTGGTGTTGCTACTCCCACCCCAGGTCCTTCCGGACAGGTGCGGTCGGGCCCTGTTGCTTCGGCTACTGCCCCGGCTCTGTCCTGAGGAAGCTGATGAAGAAGAAGAAGAGGAGGAAGGTGTCGTCGTCGTCTTCTTCGTCGTTGTCTGCCGCCGCTTCCCCTTCATCTTCTAAGGCCCCACAGCCGAAGAAGAAGAAGGTAGCCTCCTCCCCCCCCCTTAAGAAGGCTCGCCCTGAGACTTCTAATGGTCCGTCCCACTCCGGTGGGACGGTTGGGACTTCCGCTGGTCATCTTGTTCCTTCGGGAACGGGGCCCGTCTCTCCTTCCGCAAGTAAGAAGAAGATGGGGACCGGGAGAG
This sequence comes from Macrobrachium nipponense, assembly GCF_015104395.2. NCBI lineage: Eukaryota > Metazoa > Arthropoda > Malacostraca > Decapoda > Palaemonidae > Macrobrachium > Macrobrachium nipponense. The sequence continues at coordinate 52,813,534 of NC_061087.1, forward strand.
CGCCGTCTAACACTGGTACCTCTTCGCCTGGCGCCAGAGGTTCTGCCATGGCGCTGGGTACCATCTCGGCCTTTCGCTCGCGAGAGGTACCGAGTGTACGGTCACCTGCAGGTGACTGTGCAGCCAAGACCCAGGCATCTGAGTCCGCTCGACGCCAGGATCCAGGCACGGAGCGGAAGACTGGCGGGAGTCGTCCAGGCGACTCCCACCAGACCAGCGATCGCTCTCATGGCGATCCACCGGTACCCAGGGTTGATGCGACGCTCCCAGACCGGCCGCAGGCTGAGGCGAGGAAGCGGTCCCCTCGGTCCAAGTGGCGTGACGCTCCATGAGGACAGGCCTCGCTCCCACCGTGACAGTGGACTCTGCCGGTCCCCTGACCGCCGCTCCTACCGGGACCGGGCGGAGAGGGGGACCAGCAGCAGCTCTCCCCCAGCACACCGGTTCTGACGGTGGGCGAGGGGGGAGTGTCAGGTCTACCTCTCCTATCCCTTCAACTTCCTTGGGCTACACCGGGAAGAGCGAGGCGACCAGGAGTGATCGCGAGGGGCGCGCTCCTCGCGATCCCGCCACGATGCCCTACAAACCTGGCACGGTCCTAGGACCGACCAGATCGTAGGCGCAAGTGACAGGAGGAGACCATGAGGGGTCTGTTGCGGTTCCTCCTCTGGAAGGAGGAGGGTCTCGGGAGGCATTCTCACTGGAGGGGCTTGATGGTCCATCTCCGCAGGACGCGGTCACTCCTGAGATCCAGAGGTCGTTCGGGTAGGTTATTGCGCTGATCCGTCAGCACAATGACCTCGGGGAAGGATTGCTGCTCCCACCTTCCGAGCCTACATCGGGTTTGGAGTCGTTCTGGGGACCCAAAAAGAAACCCAGGACGACGGTGGGCCTGCCGCGATCAGCCTTGGCCGACAGTGTGCTTAGCCAAGTGGACGCTCTTGTCTCCGGACAGGAGGGTTCGCTTCGGTCCGGCAGGTCGACCAAGCTCCTTCCCCCACCTCTACCGCGACAGAGGCGCTTTTACGTGCCATCAGAGGACCCTCTGCCGCCCAAACAGGTTAACCCGGAATTAGCTAAGTTAACTCCGGGGGTGTCTCTGCAGCAGCTCCTGTCGGAGAACCTCTGGTTCTCGCAGCAAGAGGCACTTGCCTTGGAATCTACCGCAATGGCAGCAATCCAAGCAGTCTCATGGCTAGACCTGTGGTCCCTCACAGTGTCTAAAGCCGCGGCCTCCTCGGGAAACATTACTCCTGAAGGGGACCCGGCTTTCATGAGACTGTGCCAGTCTGGAGGTAGGGCCATCTCCTACCTGGCCCACCAGACGGCTAACCTGTGGGCCAACCTGGTGCTGAGGCGTAGGGGCGCTGTCCTCGCTTGAGTCACCAGGGCGGGTGGGAGAGAGGCGGCCTTGGGTCTTCGCAACGGACTGGTGCGGAGTACCTCCTCTCTCTTCCCCAGAGAGATGGTGGACGCTGTGGTGGAACAACGGCGCACTGATGAAAGTGACCGTCTAGTCCACCAGGCAGTCTCGAAGGTGGCTGGGGAACCTCGAACAACTGTGGTAAAAGATCGTTCACTGTACAGGGTCCTTTAGCTTGGAATAAGCTACCAACAGCTATAAAAACAATAGTTAATATCAGTTCTTTCAAATCAGCGCTAAGGAAACCTTTTTTGCCGATAGGCTGATAACGCTTTATATGGTAACATCACTGCATTATCCAGAATTGTAACAATGGAAGGGCAACTTTGTAAATCATAATGATGCCTATTTACACACGTAAGTAAAATTATACATAATATTATACTATCTATTGCAGGGCTACGTTTTATTTTGTATTTTTAAGATGTTCAATCAGGTTTGTTGTATATAGGAAACTGTGAGTAATGTAACTCATGCATTGAAATACATTTTATCCTTTGTAAGATACAGAATAGCCAATGTAAATATTGGAAATAAAGCTTATTATTATTATTATTATTATTATTATTATTATTATTATTATTATTATTATTATTATTATTATTATTATTATTATTATTATTATTATTATTACTGTCTGTTAACAAGGGCTGTACTGATCATTGCCATTGGAAACTTCTTTACCAAAACTAACACTAGGAACAGAACTGTTTTGACTTGCCCCTCTGATACCTTTGTTAAAGGATCCATCAGATGATACCTGGTGAACTCGTGATCTTACCTTCTGTCATGTAATTTTTACGTTCTGCCCAAGTTGGGCTCCTTCCAATTTTAGGAGTATTACCAGTACGATACAGCTTATGGGTTAATGCATAGTTATCAGTCAAGTCAGTGGCTTCATCCACAGTGGTATTTACATCATGTTCATCCAAATAAGTTTTAATAAGTGGTTGAAGACTATCCTTAAATAGCTCAAGCAAGATAATATCCTGAAGCTTTCTGAAATCTCCATTTACTTCTCGAGCATTGTCCACCTATCATACCACAGGTGTTGTTCCCTTGCACGCTCCATATGTGTTTGACATTCTCATTTTACCCAACTTCTAAATTTCTCTCTTTACCTCTCTGGTACCAACTCATAAAATTTCAAAACTTCAGATTTTACTTTCTCATAATCCTTAAAATCTTCTAAAGACAAGGCAGCAAGCACTTCTCAAGCCTTTCCTGTAAAGGAGGTTTGAACCAACATGCTCCATGACATTTTTGGTCATTAACATTCTGCTACTTTTCAAATGTAATAAAAATGCAACTACCTCAGTTACAATAAAAATGGGTATACATACTTTTTACTACATTGTCTACTTGAAAAGTCATGGGTACTTCTTTAGACTTTCCTTTTACTTCAAGTTTCTTTAACTCTAATTCTATCCTCTTTTGGTTCAGTTTCTAACCTAATTATTTCTAATTGAACCTTCATCTGTTCTACACTCGTCCCTTCGTAACCTATAGTCAATGGGTTTGACTATAGGCTGGTCTGAGGACAGACATCTAGATGTATTTCAAGGTGTTAAGGTTAGGTTTCCCAGGTGTGTCTGCTACATATTGTATATTGGAATCTGTTGCCTTTTGAACCATTCAGAACATGCTCTTTGTAAAGAAGTTGCTATGAAAAATTCATAGTAGTCTTAGACACAGCGAGAGCGCCACAATCTTAGATAGGTAGAATATTTTTTGGTTTAGGCCCTTACTTACGACAGTATCTTTATTTAGCCTGGAGTCACTAGGGCTTGAGGAACTTGAACCCTTGACAGTCCAGTACTGACTTAAGAATTGTTGGAACTGCACTAAAAGGATTAAACATGATGTTAAGGTTCTCTGTATTGTGATACGGAAATCAGAGCTTTCAAAAAGTAGGAATGTAATGACCTTTTTATTAGGTCTTTGGTTAAGGACTTCCATGCTAATTTCTATGCTTAATGGAAGGTAAGCCACTGAGCATGTAAGCTATGGCTACAACTTTTAAATGTGATTACTAATCTGTGGATAAGATATTGAAGTCACTCAGTGGCATGGTAATCTTGTAGTATTTGCTTTGGTTCATCTTCATGGTGTGAAGATTAAATACAATTATTGTGGAGCATTAACTCAGTTTTTGTGGGAGATATTATGTCCTGAATCAGTAGGTAGCCTTTTTTGGCCTACTGCTTTTTAAAATATGGTTGTGGTTTTTGGGAAGCTTGGAGGTACTCTGTGCTGAGTATTAGAAGTATGCTGTACCTTTTTGTATGTATTTGTTAATTATACATAGGTGCTCTGCAGGGTTTGGCAAAGTAACCCTACACCTGCTTTTCCTAAAGGGGGCCACCCTCCGAAGATATCTGAGCTATCTTTATGATGAGGATATCTTACCTGAGTGACAATCCTCCTAAGGCAGCAGTAGTAGCCGATGGATTGAATTCACTGAGTAAACAAACACTTGTTTTGTATAAATGATTTTGTTACTAAGTAGCCTTTAAAGAGACTAATATCCACTTTGCCTATCTCCTTTTTCAAAAGTGCGAATCAGCTAGCTATATAATGGAGAGGTAATGTTCATTTAAAAAATATATTTATTACTAATTATATAAATTTTCTTCCCTACCTCCCCACATTCAAAGTGGACAGAAGTTCTATACTGACCAGCATCAAGTGGTGAGGGGTGGGGAAAATTAATGGATAGGAAATGGATATTCATAGAAAACCAAGTGTTCTTGCTTTATGTTTCAATCTGTCAAACTACCTCTGGCGTGGAAGTAAAATCTGTATAATGAAGAGGTAATTATTAAAAAGAAAATTAATACTAAATTAAGTTTTGTTCATGCCACTTACCTGACAGATATATATATAGCTGTATTTTCTGACGTCCGACAGAAATTTCAAAACTCGCGGCACACGCAGTGGGGCGGCCAGGTGGGTAGTACCCATTCCCGCCACTGGGAGGCAGATATCAGGAACCATTCCCATTTTCTATTCATATTTTTTCTGTCGCCGGTCGGTAAACATCTGTTTACAGACCTCTGCTCAGGATTTTTTGGAATTGACTCGCTTTTAAGTATCTGATTGATTTTTTTGGTATTGAATTGGATTGTTGAATTGGCATGCGCGATAGTGGACCGTTTTTTGATTTTGGATTAACTTTTCTATATAAGATATGTCTGGATCAAGTGTTGTGAGTTTCAGAGTGTGTGTGAGGGCTGATTGTAAGGTGAGGCTACCGAAAGCATCGGTAGACCCTCACACAGTATGTATGAGTTGTAGGGGGCTTAATTGTTTGATTGATAATCGGTGCAATGAATGTGAGAAATTGACCGATGATGATTGGAGAGTATATGAGTCCTATCGCCTTAAATTGGAGCGCGATAGGATCAGAAGGTCTTCCTCCAGGAGTGGTTCTTCCAAAGGTAAGGCTAACATCTCTCCTGCATTAACACCTGTAGTGTTTACAACCCCTAAACCTGTGTTGCCTTCGGGCTCTGATTCTGTGTCGGGAGAAGCGAATGCTCTCTCTCTGATTTTGGAGTCTCTTCGCACTCTGGAGACCAAAGTGAAAGCCTTAGAAACTGGCTCGGTGCAAGTGTGTGATCGTGCCCCCAGTGTTGTGGAGGGGGCGTCAGATCGGCCCCATAATGCCTCTAGGCCTAGACCTCTATCAGACTCCCAAGACCCAGGGAGTAGGTATGTCGAAAGCCGCAAGAGGGTTACGGGGGCTTCCCACCGATCTGGCGTCCCTTCGGCAGGCCCTGTAGCAAAGACCCAGGCTGCCAAGGAGCGCGCACGAGCGCGCGTCCTGAAAGAGTGCTTTTCGTCCTCCGAAGCGTCCTCCCCGCGCAAGGGGTGGAGCGCTCGGAGAGACTCTCGTCCTTTGAAAAGGACGTTTCGTGCGGAGGACGCTTCACGTCCTCTTTCGCCGCTTTCGTCGGAAGACGCGGAGGACGCGTTTCCGCCTCAGAAGAGAGGTAGGATCTCCTCCGATGAGGACGCTAGGTTGCGTGCACGGGGCGTATACCTGAGAAGCAGGTAGCTGTACCTGTGAGAAGGAAGGAGGCGTCCCCCTCGCCCCTCGTCTTCTCACAGGATCAGTCCTGCTTCCTCTGTTCATTCTTCCCCAACGAAGAACATTCTTTTGTCCCTTCAGGACCAGCTATCCTCGCTTATGGCTCAGAGGACTCGCCCAGCAGCAGTCGAGCCTAAGCGGAGGAAGGACCTTAGACTGCCTGTCAAGAGGACTAAGCAGTCTCCTTCTCCTTCACCTACTTCGTCTCGTTCGCCGATCGCTTCTCCTTCGGCGATTCGCCGATCTCGTTTGTCCTCTAGAAGGACGTTACGTCAGGACGCTTTTGAGGAGGACGCTCTGTACGAGGACGTTCGGCAGGACGCTCGTCAGGACGCTTCGTCAGGACGCTTGTCAGGACGCTTGTCAGGACGCTTAGGCAGGACGTTCGTCGGAGGACGCTTCGGTCAGGACGCTAGGCAGGACGTTCGTCAGGACGCTTGCCAGGACGCTAGACAGGACGCTCGGCAGGACGCTCGTCAGGACGCTTGGCAGGAAGCTCGCCAGGACGTTCAGGCCGCCTTTCAAGACGTTTTTGGGGATTCTGACCAAGAAGTCGTACCCCCAGACGCTATTTTACGCGCACAGGCAACGGTATGCCAGCGAAGAAGAAATGTAAGGACGCCTCTCGGGCAGGTGAGACTGCTGCGGAAGGCGCTGAGGACGCTCGTCCTCCTCAGGACGCTCTACCTTCATCGAGCAGTAAGCGTCATAAAGAAGACAGCCGAAATAAGGCTGCCTCTAGCAAGGATAGGGGTCCTTTGATCAAGCCAAGACCTGACATTAGGACGCCCTCTCCTGACAACGGTCTCCTCTTCCGTTTAGAGAAGAAGGAGAGCTAAGTAGTTCGGCTGAATCGGTGAAGAGGACCTGCTGCAGCCCCGTCTATCTCGGACTATAAAGTCCTCGTACGACTCTTTGCGTTCTTCTTTTGAAGACAAATTTCAGCCCGCAGCTCCCAAGTCTCCTCCTTCGCAGTTTTCTTCTTCATCTAAAACTGGAAAACCCCCGGAGTTTGTAGAGATGAAAACTTCTCTCTCAACGAAACGTGCTTTTAAAAAGCTCCAGGATTGGATGGTACGAAGGAGAGACCAAGGCAAGACGACCTTCGCCTTGCCTCCAACTAGACTTAGTGGAAAAGGGGGCATTTGGTATAGAACCAAAGGATGAGTGGGAGTTCGTATCCCTTCTTCGGCTCAAGGAGATTTCTCCAGCCTAGTGGATTTGCAGAGGAGGTCGCTTTACCCTCTGCTAAGGTAACCTGGACCTCGTCGGAGACTGACCATCATTTGAAGGGTCTGCTCAGGACGCTGGAAGTGTTCAACTTCCTTGACTGGTGTTTGGGAGTTCTGGATCTGCAAGCGAGAAGCCCAGAATCTCTCAGTCTGGGGGAGCTGTCCAGCGTGTTAGCATGTATGGACAAAGCCGTCAGGGATGGTTCGGAGGAGCTCGTATCTCATTTTGGAACGGCTTTATTAAAAAAGAGAGCTTTGCTGTGCAACTTCACAGCTCGTTCGGTGACTCCAGCTCAGAAAGCGGATTTGCTGTTTTCGCCTCTTTCGAACCATCTCTTCCCCCAGACTTTGGTAAAGGACCTGACGAACAGCTTACAAGAGAAGGCAACTCAGGACCTTTTGGCCCAGTCTACAAGACGGTCAGCCGTACCTTCAACCTCTTCAGCTGCGGTTCGACCGCCGAAGAAAGTTAAGCCCTTTCGTGGGGCTCCCCCTCGAGAGCAGCTCCTCGAGGGAGAGGGTTTTCACGAGGAAGAGCTTCCTTTAAGCCAAAGCCTTCCAAGTGAGAAGCATGTCCTTCAGACACCAGTCGGAGCCAGACTGAAGTTTTTTGCGGGAGCGTGGAGAGAGAGGAGACACGGACTCTTGGTCCCTCAAGATCGTGGAGCAGGGGTACAAGATCCCCTTTATAGATCTTCCTCCTCTTGCTACGACTCCCAGAGACCTTTCTCCATCCTATCAGGGAGAAAAGAAGAAAGTATTGTTCGATCTCCTTCAGCAGATGATCGACAAAAGAGCGGTGGAACAAGTCGCGGACCTGGGGTCTCCAGGTTTTTACAACAGAATCTTCCTAGTACCGAAGCAGTACGTCATGTTGGCGTCCAGTTCTAGATGTAAGCAGGCTCAATCTTTTCGTGGAAAAGAACAAATTCACGATGGAGACGCCTCATTCTGTTCTGGGAGCATTGAGACCGGGCGACTGGATGGTGTCCTTAGACTTGCAGGACGCGTACTTTCACATCCCGATCCACCCTCTTTCAAGAAAGTATCTAAGGTTTGTCTTAGACAACAAAGTATGGCAGTTCAGAGCTATGTGCTTCGGACTGACCACGGCTCCGATGGTGTTCACAGTAGTAATGAAGAACGTAGCGAGGTGGCTACACTCTTCGGGAATAAGAGTTTCCCTGTACCTTGACGACTGGCTGATCAGTAGGCGTCGTCGAGAGAGAAGTGTCTGAAGGACTTGCAGTTCACTTTAGCCTTAGCGAAGTCCCTGGGACTTCTGGTCAACCTCGAAAAGTCGCATCTGACCCCAACACAGTCCATCGTGTATCTGGGGATTCAGATGGATTCAGTGGCTTTTCGAGCGTTTCCGTCCCAGGAACGTCAGCGGCTAGGCTTAGAAAAGATCTCAGCCTTTCTAAGGAAAGAGACTTGCTCGGCGAGGGAATGGATGAGTCTGCTGGGGACCATTTCCTCGCTAGAAAGGTTTTGTTTGTTTCCTTGGGAAGACTGCACATCAGGCCTCTCCAATTTTTCCTTGCGGACGAGTGGAAGGCCAAGGACGATCTCAATGCCATATTGAGAATATCGCTTCCAATCAAGAACCACCTAAGATGGTGGTTGGACCCTCAGAAGCTTCAAGAGGGCGTGTCCCTAAGTCTTCTGAGCCCCGACCTAGTGTTGTTTTCAGACGCTTCCATCACAGGATGGGGAGCAACACTAGGGGGGAAGGAAGTGTCAGGCTCCTGGAGAGGGGAACAGGTAGCCTGGCATATAAATGTCAAAGAACTGGCAGCAGTATTTCTGTCCCTGCAGTTCTTCGAAAAGAGTTTGGAGAACAAGATTGTTCAGATAAACTCGGACAATACCACAGCACTCGCTTATTTAAAAAACCAGGGAGGAACACACTCCAGAACGTTTGTTTTCCCTAGCGAGAGAGATTCTGCTGTGGGCAAAGAGAAAAAAGGTGACTATCCTGACGAGATTCATTGCAGGAGTGCAAAACGTCAGGGCAGACCTTCTCAGTCGTCGGGACCAAGTCCTACCGACGGAATTGACCTTGAACGAGGACGTTTGTCGAGACCTGTGGATGTTGTGGGGACGTCCACTGGTCGACTTATTCGCAACGTCAAGGACCAAGAGACTTCCTCTTTACTGCTCCCCGGTCCTGGATCCAGAAGCAATCGCGGTAGACGCTTTGCTTTGGAATTGGACGGGCCTAGACTTATACGCCTTCCCACCATTCAAGATTCTGGGGGAAGTCATGAGGAAGTTTGCGGCCTCGGAAGGGAGCGATGGGTTAACCCCTGATCGCTCCGATGTGGCCAGCGAGAGAATGGTTCACAGAGGTCATGTCTTTCCTTGTAGACTTTCCAAGGACATTGCCCTGGAGGAAAGATCTACTCAAACAGCCTCACTTCGAAAGGTTTCACCAAAACCTCTCCGCTCTGGGTCTGACTGCGTTCAGACTATCGAAAAGTTGGCCAGAGCGAGAGGTTTTTCGAAAGCAGCTGCGAGAGCAATCGCACATGCGAGACGTGCTTCCACAAGAGCTGTTTACCAATCGAAGTGGGCTTCCTTCAGGGCATGGTGTAAAAAGGAGGGAGTTTCCTCTTCCTCGACCTCTAGTGAACCAGATAGCTGATTTTCTGCTCTTTCTCAGGAATGTCAGAAATTAGCGGTCCCTACCATCAAGGGATATAAAAGCATGTTGTCAGCGGTTTTTAGGCACAGAGGCCTCGACCTGTCTGACAACAAGGATATTCATGACCTTTTAAAGTCTTTCGAGACCTCGAAGGTTCTTCAAATTAGACCTCCATCATGGAACCTGGATGTAGTCCTTAAATTCCTTATGTCGAGCACTTTCGAACCGCTTCAGACAGCGTCTCTTCGAAACCTGACAAGGAAGGCTCTTTTCCTAACTTCTCTTGCGACGGCTAAGAGAGTTAGTGAAATTCAAGCGTTTAGCAAGTTAATGGGATTCAAAGGGGACAATGCTGTCTGCTCGTTGAACCCAACTTTCTTGGCGAAGAATGAAAATCCTTCGAACCCTTGGCCGAAGACTTTCGAGATCAAGGGTATGTCAAGTCTGGTGGGCCAAGAACCAGAGAGAGTCCTGTGCCCGGTCAGGGCTCTCAAGTTCTACGTGCATAGAACGAAAGAGGTAAGAGGTCCCTCAGGTAACCTCTGGTGCTCTGTGAAGAGACCAGAGTTACCTTTATCGAAGAATGCTGTTGCTTTCTTTCTAAGGGACACCATTCGGGAGGCTCATTCATCTTTCCAGAAGACTGATTTGAGCCTCTTCCGAGTAAAAGCGCACGAAGTCGAGCCGTCGCTACCTCTCTTGCCTTCCAAAAGAACATGTCAATCAAGGACATCCTTGATTGCACCTTTTGGAGGAGTAACTCCGTCTTCGCCTCACATTACCTAAGGGATGTGAGAACGATTTATGACGATTGTAATGCACTGGGGCCGGACCATACGTTTCTGCGGACACAGTATTGGGGTCCGGAAGTAGCTCTTTCCCTATCCCTTAGTTAGGTTTAAGTTAGGTTATTGTGTTTTTAGGTTGTGGTGAGTCTTATGTGAAGATCTCCCATCCTTTAGTTAGTTTTAAGGGGTTTTTGTGAATAGTTGGTCAGGTGGTGGTCAGTTGCTTCGTTGCCCTCATTTGTATGGCCTCGATGGTCTTGTCACGCTGAGGTCTCGCACCCGTTGACAGATCATCCAGAGCGCACCAGCACTACAGGTCTCCACCTGGCTGGCAACTCTGTGATTAAGCAAAAGCAGCCTTACGTGACAGTAATCACATAGTCTACTTTGCAAACAGGTAAGGAACCAAGATGTATATCATCTACTTAATTCAAGTTTCCTAAAAATCCTATTCTGTCTCTTCCCACCATCCGAAGGTGGGATTCAGCTATATATATATCTGTCAGGTAAGTGGCATGAACAAAATGTTATTGTTATTATACAATTAAGTTTGTTCATACTTACCTGGCAGTATATAATAATTAAAGTGCCCGCCCTCCTCCCCTCAGGAGACAGAGACATTAATAAAAATATGAATAGAAAATGGGAATGGTTCCTGATATCCGCCTCCCAGCGGCGGGAATGGGTACTACCACCTGGCCGCCCACTGCGTGTGCCGCGAGTTTTGAAATTTCTGTCGGACGTCAGAAAATACAGCTATATATATATCTGCCAGGTAAGTATGAACAAACTTAATTGTATAATAACAATAACATATTTGTATTTTTGTTAAGATATGTTAAGGATAGACTGTATTAGATCCAACAGTAATTTTAATGTTAATCTTGTTTTGCAGCCTCTTAACATAGAATATGAGGTCAAATGCTTATTACATCAGATGCCATAGAAGTCAGCTTTCTACCCAACAGTCCTTTGTAAATGGAGCAAGTTTTAAGAGCTATAGTGATCTGAGGAGTTCAGGTAACATTATTCCAAGTAATACTGGAAGTCCTGTTTGTGAAGGTTATCTAAAAAGTAGTGGTTTGTTGGCAAGTTTGAATAAAAGCCCAGAAAATAAGAAGTTTTGCAAAAGGGAAAATTCAACCTTTTCCCTTATTCAGGGGGTGTTGAAAGGTATTGTAAATTCAGGATCAAACTTAGCAAAATCCATGAAATCAGTGATTTTTGCCAGTGGTAAGAGACAACCTTTTCAAGGAAGGATGCAAGCTGTTAGTCTTGCCACAAAAAAGAATTGTGATAAGGAAAATGTGATTCCTAGGATTGTGCCATATACCTTCGGAAACCTAAGACATTTTCAGAGATATTTCCTCAGAAATGAAGATATGTTGGTTGATCATGACTCATCTTTCAAACATCAGACATCAACTCCTTGTAGTACAGTAAGTTTCTTTAGTTAATTTTATTCTGTTGATGTTCTAGTAGTGTATGTTCCATTTTTATATATCTATAGTGTTCGGTGATTCTTCAAGGCTAATGGTGATCATCATTGAAACATAAAAAATTCTCCCCTCAAAATAGGAAATTTGGATTATCGTAACTGAGTAACTTTGGCACAGAAAAGAGGTCAGCTTCGATGGGTTAAGAATTTATCTTCAATTGTATCCGACAGTTGACAAAATTTTTGATCAAGTCCAAAACTTCGTAAAAAATTATACTGTATGAATTATGCTGGATTGTGTTTATAATTCAACACATTATAGTTGAGGATCTCTAATAGATCTTCTGACCAATCTTCTGGGAATAAGATTCGGAGTAAATTTTCAGTTTAGAGAAATGTTTCACTCAAAATAAGGTGGGGTATACCTCACAAAAGTGTGGGCTAACTTTGAGGGGCGTAAATCCAAGATGGCAGCCTCTGGCTTATGTCAAACCTATAAAACTCCATATCTTAGGGAAATTTCTCTTTAAAATGCATTTTTGGTATCTAGTTAGTATAAGTTTTTGAGGTCAACGATTGTTTGTTATGTTAAAGTTTAGTTTTCTCCTACATTTTCTGTTAAGAGTTAAAAATACTTGTTAAGTATCAGTCAAGTTTTTCACTGAAAAAATCACTGATTTGATATATAGGTAAAGACCCCAATTAGTACTCTTTCCCCAATTAGTACGCATTGATAAAAAAAAACTTCTCAGGAATTATGTAAGAAGAGTACTGCAATAAAAGAATATGTCAAGTAAAGCTTGACATCAATGTTAAATATGAAGTAACTTTTGAGCATTTATTTTGAAAGGAAATGGTGGGAAAAAAATATTTTGTGAAAATATCCAACAATTTTTACATATCCTTAGGAGAAATGTAAGAGTAGAAATTTCTGAAGAAACCACTTTTAAGATATACAACTGATAGCTTTCTTTCTTGTTTGCTTTCAGATATAAAGATGAGGGATTAAATTAGCTTCTGACACTAAGAAGAAAAAAAATACATGTAAGGGGGTGGGGGAGATGGGTGCGTACTAATTGGATCAAATAATATGGGTTACCCCAATTAGTACGCAGTTTTTCAAAACATATTTAGAAGGTTGTATGCAGTGTTGACATAATATTCCACCTTTGTCCTAAGTGCCTTTGACAAAAGGGTGAATTTCCAAAGAACATTTTAGGAGTGACTGCCTTATGAACTCTGGAACTTTTGCACCAGTTAGTACGCGCGTGTAAGACCCCATTTGTACGCACGTACTAATGGGTACTGATCACTTAGACGCGCGTACAGATACTTGTACGCAACATGAAATAATTTGTACGCACTTTAAATTATGCATGTCATTATGAGTTTTTACTTCCACAGGTTGTAGAAAGTTAATTATACAGTAATTAGGCCTAGCCTACATTCTTAAAAATGAAACCCGCAGTTAAACACACAAAGAACAGAGAGCCAAAAGGAAAACGAAGGCAGTATAGTGAAGAAGCTCTCAATGCTGCCATTCAAGATGTAACAGATTAAGTATCCCAGTACTTCATCAAAATTTAAAGAAGCAGGTCTATGATGATATTTCCTCTCTCTCTCTCTCTTTTACTTGCAATTTTTTGGCAGTAAATGGAGCCTGCATGTCTTTTATTTTTTATAGGATGGTTATGTCTTTTCGAGGTGCTGGTAGAAAACATAATGTACCAGAAGCCACAGTTAGGCATAAAATGTCTGGATTTTGTCCAAGAAACTGTAGCAAACCTGGTCCAAAGACACTGTTAACGGAGGCAGAGGAAGAAGTTTTGGTAAATTACATATGTCAATCCCGAAAGAGGGCACATCCTGTCACCAAACGTAATGTACTTTCTGCAGTCACGAGTATACTTCAGGAAGAAAAGGAAGAATGAATGCAAAGAAAAAAACCTCCCACTTTCCATGGAAATACCCCTGGAAAGAAGTGGTTTTCCCTATTTCTGAAAAGACATCCAAACATATGTTTTAGAACTCCAGAGTCACTTAGCAATGCAAGGAAAAATTTAAATGTTGCTACAATCAAACAATGGTTTAACCTAACCAGAGACTATTTACAAGAGGTTAATGCTTTGGATATCTTGAATGATTCCTCCAGAATTTATAACATTGATGAATCTGGCTTTACGCTCTCACCTAAACATGGACGAGTCCTTGCAATTAAAGGATCAAAGCACGTTTTTGAGGAAGTTTCAGTGTATGAGAAAGCAAATATCACAGTACTAGCAAATGTATGTGCAAATGGTTCAGTACCACCACCAATGATAATATATCCAAGAAAGAGAATTAACATTATGATTGCTGAAAAATTCCCAGTGAAAATACAAAAGTGCCAGGTATCATCCAAAGGGCGAATGACAACACCCTAGGAGGTTTATGTGGCAAGGGACAGTTACTGTAATCAGTGGAGGCCTTTTATAATTATAAAATATAATAATAACCTCACCATGCCACTGGCTAGAGTTTTAGGCTAAACTTTTCCTTTCATTAACAACTTTACAACAGTATTACCGTTAAAGCCTATTCTTTTCATATCTTCAGGTGAAAGATAAGGATGATGGATGTTTAGCAGTGGCTTTTCTTAAGGAGAAAACTAAAGGATTTTACTTTACTCCTGAGGTAGAAGAATTGTCATACCCGGTGCACCCCGAAGAACTAGTCTTACAGCCACCAAAACCTCTCTCAATAAAAAGAACATTTGGATTCTCATTTCCCATTTCTCTGAAAGAGAGACTAAAGGCTTACTTTGAACAGTAGGAGACAAGTAGCAGCTTAGTATGAAAATTTTGTAATCAGTTTTAGAACTTTGATAAAGGTTTAAAACTGTTTTGCGACATCGCATTTTTTTTTTCATATTTCTACCTGTCATCTAAATGGCCCAGTAAACATAATTTTAGTTTTTTCTATCTATAAAAGCTTTCAAAACATTCATTTTGTTAGTTTATAATAATTTTCAGCATGTATTTTCCTCTATGAATGAAAAAAGCGGGGATAAAGTTAAATAAAGAACTATCGCTTCAAATTTGCATTTTATTATCATTGTGGCCGTAAAAATATAGGGAATGTTATGGCTATTTTGAAAAGTACCAGTCTTAAAATAGTCAGTAGACCTTCGATTCTGATATATTGGTCAGGCAGTTCAATATCTTGAAACATATGAGAAGTACAAGACAATGAGTACTAATTGGGTCAAGCGAGTGCAAAATAGGAAATAGTTATCCTAATCGTACGCACCCACATTTAATTCATCTATTTTCCAAGATAATGCACTCAGCCAAAATACCTCTATATATGTTATTGGGAATTTATCTGGGTTCACACTGATATCATTACTGATTCTCTAAGCCTTGTGGGTTTTTTTTGTGTACTAAAAACTTTGACGTAAGTGACGATTTCCGAGTACTAATTGGGGTCTTTACCCTAGGTACATAGGGTAGTACATATTTGAAAACTATAGATGATACATAATAGCACAGTTTTATTGGTAATTTGCAATGACTCTAAAGTGTCCATTAAAGTTCTTATCATTTGTGATATAACTGCTTAATGGGAGTCCTCCACTAGTATATATACATTAACCCTTAAACGCCGAAGCGGTAAAATAAAAATTGTCTTCCGTGTACCGGAGGTGTTTTGGAGTGAGCGCGGAAGCGGAAAAATTTTTTTTTTCAAAAAATCACAGCGTGCTTAGTTTTCAAGATTAAGAGTTCATTTTTGGCTCCTTTTTTTGTCATTGGCTGAAGTTTAGTATGCAACCATCAGAAATGGAAAAAATTATCATTATCATATATAAATAATGCAATATATGATAGCGCAAAAACGAAATTTCATATATAATTGTATTCAAATCGTGCTGTGTGCAAAACGGTAAAAAGTTACTTTTTTTCGTTGTAATGAACACTAAATTGCGATCATTTTGGTATATAACACATTGTAAAACGCTAAAAGCAACACAGAGAAAATATTATCACAAAATAATGCATGACTTCGTAACGCGCGTACATAAACAAATATTTTTTTCAAAAATTCACGATAAATTGAAATATTGTCCTAGAGACTTCCAATTTCTTTCAAAATGAAGACAAATGATTGATTATTACTATACTGTAAGATTATTAGCTTACAATATCTGATGAGTTAAAGTTGACCGAATGTCGAATTTTTTTATATATATTTTTTTTGTATGCAATTATTTAGGAAATTAAAAAAGCTACAACCTTCAAATATTTTTCGTTTTATTCTAGAAGAAATTGCGCACATTTTCCTATATAAAACTCTATGAAATGCCTAATATGAAACGGAGCAAATATTCTGAGAATGGGACGTATGCATTTCGGAGATTTGTGGCGGAGAATCCGCGCGCGGAGGGAAGGAAAGTTTCTTTTTTAAATTCACCATAAATCTAAATATTGTGCTACAGACTTCGAATTTGTTTCAAGATGAAGATAAATGACTGAATATTACAAGACTGTAAGAGTTTTAGCTTACAATTGCGTTTTTCGACCATTTCGGTAGAGTCAAAGTTGACCAAATGTGGTTTTTTCTATTTATCGTGATTTATATATACAAATATTTAAAAAATGAGAAAAGCTACAACCTTCAATTATTTTTTGTTGTATTCTACATGAAATTGCACACATTTTCATATATAAAACTTTATGTAACGGCTAATTTAAAATGGTGCAAACATTACCACAATGGCACATATGATTTTTTCGGAAGAGTTACCGCGCAGACGTAAAGAAAATGTTATTTTTTTCATAAATTCACCATAAATCGAAATATTGTGCCAGAGACTTTCAATTTGTTGCAAAATGAAGGTAAATGATTGAATATTACTAGAATATAAGCGTTTTAGCTTACAATTGCGTTTTTCGACCATTTCGGTAGTCAAAGTTGACCAAGGGTTGAAAATTTGTCACATCATTTTTTATATGAAAATATTTCAAAATTGATAAAAGCTACAACCATGGGTTGTTTTTAGTTGTATTGTGCATGAAATTGCGCACATATCCATACATAAAACTTTATGTAACGGCTAATTTTAAAATGGTGCGAACATTACCACAATCGCAGGTATGATTTTTTTCGGAAGAGTTACCGCGCGGACGTAAGGAAAAAGTTTTTTCATAAATTCACCATAAATCGAAATATTGTGCTAGAGACTTCTAATTAGTTGCAAAATTAAGGTAAATGATTGAATATTACTAAAATAAAAGAGTTTTAGCTTACCATTACATTTTTCGACCATTTCGGTAGAGTCAAAGTTGACCAAAGGTTGATATTTTGGCCCTTATCGTTATTTATATGAAAATATCTCAAAACTGATAAAAGCTACAATCATGAGTATTTTTTTGTTGTATTCTACATAAAAATGCGCACATTTCCATATATAGTACTTCATGTAACGGCTAATTTAAAATGGTACAAACATTATGTCAAAGTGACTAAATAATTTCCGAGATGTGTCTCAGATACTTTTTAGTGCGGCAAGAAAGAAATTCGCGCTTGCGCGCCCGCGTAACAATTGTAAACAAAACAACACCTTGATCCGTGAACTCCCAGCATCCTCCAAGGCGCATGATTCAAGAGTTTTCGGCTGGTAGGCCTAAAAGTATTTTTCCGCGAATTTTTAAAATTTTGTATGTCGACGTAAAATACGTCCAGTCGGCACCCGAGAGACAAAAAATGTTGACGTAAAATACGTCCAGTCGGCGTTTAAGGGTTAACTTGAACTGAACCCTTTTTTTTTTTTAGATCTGCTAAGCTATTAACAATAATCAATTTCATACATTCAACTTCCCTGTCAGATATATACTTAGCTATAGACTCCGTCGTCCCCGACAGAAATTCAAATTTCGCGGCACACACTACAGGTAGGTCAGGTGATCCCGCCGCCTGCCGCTGGGTGGCAGGAATAGGAACTATTACCGTTTTAAGCCAGATTTTTCTCTGTCGCGGTACTAGTAACATTGTTGCTAGTTCCTCCTGACTTGAATTTCGAATTTCATTACGCCGTTGATCTTTTGGACTGCTATTTGGTGACGTATTGGATCTTTGGTTTGGCATACGCTATTGTGGACTGTTTTTTGGATTTGGCTTTGGAATTTCTCATAATGTCTGACGTGTCGATTTCGTTCAGTGTGTGTGTGAATGAGAATTGTTTTGTGAGACTGCCGAAAGCTTCGGTGGATCCTCATACCACTTGTAAAAATTGTAGAGGGAATGTATGCTCTCAATTGAATACATGTGATGAGTGCAAGAATTTGAATGAGGAGGAATGGAAGTTGCTTAATTCCTACCTAAGAAAGTTGGAGAGAGATAGGGCTAGAAAAGCCTCTTCCAAGAGTGTAAGTAGGTCGGTCTCTAACGAGCCAGTTAGCGGACTATTGCCTGTTGATAACCCTATTGTTTCTCCCATACAGCTTTACCTTCCCGGATTATCGGACTCGGCAAGCTCAACATCTGAAATTGCGAGTCTGAAAGCTTCGCTTAAGCATATGGAACAAAAAATTAAAGAACTGGAAGGTAAGTGCAGTGAAAGTGTTCCCAGTGAAGTGGAGGGTGCGTCTGATCGGCTCTGTCTCGCTCCCAGGCCTAGACCTCTTTCAAGCTCCCAAGACCAGTGGAGAAGAAATGTCGAAAGCCGCAGGGAGGTTTCAGAGAATCCCCACCGGTCAGGCGTCCCCTCGGCAGATCCTGTAGTTACGTCCTGGGCTGCCAAGGATAGTCGTTGGAAAGACGTCCTGAAACAGTGTTTTTCTTCGTCTGATTCCTCATCTAAAAAAGGATGGAGTTCAGATAGATTGTCGAGACATTCGAAGAGATCTTGGAAGTCTCCTTCATTTGACTCAAGCCCTGAAGAATTTCCGGAAGAATATCCTCCGGAAAAGAGGAAGAAGAAGGTATATTCAGAAGCTCCTTCTCCTGCATCGGAAATTGGAAAGAGAGACGTAGCTACGAAGATGTTAGAGGATATGCAGAAACAGATATCTTCGCTAGTAGGAGTTCTTAAGTCTGATCCGCCTAGAAGGAAGGATAGATTTCTCCCGATCAAAAGATCCCGTCCTTCAGAACTATCTGAGAGCTCGGATGAGGCGCCTGCCAGAAGCCTGGCGCCAGCCAGATGTCAGGCTACTGTCAAGCGCAAAACGCCGTCAAGGCGACATGATATATATAGGGAACTTCCTACTAGAAAGAAAGCACATGAGATGTCCGAATCGAGGAGTAAAATTGGAACTCCCGAAATCGGACGAACTCCTGAAATGAGGCGCAAAGAGCCTGAAGCGCCTGAAGGGAGGCGCAAAGTAACTGAAGATCCTGGAACTCTTTTGGCGAGGCGAAAAGAGTCTGGAGCGCCTGAAATGAGGCGTAAAGCTCCTCAAGTAATAGAAATGAGGCGCAACGCGCCTGAAAAGCCTGAAGTGGCTAAAAGGAAATATTTAACTCCTGGAGAGCCTAGAGCGCCTGAAATGAAACATAGAGCGCCTGGAGAGCCTAGAACGCCTCAAAGGAAAAGCAAAGCGCCTAGAGAGCCTGAGGCGCCTGAAAGAAGAAGCAAAGCGCCTAAAGAGCCTGAGGCACCTGAAACGAGGCGCAAAGCGCCTGAAGAGCCTGAAGCGTCCGAATGGGGGCGCAAGGTGCCTGGAAAGCCTGAAGCGGCTGAAACAAGACGTAAAGCGTCTAGAGCGCCTGAAAGCAGGCGCAAGGATTTGTACAATCCAGAATACAGTTTGGATGAGTTATCGGAGTTTGAAGCGGACTTGGAGGCTCCTCTTTGGGATTTTTCTCAAAGATTTCAATTTTCCCCTGACAGGGTCTCTAGGTGTCGCACAGGTGATCGTAGCCCCTGTCGGGAAGGAATTGATCATGAAAAAAGGGAACGACATTTAAGGACTTCTCCTGGTAGGGACGAAAGTTGTCGCACAGGCGACCGTCGTCCTTGTCAGGAGGGCCTTAGGGTAAAAGAACAACATCGGCCTTCTCCTGGCAGGGACTCAAGATGTCGCACAAGCGACCGTAGCCCTTGTCAGGTTGCAGCCGGTGTTGCTAACAAGCCCTGTGCATTCCCGAGAGAGGAGTCCTCTGGTCGCACACTCTTCTCCGAATAAAACTCAACCGGAATTGGAGGATGTTTCGGACTCTGAAGAAAACAAGGGGGCAGGTCTTTCTGATTATAAGATATTAGCAGCCCTCTTGTTAAAAGAATTTGGAGAGTCTCTGAGTCCTGCTGCCCCTCCTTCTCCTCGGTCTTTATTTTCGAGTACGAAGGCTGCGAAGTCTTCCTCTTTCTTGAAGATGCAACCGACCATTTCAATGAAGAGGGCTTTGCAGTCGGTCGGAAATTGGCTTAAAACCAAGGAGGAGGCGGGGAAGACTGTGTTTACCTGCCCCCCTTCCAGGCTATCCGGGAAGAGAGGGATTTGGTATAGCACAGGAGAATCTATGGGACTTTCTCTTCCCTCATCTGCTGAGGCGGACTTCTCGACCTTGGTGGATTCGGCAAGGAGGCATGCACTTCCATCGGGGGGGGCCAAAAAAAAAACCCAAGGCTGGGGGTACAATGTTTCCTGAAATGGACCATCTCCTAAAGGGAATATTCCATGTCTTGGAAGTTTTTAACTTCCTAGATTGGTCCCTTGGGGCTTTGGCCAACAAGATGCAAGACCCTCAGTTTTTGGAACCAGAAGTCTTGCATAGTGTTTTGGCATGCATGGACAAGGCAGTGCAGGACGGATCGGCTGAGTGGCATCCTTGTTCGGGACAGGAGTATTAAAGAAGAGGTGGGGCTGTCTTTGGTTCATTTCTTACCAAAGCAGTCTCTCCAGTACAGAGGGCTTCTCTTTTATACGCCCCTCTGTCTAAACAGCTGTTTCCTTCTCAGTTGGTAAAGGACATTTCCCATACGCTTACTGAGAAGGCAACACAGGATTTGCTGGTACATTCTGCTAAGAAGCCTAGACCAGCTGCTTCTGTCTCGAAGAGGGAGCCAAGACCTGCCCAACAGCCCTTTCGAGGTAGAGCTTTTAGCC
This sequence comes from Macrobrachium nipponense, assembly GCF_015104395.2. Lineage (NCBI taxonomy): Eukaryota > Metazoa > Arthropoda > Malacostraca > Decapoda > Palaemonidae > Macrobrachium > Macrobrachium nipponense. The sequence continues at coordinate 52,834,241 of NC_061087.1, forward strand.
GAGCCCCAAGGAAGAGAGGAGGAGAGGAGGAAGATCTTCCATTAGAGTTCCAAAGAAGAACGCAAAATGAGATTCCAGTCCTCCAATCACCAGTAGGGGCCAGACTTCTGGGATTCTCGGAAGCATGGGCTTCAATGAAAGCAGAGTCTTGGTCTCTACAAGTGCTGAGGAAAGGATACCTCATCCCCTTCAAGAACAGACCTCCACTGACGACAACTCCGAGGGAGCTTTCAGCGAGATACAAAGACCCTGTAAAGAGAGAGATCCTTCTTGGGTTGGTGCAGCAAATGTTGGAGAAAGAGGCCATCGAGGTAGTACAGGATCCGCACTCCCGAGGTTTTTACAATCGCCTATTTTTGGTGCCGAAAGCCTCGGGGGGGTGGAGGCCGGTCCTGGACGTGAGTGCATTGAATTGCTTCGTGGAGAAGACAAAGTTCTCCATGGAGACATCCAACTTGGTTCTCTCTGCTCTCCGTCCAGGAGATTGGATGGTCTCCCTCGACCTGCAAGATGCATACTTTCACGTCCCCCTGCATCATTCGTCGAAGAAATATCTTCGATTCATGGTGCAGGGAAGGATTTATCAGTTCAGGGCTTTGTGTTTCGGCCTCTCGACGGCTCCTCAGGTGTTTACAGCGTTGATGAGAAACGTAGCAAGATGGCTACATCTGAAGGGGGTGAGGATATCTCTTTACCTAGACGATTGGCTTATAAGAGCGCAGACAAGACAAAAGTGCTTGGAGGACTTGGAGATAGCTCTTCAATTGACCAGATCTCTCGGATTGCTCGTAAACCTCGAGAAGTCTCACACAATCCCCAGTCAGACTATCGTCTATCTGGGGATTCGGATGGATTCTCGGGATTTTCGAGCGTATCCATCCCAGGAAAGAATCTCGAAAGGGTTGGAAAAAATCTGTCTTCCAAGAGAAAGAACAAAGCTCAGCGAGGGAATGGCTCAGTCTTCTGGGCACTCTTTCCTCGCTGGAGCAGTTCATCTCTCTAGGGAGACTGAATCTGAGACCCTTGCAGTTCCATCTCAGAAGGAGTTGGAACAGAAGAAAAGGAGATCTTTTGGATACCTTTCCTATAGGGAAGAGTATCAAACCACCTTTACGATGGTGTTTAGAACCACTGAGAAGAAACGAAGGAGTGTCCTTGGCCCTTCAGAACCCTCACCTAGTGTTATTCTCAGACGCTTCGGACACGGGGTGGGGAGCAACACTAGGGACAAAGGAAGTGTCTGGCAGTTGGACAGAAGAACAGAAGGCCTGGCACATAAATGCAAAGGAACTCTTAGCAGTGCACTTAGCACTGCAGTTTTTCGAGAACGAAGTCAGAGGCGTGGTGGTCCAAGTCAACTCGGACAACACCACGGCTCTGCTTATATAAGAAAACAAGGGGGACACACTCTTTCTCCCTTTACCAACTAGCAAGGGATCTGTTGATATGGGCAGAAGAAAGAGGGATTCGACTCCTGACGAGGTTTGTTCAAGGAGGGAAGAATATAAGAGCAGACAGATTGAGCAGGAAAAACCAGGTCCTTCCAACAGAGTGGACCCTTCATTCACAAGTCTGCCAGCAACTATGGTCTCTTTGGGGGAAGCCTCAAGTGGACCTGTTTGCAACATTCCTATCCAGGAGGATGGAGAACTTTTGCTCGTTGGGGGACGATCCCAGAGCATTATCCATAGATGCCATGCTCATGGATTGGAAGGGCATAGACGCTTATGTGTTTCCCCATTCAAAGATGCTGGGGGAAGTAATGAGAAAGTTCGTGTCCTCTGAGGGAATGAGGATGACATTGATCGCTCCTTATTGGCCTGCAAGAGAATGGTTCACAGAGGTACAGGAATGGATAGTGGACTTCCCCAGATCTCTTCCCGAAAGGGCAGATCTGCTCAAACAACCCCACTTCGAGAGATATCACAAAAATATCCACGCTCTCGCTCTGACTGCCTTTCGACTATCGAAAGACTGGTCAGAGCGAGAGGCTTTTCTCGCAAAGCGGCAAAAGCAATTGCTGGAGCAAGAAGGTCCTCAACCATGCGGATATACCAATCGAAGTGGGAAGTTTTCCGTAGATGGTGTAAGGCGAAGAAGCTGTCCTCCTCTGATACCTCTGTGACCGAAATTGCTGATTTTCTTTTGTTTTTACGAGAAGAATCTCATCTGGCAGTGTCAACCATTAAAGGTTATAAGAGCATGTTATCAGCTGTGTTCAGGAATAGGGGCCTGAACATAGAGAATAACAAAGATCTGCATGATTTAATTAGATCATTTGAAACTACAAAATTAGAACTTCTCTCACCCCTAGTTGGAATCTGGATGTGGTTCTCAAATATCTTATGTCGGAGAGATTTGAACCTCCCGATAAAGCTACTTTCCGGGACTTGACTAGAAAATGCATTTTCTTAATAGCTCTCGCCACTGCGAAAAATGTGAGTGAGCTGCAAGCGCTTGACTCTAGAGTGGGTTTTAAGAAGGATTCAGCTGTATTGTTCTTTAAACCTTTATTTCTAGCTAAAAATGAAAACCCCTCGAGACCTTGGCCTAGGACTTTTGAAGTAAAAGGCCTTTCTCAATTAGTTGGGAATGAAATGGAAAGAACTTTATGTCCTGTGAGAACTTTGAAGTTTTACCTGCAGAAGAAGAAGCAGTTGCAGGTTGCAATCAAAGTTTATGGTGTGCAGTTTAAAGGACCCTAGAAGAGCTATGTCAAAGAATGCCTTAGCATTTTTTGTTAGGAACATCATAACTGAGCCCACATTGAGCTGTGATAGTGAGGCATATAAGACCTTAAGGGTAAAAGCACACGAAGTACGTGCAGTCGCTACATCATTGTCGTTCAACAAGAACATGTCAATGAAGAACATCTTAGCGGCCACGTATTGGAGCTGTAACTCAGTGTTCGCCTCACATTACTTGAAAGATGTGAGAGTGACATATGAGAAATGCTTCTCTCTAGGGCCCTATGTATCAGCGGATACAGTGCTGGGGAAAGGGGAGAAGACTGATCCTTAATATTGATTTTTGTCCTTATATTTTATATTGTGATTTAAAAATTATTGGAGTTGAGTTTTTTAGGTTGTTTGAAAGGTGTTTGGGGATAACGCCTTTCAATCATATTTACTAATCCACGGTTAGGATCGGGTGATCGGGATCAGGATTTACTCCTTTATATGCCAAGAGGCATAGGTATATTGTCATGTAAGTGAATAAGACTCCAGTGACAATTGCCATTAGGTTCTGTTGAGTAAGTGGATAAGACCCCATTGACAGTCCTTTTCAAGAGTTCTCAGCCATAGGGCACACCCTCGCTGAAGCTTTTGAGGCGAAGCAGACTTCTCAGCACAAGCTAAGAAATCTTCCGCCTAAACAGGTAGGAACTAGGGTATTATTAATTAACTTGTATTACCTACAACATATGTTGTTTACCTATTAGGTCAGTAATTAGCTGTCTCTTGCCCTCCGCCAAAGGTGCCAATCAGCTAAGTATATATCTGACAGGGAAGTTGAATGTATGAAAATGATATTGTTATTGTACAATAAAGTTTCATACATACTTACCTGGCAGATAAATACGATCGTATGGCCCACCCAACCTCCCCTCAGGAGACAGGTGGAAGAGAAAAATCTGGCTTAAAACGGTAATAGTTCCTATTCCTGCCACCCAGCGGCAGGCGGCGGGATCACCTGACCTACCTGTAGTGTGTGCCGCGAAATTTGAATTTCTGTCTGGGACGACGGAGTCTATAGCTAAGTATATATCTGCCAGGTAAGTATGTATGAAACTTTATTGTACAATAACAATATCATTCTTATTAATATAGGATACCTCCATGTAGTGTCAAAAAAGACTGCTACAGTTATTTGTTTTCGTTCAAATCCTCTGCGTATACGGTCTTCTAGGATAGAGAGAGAATCTAATGTAGACCTGTTACACAGTGACCCAAATTGAGTGGATGTTAAAATTTTGTTTTCTCGAATGTGCCATGTAGTCGAGCATTTACCATCTTTTCAAGTAATTTGGATAAGCAACTTGTTACAGATATTGGTCTGTAATTATTAACATTGCTTGGATCCTTTCCAGGTTTGGGGATAGGAATAATTATAGCTTTATGCCATTCACCAGGAAATAAATTCTAAAGCCATAAATGATTATAAAATTGTAATAAGTATGACTTTGCCAAAGGTGCTAAGTGGTCGATCATCTCAAAACATATTCCAACTCTTCCATATTAAATTTTCTGTTATAATATATATCTTGTATTTCAAAATTTATTGTTAGTTCTTCATTATTTTTCTTTGTGCGGAATTGTTTATCTAAATTTTTATTGCTACTTACTTTTCTTAGTTTTCTCCTATTATATTACTTATTTCTTTTCGATCAAGTATTCTTTTTCCATCTTTCAATATGGCCTGTCTAGGTGGTTTAACATGGGTACCATCTATTTTTCTGAATTTTTCCCAGATTTTTTAGTATGGCAGTATTATTAGAGATCTGATACATATTTCCTCCATGAAGGTGTTCTTCCTTGAATTACTTCCTTTTAAAATTTTGCAGATATTTTGTTGTATATAGGTTTTAATGTATCAATTTCTAGTAATAATATAGTAATTTTTTGTAAAGTTCCTTCTAATATTGGTAACGTTATATTTATTTTACTGAACTTTCAAATAAATTATCTAGTCGTCCCCCTATTGAGTGTTTTATATTAGTAAGCTCTGTTAGTTTATCAGACCACCATGGGACTTAGTGTTTTGTTGGATGGGGCTTTGACTTTGGTATTGCTTGATCAGCAGCCTTTTTAATGAAATCAACAAGAATTTTGTTGGTTTCATTATGGTCTTTTAAATATTCAAATGGTTGGATATTTCTTGTGTGCATTTCATATTTCTCCCAATCTGCTCTATTAATGTTACAATGAGAAACATGTTTTGCAGGATTATTATGTAATAAGGATATTAATATTGGGAAATGATCACTGGTGTGCAAGTCATCAAACTATATTCCAATCTATTCTGTCAACTATGTGTTGTACAAAGAGTTAGGTCTACCGAGGAAAAAATGTTCCATGTGTTTTCGAAAAATATGTACATACTAATTTCGTCATCATTTATACAGTAAATGTCGTTTGACTCAATGAACTCTTCAATTTTACTCCCTGCTCTATTTGAGATTGTACAGTTACAGTCCCATATCGGGTTGTGAGCATTAAAATCCCCTACTGTCAATGTAGGTTCTCCGGCATTGCCAAACAAATCCCTAAGTTTTTCTATGTCGTAATTTTTGTTAGGTGCTAAGTGGTCGATCATCTCAAAACATATTCCAACTCTTCCATATTAAATTTTCTGTTATTATATACATATATCTTGTGTTTCAAAATTTATTGTTTGTTCTTCCTTATTTTTCTTTGTGCGGAATTGTTCATCTAAATTTTTATCGCTACTTACTTTTGCTAAGTTTTCTCCAATGCGAAAAATTTAACGGCTCTACATACGAAAAGTTTTCAAGATAAGAAAGGTTTCTGAAAGTCCGAGATTTGCCCGGATAACAATTTTGAAACTCGCGCCGCCATCTTAGTACAGGCAGTCCCCGGGTTACGACGGGGGTTCCGTTCTTAAGACGTGTCGTAACCTGAAAATCGTCCTAAGCCGGAACGACGTCGGAAAAATGTCTTAAACTAATAAAAAGTTATAAAAACCTTACTTGTAATCCTTTGGTTACACTACATGTAGTTTCCTTAAGTTTGATGTACAACCTGGAGTTATATTTTCTTCAGAAAATGTTGGTTCTTGAAGGTAAAAACCTTATTATAACCCTTAGGTTACAGTTACACTACATGTATAGCTTCCTGAAGTTTTATGTACAACCTGGAGTAATATTTTCATCAGAAAATGGTTGTTTTTGAAGGTAAAATCCTTATTGTAATCCTTTGGTTACAGTTGCACTACCTGTATAGTTTCCTGAAGTTTGATGTACAACCTGGAGTTACATATTTTCATCCAAAAATGGTGTTTCTGGAAGGTAAAAGTATACACAATTAATACAAAATACTACACAAAGTCCTGAATGCAATATGTAAATTAGAGTATATCAAGAGTAAAAGAGTTAATGTATGTATAATTCCTTACTTTTAGTTTAAAGTTGTTGTGCTATGTAACCCTGGACAAAGTTTTATGTGGCCACATAGCCTACATCATTCAGGGGATTCTGGGCTTCTGGAATGTACAAAAAATTATGTAAGTCAGTCCTCTATGCATAGTAAGTTACATACAGTATACCATACAGTGGTTTATAAGTTAATGTATGTGTAATTCCTTACTTTTAGTTTAAAGTTGTTGTGCTATGTAACCCTGGACAAAGTTTTATGTGGCCCCATAGCCTACATCATTCAGGGGGTTCTGGGATTCTGGAATGTACTTAAAATATTATGTAAGTCCTCTATGCATAGTAAGTTACATACAGTATACCATACAGTGGTTTATAAGATATGACATATAGTATAAAACTTAGTTAATGTATGTATAATTCCTTACTTTTAGTTTAAAGTTGTTGTGCTATGTAAACCTGGACAACTTTTTGGAGCGCCTGCCGATTGGTCGGGCACGAGTACTTTCTGCTAGAGCATCGGCGGACGAATACAAACAAGATGGCGGCCATTTGTTTTGGCGCTAGTTTTGAAAACGTGTAGTGTTGGAAAACCCGAAAACCTAAAAAAAAAACAAAAAAACGGTAATGGGGGGGGGGACTCTATGGGGAACCGGGGTTTTTGGGTGGGGGGAGAACACAAGAGTTTTGGTTAAAAGTAAATGAAAACGGTAAGGGGGGACCTATTGGGAAACCGGGGTTTTTTGGGTGGGGAGAGAGGCAGACGACGACAATGAAAAAGGAAAACCACGAAACCCTAGCAGACGGAACCCGTGGCCAACTAAACTGTAGCAGCTCCTCCCCATACTCAGTTTAGTTGGCCACGTTTAATGTCTACTAGTTAATCGGTTCATGAGATGTGTGGCCTAGGTTACTAAACTGTCCCCCTGCTCAACATTCGTAGACTGAACATATGGGCTATTAGCCTAATAGAACGTTCATGTATGAAATGCGGTACATGGCCAACTGAACTGATCGTAACCAAACGAACCAACCTAACCAAACTTAGGACCCCTAACACTGTTTTCGTTGGCCTACTTTGGAAAAAAGAGAAAGATGCGGAAATCCACGAAACGGCTGTGGTTCAACATTCGTAGACCGAACATATGGGCTATTAGCCTAGTAGAACGTTCATGTATGAAATGCGGTACATGGCCAACTGAACTGATCGTAACCAAACGAACCAACCTAACCAAACTTAGGACCCCTAACACTGTTTTCATTGGCCTACTTTGGAAAAAAGAGAAAGATGCGGAAATCCACGAAACGGCTGTGGTTGACCCCTACTCTGCATTCGTAGACCGAACATAGCCCAAGCAAAGGTTTTTGCACAAGATGCATAGAAAAAAAAAACGAATGTACCTAACTAAAAATGACCGTAACGAAACGAACCCACCTAAGCCGAGTTAGAACTGGTGGACTAACACTGTTTTCGTTGGCCTACTTTGAAAAAAAATAAAGATAATTGAATCGAGCAAGCTCGTATGTTCTGGAAAAAAAAAAAAAGTATAAAACCGGACTTACCTTTCTTGGGTTGGAAATCGGAAATCGGCAGACAAGTCGGACGGGTAGAACTAAAGCTGGAAATCGGAATCGTCAGACAATTCGGACGGTTCGAACCTTCCTCTCTTCGGAGCTGGCTGGAGTGATTTTGGCGGGATCGGGCCGGATGAAATTGGGGGGAGAAACACTCGTGTTTTCAACGGATCCGTTTGGGTGGAGCGATCTATCAATGATTGTTGCGTTTCAGTGGAATTAGACCGCATTTTGACGGGTGTTGAAACTACTCTATTTAATGGATATGCACGTTTAACTAATTCTAAAAATGCTTTAAAAGGACAATCTACATTTGAAAGGTAACGCTTCTTAATGCAATACATGGAAAAATATGAACTATATATAATTTTTTACTGTACCACTTCTAGGCAAAACATTTCGTTTCAAGACCCGCCATGTGGATTCTATTGTGTTTGTGTGTATGCGTTTATCATCGGGATCAACAAAATATAGTGAATGGTTTACGTTGAGGTGTGTTTTGAAATGCTGACTTAAAGTGTGGTAGGATTTCCAACAATCTGAAATTACGGTTGACTCTGGATGAATGTTTTCAATTAAAATTGGGAGGAGTGTTTCTACAGATCTATCGGGAACAACTTGAAAGAATGTGTCCTTTGTTTTTATACATTCAACTTACCCGTCAGATATATACATAGCTATTACTCCGTCGTCCGACAGAAATTCGAAATTCGCGGCACACGTGGCAGGTAGGTCAGGTGATCTACCCCCCCGCCGCTGGGTGGCGGGAATAGGAACCATACCCGTTTTCTAATTCATAATTTTTCTGTCGCTGGAATGTAAACAACGTTTGCAGTTCCTCCTGATGGATTTTCGTGTTTCATCGCCATCGATCGTCTGGGCTAACTTTTACAGGGAATAATGGATCTTTGTTCGGCATACGCTTTTTGTTAACTTTTTGATAATATTAAACTTCGAAAATTTCGGGAAGATTAGTTGACGTGTAACTACCGAAGTTTTCGGTAGACCTCATGCACTTCACGAAAGTGAATTACTTATACTTTCATGAAAGGGAATATTTATTCGTTAATACAAATAAGTGTTAGTTTGATTGAGAAATGTATATCTTTCTTCCTAGTTGGGGAAGTCAGAAAAGTAACTATCCTTTAGAAGCTTTATTAGGCTCTTGTGTTAACGAGCATTATAGTAGTAACAGTACTAGTAGTTGTTGCATCCTCATCACCTTCTTACTCCGCAGAATCTACAATATCATATTTGCAAATTGTAGACTTTGGATATAGTTCAAATGCGAACTCTTTGAACGTAAGAAGTGAATATAGTGTTCCCCCATTACAATGGAGGGTGCGTCTGATCGGCTCTGTCTCGCTCTCAGGTCTAGACCTCTTCCAAGCTCACAAGCCCAGAGGAGAAGGAAGTCGAAAACCGTAAGGAGGTTTCAGAGAATCCCCCACCGGTCAGGCGTCCCCTCGGCAGGTTCTGTAGAGCGTCCCAGACTGCCAGGGATAGCCATTGGAAAGGCATCCTAAAACAGTGTTTCTCCCTTTTTATGCCTACGGTTCCATGATGGATAGGAGAACTTCGAATGAATGAATTTGACGAAGATCCTCGTATAATGCCTTCTGGTACAATTATTCAAAATGAGAATGACTTTAATCGATCCACCTTTCGAATCAGGCGACGATTTAGCGCCTTCTAATATTAGAGATCATTCGATAACATTTGTGATAAAGTCATTGTTCGAACATTTTTTTTTCGCAACTAAGACGAGAACGCTATCCCATGGAGGTATGAATTTGTTATTTCAACATAAGATTCCCCATCGGTGCATTTTTAGATATAGATCTATTCTGATTAGAATGATTTAGATTATTTGTCAATCGAATGAATTATATGGATCTCGTTGAGTGATAAAGCATATATGTATGACTTTTAAGCTTCTAGCTCCTACCATGCTTAGGACAAATCGCCTTAGGCTACGGTATGGCATGGCATATTCACATACCGAAATTTATGCTATAATGGTCAACTGAAATCCTTACAAAATATCCTAAATTAATACGGTTTACCTTAATGTAACAGTATTATAGAGTATTCTGTTACGCTAGAGTATGAGTTATATGATGCTTTCGTGTTTTCGAGAAGTGATCGGAGAAGCATATCTTTATTGGTGAATTGAGAGTAGGATAGAAACATTTTTCTTAGTGTTAGAAGAGGTTTCCATGAATTACCAGTACCCTTCTAGGACTTTCCTAGGAAGAAATTGTTTAAAAGGATTGTTTAGACGACACCTATTTAGTTTCTAGACTTGTCGAAGTCTCGTTCGCTTAATTATGCTTATATAAAACTTCCTGAAGCTCGATAAAAATTTTAATAGATTCCTTTATTAAATGGAGTAACTGGCAACTAACTGGAAAAGGGAAGGCCAGTCGGCTTTCGAAGAGCTGCGTTCGCTTTGAAATTGAGAGAGAGACCAGCGGCAGTACCATGTTGTTCTCAGTCGTGACCCGGTCGGTTACAGCTCTCTCTCCTGCGGAATGGGATAACTAACCGTATTTCTTCCCTACAATCGTGGTCTTAGCCTCGGATTGAGGGAATACTGAAGCTATCATAATAAAATATTGTCTGCCTTTTGTTAGGAAGCTTTCGATAAGAAAGATATTACAACCTTTCAATGCTGTTTACCGTAGATAACATGATTAAAAGCGATTCTAATGCAGCAGAACATTATATTATTCAATGCACTAATACTTACGAAAGCATGTCTTATTAGAGTACATACTTAGTGAGAAGAGAGATGTTAATAGAGTTTCACTTCAAGACTACGCTATGGTTAAGTCTTTCGAGAAAACGACACAACCGTATTTAAAATATTTCTTATTCGAAGAAAAAGAGGGAGGGGGATACGGAAGAATTAAGCGAGGACGCTACGAGGCGCGTGACGCCAACCAGAAGCACGACGCCTCCCAGGAGCGAGGCGCCAGGCAAGCGCCAGGACGCTACGAGGCGCGAGACGTCAACAAGAGCAGGACGCCTCTCAGGAGAGAGTCGCCAGGGCAAGCGTCAGGACGCTCCAAGCGGTTTGACGCCAGCCAGAAGCATGACGCCTCCCAGGAGCGAGGCGTTGAGGCAAGCGCCAGGACGCTACGAGGCGCGAGACGTCAACAAGAAGCGTGACGCCTCTCAGGAGAGAGTCGCCAGCAAGCGCGAGGACGCTCCAAAGCGGTTGACGCCAGCCAGAGCATGAACGCTCCCAGGAGCGCGGGGCGCTAGGCAAGCGCCAGGACGCTTCGAGGCGCGAGACGTCAACTAGAAGCGGGACGCCTCTCAGGAGAGAGGTGCGAGGCAAGCGCGAGGACGCTCCAAGGCGTGTGACGTCAACCAGAGGCGTGACTCCTCCCAGGAGAGAGGCGCCAGGTAAACGGGAGGACGCTGCAAGTCGCAAGACGCCAGCCAGAAGCGTGACGCCTCCCAGGAGCGAGGCGCCAACCAAGCGCAAGACATCAGGATCTCCAATTTCTCAGTATTTGGAGATAGACTTTCCAAGAGTTTTCCTCTTTGAGAACTGACACAAGATCAGTTTTTCCTGACAGGGAACACAAGTTATCGCACAGGCGGCCGTGGCCCTTGTCAGGATAAACTGAAATTGCGGAAGTCTCTAACAAGAAGACTTCTCATGTCAGGTGATATAGTGGTCGCATGAGCGACTTCTTTCTGGGGCAAAAGGAGTTGTTTTGGGAGAAACTTTCTTTGCCAGATCAACCCTCTACTGACAATTATTCTATAATCGCACAGGCGAACGTAGTTCGTGTCAGGATAAGTGGGTTCTTCTGCTTTATAGTCCTTTACATGGTGAAGAGAACCAATATCGTTAGAAGTCTCTCGTTTTCCTCAACCTTATGAGACAAGTGATAGAAAATATATCGGACTCATAAGTTAATCTGGGTGCAGGTTTTAGAAAGACCTTGGCAACCCTTTTTTATTGCACGTTTTTGGCTAGTCCCTTGAAAAACAATGCAGCTCCTCTTTCTCCTCTTTCATTGTTATTAACAGGATGTTATATTATCCTACTCCTATGTAAACATATAACAAGGGAGACCTTGTAATGTTTTGGTACTGGAAAAGACTCGTAGGAGCTCTCAGTATTGGTGAGAGACTCTTTCAAGTATCTGAACCGTACATTACGGCCTGATGTCCTAGGATAGGAATCTTGAATGATTCTCCTCGATCCTGGATCATTTATTAGGAGAATAGGATAATAATAATTTGTTCTTTTGCTGAAGAACGATGATAGAATTTTCCGTTCTCTCGTTGCCCAGGCACAAGGAAGGGAAGAAAGAATATGAGAGAGAGGTAGCAATTTATGCCATCTTTATTTTATAGAAAGGGGAATAAAATTTAGTTTTTTTTTTCCCCTACAATATAAACTCTTTACAGAATGTAAGACAAAGAGCGTCAAAGAAAGAGAGGATAATACGTTATGCCTCATTTTAGACTTAGAGAGGTTGGATTCACAGAGGTCATGTTCTTCTCACAGCAAGTTTTTGAAGTCTTTTCCAAGACAGTCTGAATATTCTTTCAGCATCTATTTTTAAATTGAACCTTAACAACCTCTCCACTCTGAGTTCTGTCTGCGTGCAGACTGACCAGAAGTGGACATGAATGAGAGGATGTTTCAAGGTAATGACAGTAGTCATGAATAAGATATATGATTACTGCAGATCGTGCGAGAGGGAATGAGGAAACTGTCTCTTCCGATACCTCTGTGAACCACATAGAGGTTTTTTCTTCCCTTTCAGAGGGAAGAATCACCTTGGTATATTTCTGCTATCAAAAGAAACGCAGTAAAACTCTATACTCTGTCTCTATAAAGGGAATTGGGAGATAGCCAGAGCATTAGATCTTCGGATCTTATACAATACCTCTATAACGACAAGACTAGGAGATCTATAATTTACAATGGGATCCTATTTGGGGCCTCAGATTCCGTGTTCTGACAAGAGGAACTGCTGCCTCATCAATGTTTCTCTTGGTACTAAAGGACCCAAAATGACAAGTGAAATTTTGGGCTTGGAATCTGGAATCAAATTCTAGAAAGACTAGGCAATGGGTTCCTGCCAGCATGGTATGTTTGGCAAGAACTAAACCTTTTATTCCTGGATCAATGCTTTCAGATAAAGGATTCGTTGTCCAGGCAATGTATTTTACATTCTCATCTACAAAAGGAGATAAGGTTTAAAACGTTTGCTGACAGAGTCTTTGGAATACGATGAGGGCTTAAAAAACCACTTCCCAGAAGGTTCGTAGAGATATTTAAAGAGCTAGAAATCAGGAATCCTCCCAATTTCAGCTCAGAATCTCCTTAGACTTCCAGGCTCTTTCCCTGCCTTCGTACAAGGATAGGGAAGATTTTGCAACAAGAGAACTCTTCAACATGTAGGAAGAGTGCTCGTTAGCAACGGAAGTATCAAGTATGATCCTCCTCGGAGGAAGACTGGTCTCTCGGACTATTAGATTTCCTATCGTCTACTGGATGTAGCTGACTAAAATTACCTCCCCTTGTTACGGAGGCCATAAGCTCAAAGTGAAACGCCAGCCAGGCGCGAGGCAACAGCCAGGCGCCAGCCAGGCGCGAGACGCCAGCCAGGCGCGAGACGCCAGGCAGGCGCGAGACGCCAGCCAGGCGCGAGGCGCCAGACTGGCGCGAGGAGCCAGGCAGGCGCGAAGCGCCAGCCAGGCGCAAGCCAGGCTCTGGGCTTCATCCAGAAGAGTTCTATTTCAAAGAAAGCCCTGGTCTTCTTTGGAACAGTGGAATCTCTAAAAGCACTTCTTGAGTAACTCGATTCCTTCAAACAGCTAATAATTTAAAAGCGCTTGAAGTGCAGGGATTTAAACAATTCTTGTTCTTTCCATAACAATATGTCGTGAGAGACATATTAGCTGTAATACGGGAGATGCACTCTGTGGTTGACTCCCTCTTTTGCAACGAAGGAGATCAAGTGGACCTTATGAGAGATCCTTCTCTCTTTATTATAAGTGTCCACGGATGCGTTGCTGGGATAGGGAGACGACACTGATCCTTAACTAGTGAATTATTTTTTAATTTTTTTTAACATAAGTGTATTATTTTCTGGGTTTATTTGAAATGAGTTTGGGGATAGCTCTTTTCAAATTAAGCACAAAACCCTCGTGTTAGGATCAGGTGATCGGGATCGGTGTTGTGCTCCTTAAAGTATGCCAATAGCATTGGTGTATTGTCATGTAAGTGGATAAGACCCCCATTGACAAATGACCACTAGATTCTGTCAAGTAAGTGGATAAGACCCCATTGACAGATCTACAAGAACTCTTAGCCATAGGTCACATCCTCGCTGAGGCTCTTGAGACGAAGCAGACTACTAGCAATAGCTAGGAAGTCGACCCTTCGTCTAAACACATAGGAACCAAGGTTTTATTTATTTATTACCTACAACGTATGTTGTTTACCTGTATATTCAGTAATAGCTGTCTTTTACCCTCCACCAATGGTGTGAATCAGCTATGTATATATCTGACGGGTAAGTTGAATGTATAAAAAATGATATTGTTATGATACAATAAAGTTTTATACATACTTACCTGGCAGATATATACAATTAAATGGCCCTCCCAGCCTCCCCTCAGGAGACAGCTGGAAGAAAAATTATGAATTAGAAAACGGGTATGGTTCCTATCCCGCCAGCAGCGGCGGGGGGGTAGTCACCTGACCTACCTGCCACGTGTGCCGCGAATTTCGAATTTCTGTCGGACAGACGGAGTAATAGCTATGTATATATCTGCCAGGTAAGTATGTATAAAACTTTATTGTATCATAACAATATCATTTTGCGATCAATCCCTCCAAGGACCCAACAACCATCGACACGTCTACCTTTATGGAATTTTCTCTTTTCCCAAATTTGGATTCGTCAATTTCCACGATGTGCCTGGCCCCCCGATTTTCCGGTTGTCCTACACCAAAATCTCAATACAAACTTCCCGACAGAAATTGTACAATCGACTATGGTATGGTCGAACCTATACCCAGAGTCATCCGTACATATGTCTGGGGAAGTTCGTAAAGCCCAGCAATGGATCAAGCCCAAAATAGTCTTGTAGGATAGGTGT
>NC_061087.1:52849570-52859570 GCF_015104395.2 Macrobrachium nipponense
ACTTTCAGAGATAGCCTCACTCCAAAGGTAAGCTTCCACATTTTACGTACAGTATATTTCTTGTTACCATGTACACTAATATACACTTTATTTACAGGTTATATTGCATTTTTTTTTATTTAATTTAGGTATTGAATGATCCAAATTGTTGTAGTATTTCATTGTTTATAGGTCAATTTAGCTTTAATTATGAAATTTCTGGGGTGTTTTTTGGAGGCTTGGAACGGATCAGCCATTTTACATGTAAAATGTGGTCCAAGATACGAAAACCTCATGATATGAAAGGCGCCTACTGTACAAAATAGAGAATTAAGACCCCTATATTCCAAAGCCACTGCAGTGTCAAAATTGCAATAAGTACGGACACACAAAAAGAAATTGCAGGAATGAACCGGTATGCGCTTACTGTGGATCTACAGAACACACCACACAATGGAAGTGCGGTGAACATAAATGTGTAAACTGTGATCAGAATCATCATGCAAGATTCAAAGAATGCATGTATTACATATACAACAAGGAATTAAAAATGTTAAAAGAAAGAACAGGCATGTGTATAACAGAGGCTAAATTAGAATTGAAAGTGAGAGGAATTCAAGACCCTGCTAAGAAACTTACGTACACTTCTATAACAGGAACCAGTAATGAAAAAAAAAACACAGATAGAAGTGACAAGATGCAGCTAAGTAGGTCTCAAGAAGTCAGTAATATACAGGAAAAAACTAAGATAACAAAGAATCAGGAAACAGGTGCAAATGAATTGGATAATACTCTTATCAAATTCATTTGAAGTGTTAATGCATATAGAAGCACAAGATGATACTACCACAGAGGTGGAAGGAGGAAGTTGTGATGTACCTGAAATTAATAAAAAATAAAGACCTTTAGAGAGAACACCACCCAAAACAAAGAAACCAACTATAATTAGAGGAACCTCAGTCAAACCAAAAACCAAAGATATGAAGAAAGATCAAAAACAAAATGAGGACATACCTTTATCTCCTAAAATAACAATAAAACCTATAGATGGAGAGATCCAAAACACCAAAGAAGTGGAGGAGGACCATACCATGGATGATGGTGACTATGTCACAGGTGATGAGATTACTCCATCATCAATAATCGGTACAACAAGAACAAATAAAGCAGTAGATATACATGACAACACATGTGTCTCCAGTGATTGCTTCATTGCATAGTACAATGATAAAAAAATATAAGAAAAGATTGCTTAACAAACATTATAAGAAATATATTAAATATAGAAAGAAAGAGACCACCAATTTAAACACCCATGAAACCCATGAAAAAGGATGTGTTATTAAGCACTTAAAATATTATAAAGATAAACAACTGAATGTGGTAAATAAAATTTTAGAAAAAAAACAATAATAAAAAAAACACGACCGATATAACATAATATTTTCAATAGTTATATTATACAATGGAATGTAAATGGTCTTCAGACCAGATTACACCTGGGAGAAGAACAAAGGTTATTAAAGGAATATGAACCAATGATATTATGTTTACAACATGTCAATAATACAATACCAACAATAGGTAAATTTACCCTAATATCAACATCAAGGGAGAAGAAGGAAATTTAGGTACAGCCATATATGTACACAAAAAAGTATGTTATGACAAAGTACCTGTAAACATTGCTGACCTCCAAATATCAGGTATTAAAATTTGAATTAAAAACTATAATTATATCATTTATAATTTATACAACCAACCAAATAAAAGTTACGATATTGATAAACTTGGAGAATTAATTAAAAATGCCAAAGAAGCTATATTAATAATAGGGGTATAAATGATGATGAAGTTAGCACATATTATTATGTTCAATAAGTATAGTTGACAGATTAGATTGGAACACAATTGATGACTTGTACGCCAGTGATCCATTTCCCAATATTAATTTCCTTATTACAAAATAATCCAGCAAAACATGTTCCTCACTATAACATTTATAAAGCAGATTGGGAGTGATATGAAATGCAGACTAGAAGTATACCACCATTTGAATATCTAAAAGACCATAATGAAACTAATAAGTTTCTTGTTAATTTCATCAAAACCCCATCCAACAAAACACAGTTCCATGGTGGTCCGATAAGCTAACAGGATTAATAGATATAAAGCACTCAATAGGGAGACGATTGGATAATTTGAATAGAAAGTTCAGTAGAATAAATAAAACATTACCATTATTAGAAGGTAATTTACAAAAAATGACTATATTGTTGCTAGAAATTGATGCATTAAAGCCTCTATACAACAAAATATCTGCAAAATTTAAAAAGGAAGTAATTCAAGGAAGAATAATTTCATGGAGGAAATATGTATCAGATCTCTCTAATAATACTCCCATACAAAAAATATGGGGAAAATTCAGGAAAAAAGTGGTACCCATGTGAAACCACCCAGACATGCCATATTAAAAGACGGAAAAAGAATACTCAATCCAAAAGAAATAAGTAATATAATAGGAGAAAACTTAGCTAATGTAAGTAGTGATAGAAATTTAGATGACCACTTCCGCACAAAGAAAAATAATATAGAACTATATATCGAAAAAATATAAGACATATATTATAATAGAAAATTTAATATGGAAGAGTTGGAATATGCTCTCACGAACAGCAATATATTTTCTCCTGGAGGTGACAATATTTGTTTTGAGATGATCTGCCACTTAGCACCTCTGGTGAAGACATACTTATTGCAATTTTATAATCATTTATGGCTTCAGAATTTATTTCCTGATGAATGGCATAAAGCAATAATAATTCCTGTCCCCAAACCAGGAAAAGATCCAAGTAATGCAAATAACTACAGACCAATTTCTCCTAACAAGTTGCTTATGCAAATTACTAGAAAAAATGGTAAATGCTCGATTAAAATGGCACATTCGAGAAAATAAAATCTTGACTCCCACTCAATTCGGGTCACAGTGCAGCAGATCTACGTTAGATTCTCTCTCTTGCCATGAAGACCATATACGTAGAGGATTTGAGCGAAAACAAATAACAGTAGCAGTCTTTTTTGACATTGAAAAGGCTTATGATACTACATACATGGAGGTACCCTATATTAAAATCTTTACAAAATAACATTCCAGGTTCATTCAAAACTTTTTAACAAATCGTAGTTTTCAAGTGGGAATTGATGATGTATTGTCCAGAGCATTTCCACTTGAAAATGGTGTTCCACAGGGAAGTGTCCTTGGTGGCACACTGTTTACCCTAGCAATTAATGATAATAAAAATCTACCTACTGGAATTGAAAGTAACCTATACATGGATGATTTTGCCATATATTATTCAGCCTCTTGTATTAAACATGCAGAACACATCATTAATAGAAGTATAATGAAAATAAATGAATGGATCTCATTTGTTGGATTTAAGTTATCCATACATAAGACTCAAGCAGCAGTGTTTTATAAAGATAAAAGGTGGATGAATGGTAAAGAAATAGATTTAAAAATCAGAAATCATAGTATACCAATTAGACAAACTGCAAAATTTTTAGGTTTAGTGTTTGATACTCACTTAAACTGGAACCCCCACATAACACACTTGAAATCAAAATTTAAAAAAAAAAAGCATCAAATCTAATTAGAAATTATCAAACACTATTTGGAAAGCCGATAGACAAACCCTTACATTACTTTATAAAGCAACAGTCCTGTCTATCATTGATAACAGTAGCGAAATATATGGCTTGGCGTCAGACGCAGCACTGAAAACGTTCTGTGCGACCACGTGTCGATGAAAGTGCTTCGAATGTGTCTCATTTGCCGTTAGTAACCCCAAGGAAGCATCGTGCCGTCCTTAGGGGCATTCGTAGGAATTTGGGAGGGCTCAAACCAAGGGACATTGACGATTATTTATCGGAGCTCGATCGAGAGCATTTGGCAAGTCCTCATTTTGATGGCGGTTGGTCATCCAGTGACGAGGACATTACTCCCGATCATAGTGATGACGAGGATTATTTGCCCCCAATGTCCGTTCGAGGGTCACATCCCGAAAGTGAACTAGAATTTAGTAGTTTTAGTGCTTATGAGGGGGAATCTGAGGAGGGGGAGGACGATGATTTAGGATCAAGTTTTGTTGGTGATGATGATGGGGATACAGAAAGCGAAGGCTTGAGTGAGGGAGATGGGCCAGTGAGGGGGGTTCGTGTGGGAAATCGTGCCCGCGCTCGTGCCCGCGCGCGCGGCAGGGGCACATAGAAGGTCGGATAGTCGTGCTAGCCAAGGGTCGTCCGAGAGCGACAATGGGTGGACAGAGGACCCCACACCACCTACCATGCATCCATTTACGGCAAATCCTGGGCTCACCGTACCTGTTCCCCTGACTGCTCTGGGTTTTGTTCAGCTTTTCCTTACGCGGGAATTGCTGGAGTACCTGGTAGCAGAGACGGCGGACTACGCCAGGTATTGCCGTGATGAACTACGCACGACATTATCATATCACTGGCGAGGCTGCAACCTCCCTGACATGGCGCATTTTTTGGGCTCCACGTTTTTTTTGGATTGATTCCTGCTGCCGACGTCAGGATGTATTGGAGGCGTAATTTTTTTTTAAGTACGCCCAATGTGCCCGGCATTATGCCCCGTGATACTTTCCTGGCGTTGGACAGATATTTCAACGCCTTCAACCGAAGGGCCATACCCCGGAATAACTCTGATCGCCTCATTTTTAGTGCGCAGTGTTGGAATATATTTCGTGAACGCTGTAAAAAACTCTCGTGATTCCTGGAAAGAACCTTTCTTTAGATGAGGGAGGGGATGATGCCTTACAAAGGACGTCTAAGCATCAAAGTGTATAACCCCAAGAAGCCGAAGAAATATGGCGTGAAATTTTTTTTTTATTACCGAGGCCAACACTGGCTACGTCGTGGACTTTTCGGTGTATTCCGGGGTCTTCTCCACGATGCGTTAAACTGTTTTCGGGCTTGTGGATCGTTCCGTAAACCAGGGATACCACCTGTTTATGGATAATTATTATAACTCGGTATCCCCCTGGCCCAGGAACTGTATGATGCAGGTGTTCACGTCAGTGGTACCCTTCGGTTGTACGTGGGGCCCCAAATTCCCTCAAGAGGTACGCTAGCCATCAGCAACATCTGGCAAGAGGAGAGACACAGTGGCGGCGGAAGGGAGCTGTCTTCGTCATCTGTTGGAAGGGTGTCCGACTCGTCCCCATGATTACGACGAGCCATGAACCTGTCCAAGAGGAGATCGTGCAGCGGAAGAAGACGCGTCGACAGGGCCGAGTTGTGTATGAGCAGTTCGGTGTAGAGCGCCCTACGTCATTGGCACTACAATAGGCACATGGGAGGAGTTGATCTCTTTGATCAACTCATCCAATATTATCCCTTCGCCAGGAGAACCAGGAGATGGACCCAAAAGCTCCTGAAATACATTCTGCAGTTGGCCCTCCAAATGCCTAAGTACTCTACTGTGGGTTACTACGGTCCCGATCTACGGAGGATGAGCCACTTACAGTTCCTCGAGGCAGCCGGGGAAGCCCTCATCAACTTTGATCCCAATGAGTGGCCTTCTATGTCTGGCCCCCTGCCCCGAGCTGTAGATCTACCCATAGAGGAAAGGGCAGACCTAGGGGTGCCTAACTTCGGTTTCATCCTTCTTGCCGCCGCCCCTGCTGCCCGACGCCCCTGCTGCTGACGCCCCTGCTGCCGACGCCCCTGCTGCCCCCGCCCCTGCTGCCGCCGCCCCTGGTGACGCCCCACCCGTGCCCCTTCTCGTCGGGTAGTGGACCCTCCGTGTCGGCTGATGCCAGGGGATCACACACTGGATCTCCTAGAAAGGGCGCAGGCAGAAACGGTGCCCGGGAGTGCCATATGAATGGCAGAAGGAGAGACACCCGGTTCTTCTGTCGCACCTGCAAGATAGCTCTATGCAGGTTCGGGGAGTGTGACCGCAAATACCACAGTGCGGTCTTCTATTGGAGTGCGACTCAGCAGTGGTCAAGGGAGGGCGCACGGAACCGCGCCCTATCCCCAGCGGCTGTAAGGGCGCGCGTCCCTCCTCCACCTGTACCTCGTCATGTCGAGAGGAAAAAAATGCAAGACTCTTCAATGGAGAGGGAGAAAACAAGAATAGAACGAAGAGTCAGGATTAGGAGTGAGTATTCTGCATTTGTTTTATATTTATTTTTTATTTATTTTCAGCAAGTTTTATATCTCAGTATCTATGCATGAATACGATATTTCATTGTATGCAAAAAGAAAAGTGTCACCTGCATTCCTTTTATTTATGTATTTGTACCAGAATCGGAAAATGTAATAAATAAAGAACACATACATATATATTATATATATATATATATATATATATATATATATATATATATATATATATATATATATATATTTATATATATATATATATATATTATATATATATATATATATATATCTTTAATTTTTTTTTTATGTTGGTATTTTTGGGTAAGCAAAATACATAACAGTCTAGTAATCTTCATTTATTTATCTTCATTTTGAAATAAATTTGAAGTCTCTAGAACAATATTGTGAATTTATGGTGAAATTTTTGAAAAAAATATCTTTCTTCCCTCCGCGCGCCGCTTCGGCGGCCGAAATCTTTCCGAAATGCGTAGATCGCATTATCCTAATATTTGCTCCTTTTCATTATTAGCCCGTTTTATAGAGTTTCATATATCAAAATGTGCGCAAATTCATGAAGAATACAACAAAAAATAATTAAAGGTTGTAGCTTTTTTTCTCATTTCTGAAATATCTGCATATAAATTTACGATAATTGGAAAAAAAAACTATGCACGGTCAACTTTGATGCAATCGAAATGGTCGAAAACGCAATTGTAAAGCTAAATCTCTTACGCCGCCTAGTAAATATTCATTTATTTATATTCATTTTGAAACAAATTTGAAGTCTCTAGAACAATATTGTGATTTTATGGTAAATTTCTGAAAAAAATATCTTTCTTCCCTCCGCGCGCCGCTTCGCGGCCGAAAATCTCCGAAATGCGTAGATCGCATTATCCTAATATTTGCTCCTTTTCATATTAGCCGTTTTATACAGTTTCATATATCAAAATGTGCGTAAAAATTCATGAAGAATACAAACAAAAAATAAATTAAAAGGTTGTAGCTTTTTCTCATTTCTGAAATACCTGCATATAAATTACGATAATTGGAAAAAAAACTATGTACGGTCAACTTTGAATGCAATGGAAATGGTCGAAAAAACGTAATTTGTAAGCTAAATCTCTTATGACCTAGTAATATTCATTTATTTATCTTCATTTTGAAACAAATTTGAAGTCTCTAGAACAATATTGTGATTTACGGTGAATTTCTGAAAAAAATATCTTTCTTCCCTCCGCGCGCCGCTTAGCGGCCGAAAATCTCCGAAATGCGTAGATCGCATTATCCTAATATTTTCTCCTTTTATATTAGCCGTTTTATAGAGTTTCATATATCAAAATGTGCGCAAATTCATGAAGAATACACCAAAAAATAATTAAAGGTTGTAGCTTTTCTCATTTCTGAAATATCTGCATATAAATTACGATAATTGGAAAAAAAACTACGTACGGTCAAATTTGACGCAATTGAAATGGTCGAAAAACGTAATTGTAAGCTAAATCTCTTACGATCTAGTAATATTCATTTATTTATCTTCATTTTGAAACACATTTGAAGTCTCTAGAACAATATTGTGATTTATGGTGAATTTCTGAAAAGAATATCTTTCTTCCCTCCGCGCGCCGCTTCGCGGCCGAAAATCTCCGAAATGCGTAGATCGCATTATCCTAATATTTGCTCCTTTTCATATTAGCCGTTTTATAGAGTTTCATATATCAAAATGTGCGCAAATTCATGAAGTATACAACAAAAAATAATTAAAGGTTGTAGCTTTTCTCATTTCTGAAATATCTGCATATAAATTACGATAATTGGAAAAAAAACTACGTACGGTCAACTTTGACGCAATCGAAATGGTCGTAAAACGTAATTGTAAGCTAAATCTCTTACGGCCTAGTAATATTCATTTATTTATATTCATTTTGAAACAAATTTGAAGTCTCTAGAACAATATTGTGATTTATGGTGAATTTCTGAAAAAAATATTCTTTCTCCCTCCACGCGCGCCGTTTTGCGGCCGAAAATCTCCGAAATGCGTAGATCGCATTATCCTAATATTTGCTCCTTTTCATATTAGCCGTTTTATACAGTTTCATATATCAAAATGTGCGTAAATTCATGAAAAATACAAAAAAAAATAATTAAAGGTTGTAGCTTTTCTCATTTCTGAAATATCTGCATATAAATTACGATAATTGGAAAAAATACTACGTACGGTCAACTTTGACGCAATTGAAATGGTCGAAAAACGTAATTGTAAGCTAAATCTCTTACGGCTTAGTAATATTCATTTATTTATCTTCATTTTGAAATAAATTTGAAGTCTCTAGAACAATATTGTGATTTATGGTGAATTTTTGAAAAAAATATCTTTCTTCCCTCCGCGCGCCGCTTCGCGGCCGAAAATCTCCGAAATGCGTAGATCGCATTATCCTAATATTTGCTCCTTTTCCTATTTTAGCCGTTTTATTCAGTTTCTATATTCCAAAATGTTTTGCTAAATTCATGAAAAATACAACAAAATAATTAAAAGGTTTGTAGCTTTTCCTAATTCTGAAATATCTGCATAAAATTACATACTTGGAAAAAATACTACGTACGTCAACGTTGACGCATTGAATGGCAAAACGTAATTGTTAAGCTAAATCTGTTACGCTTAGTAATATTCATTTATTTTCTCATTTTTGAACATAAATTTGAATTCTCAGAACAATATTGTGCATTTATGGTGATTTTTGAAAAAATATCTTTCTTCCCTCCGCGCGCGCGCTGTCGCGGCCGAAAATTCTCCGACAATGCGTAGATCGCTTAATCCTAATATTTGTCTCGCTTTTCATATTAGCCGTATTTATAAGTTTTCATATATCAAAATGTGCGCAAATTCATGAAGAATACAACAAAAAATAATTAAAGCTTGTAGCTGTTTCCATTTCCGAAATATGTGCATATAAAAAAAATATATATAAAAATTTCGACATTCGGTCAACTTTAACTCTTCCGAAATGGTCAAAATCTGCAATTTTAATCTAAAACTCTTGCAGTATCATAATATTCAATCATTTGTCTTAATTTTGAAACAAATTGGAAGTCTCTAGAACAATATTGTGATTTACGGTGAATTTTTTGAAAAAAATATTTTTTTACGTCCGCGCGTTACGAATTCGTACATCATTTTGTGATAATATTTTTCCGGTGTTGCTTTTATTGTTTTACAATGTATTATATATCAAAATGATCGCAATTTAGTGTACAATACAACGCAAAAAAAAGTAACTGGTTAGCTTTGACCGTTTTCTGCACAGCGTGATTTGAATACAATTATGTATGAATTTTTTTTTTTCGCTACCATATATCGCATTATTTACATATGATAATGATATTATTTTTCATTTCTGATGGTTGCATTCTAAACTTCAGGCAATGACAAAAAAAGGAGCCAAAAATGAACTCTTAATCTTCAAAACTACGCGTGCTGTGATTTTTTGAAAAAATTATTTTTTCCACTTCCGCGCTCACTCCAAACCGGGCCCGGCATACGGGAGACGTTTTGATTTTTAGGGCTTCGGCGTAAGAGGGTTAATAATGAAGAATGCTCTGAGAATTAGGACAAGTGATTCTCCAACAAAAAAATTATTTGAACTCAGAGATATATTTATAAACAATCATCTACCCAGAGATATATTTATAAATAATCATCTACCCCCTTTTCCAATTAGAGGTAGAAGATTGTTTGAGTCACTAAATGTGAATATACAAATTCCTCCAATAGTAAAATTACCTCCACCTTGGACAATGAATAAAATGAAAACTTGCACACAATTAGAATATT
>NC_061087.1:52869570-52927649 GCF_015104395.2 Macrobrachium nipponense
AGTGTTAGTCAACAAACTACATATCCGTCTGCACATGGGAAGCTGTCAAAAATGTCAAGTAATGTGGCAGGGGAGGGGAGTGGTGTCATATAATGCCATTTTAGTGGGTTTTATGCAATTGCTCTCTCTCTCTCTCTCTCTCTCTCTCTCTCTCTCTCTCTCTCTCTCTCTCTCTCTCTCTCTCTCTCTCTCTCTCTCACTGAGATGAGTTGATTTTTATGGTACATGCATGTAATAAGTTTATTATTAATATTTTCCAATTATGTTAATATAATAGTAATACGTACTCTATCTGTAATTACAAAATACATATGTGAGTATTTTAAAGAAATACAATAATCTTTCCATTTCACTTTTATAAATACTGTAAGGACAATATGACAATCTCTCTCTCTCTCTCTCTCTCTCTCTCTCTCTCCACAAGATATGTATATCATAGTGGTAACTCTTTCTCTCTCTCTCTCTTGGCTGCAAGTGTTAGAAGTACGTATATATCTTGAAAGGTACTAATGTTTAAGATAATTTTGAAATTATAATAATATAAGCTCAAAGACTAATACTGTACAATATGATAATAATTAAGGTAAATTTGATGTAGGATGTTACATAAGGTATACATTTGGTATTTGAAAGTTAAGATGGGCAATTGTAAGCATCTCTCTCTCTCTCTCTCTCTCTCTCTCTCTCTCTCTCTCTCTCTCTCTCTCTCTCTCTCTCTCTCTCTCTCTCTCTCTCTCTCTCTGTGCATAAGAATTGATAGATAGACATATACTAGATACTTGTTCAGCCCTCTCTCTCTCTCTCTCTCTTCTCTAGAAAAGATATATCTATTTATGGGAGGGGAAGTTCCTCGCTGGACGAGTGGTTTTCGCATTCGGCTGCCAATCTAGTGGTCCAAAGTTCGAATCCCTGCTCGGCCAACACGGAATCAGAGGAATTTATTTCTGGTGATAGAAATTCATTTCTTGATATAGTGTGGTTCGGATCCCACAATAAGCTGTAGGTCCCGTTGCTAGGTGACCAATTGGTTCCTAGCCACGTAAAAATATCTAATCCTTCGGGCCAGCCCTAGTAGAGCTGTTAATAATCTCGGTGGTCTGGTAAAACTAAGATATACTTATGGGAGAGGAGGAAGTGTTGCCCATAGAAGTTCATTTAAATCTTTTGATATCGTAAGGAGTTTCTCTCTCTCTCTCTCTCTTATTGGCTGTGTAGGTATATATTTCTAATGGTGAAATGTTTCAGATGGCTGTTATATTAATAATATCAATTCAATGGTATATTTAATGTAGAATGATTCAAGTATACATCTGTTATTTTAACTTTCAAGATAGGCAAATATAAGCATTTTTAGAGGGGAGTTCTAACAATTTGCTGGTTCGAGCTATTCACAGGGGTGTCTGGTACCCATCCCATTGCTTGTAAGGGGGGAACACTGTATGTCTGTCTGTATATATATATATATATATATATATATATATATATATATATTATATATATTATATAATATATATATATGTGTGTGTGTGTGTGTGTGTGTGTGTGTGTGTGTGATTTACAGTAAAAAAGGGATTTTTGTTTTTGACGTAAGGAAAAATCTATTTCTGGGCGATTAGCTCGTGTCGCCAGCGAAATATCCTTTAATCTATTATTTCTAAGGTAAATGTACTAACACATACCAGAGAATAAATAAAATAAAGAAAAGGTCAGTACAACTGACTCGCTCACCCTCCAAGAGGGTGTCGGTATGAACACTATGGCGAGTGAGACCACTACCACGAACCGCTTGCCAATAGAAATCTCCCACTACAAAATCCCCACAAGAGGGGAGCCGACCCACAGAGTGGGCAGCAACTACTACTACTCCATCCCATGCTGCCGACCGCTGCGCCTCTGGTGGCCATCCTTTTCAGTTAGCGCACAGCGTATACACGTGCCCTTTTTTGCTCTGTGTTTTTGTGCCCTTTTTTCTGGATTTATTCGTCATGGAGCGTACAGCCATTGCAGCAGCTAAGTTAAGTACTCAGTGTTTATTGCTATTTGGTTTTTTCCGTCCTTGATTAGGTATTTGCCGTTTTTTAGGTATAATACGAGCTCTAGGTCGGAAGCATGGCAGCATGGTTCTGCCTCGTGGCGGGTTCGTTCTTGGTCTCCCATACCCAGAACCTTCCCTTACTTTATTACGCTCTATTATTAGTTATCCTATTTGTATTAAGGGTACAGCCTACGCGGTTTATGTCATGCATGCATGTCTTTTCACCTTACGTAGGCATCTTCCATCCAGACCCTAGCCACAGCTCTTAGTATCGGCCCCGGCTAGCTTTGAGTGGTAGACTTTCTTTCGGGTTAGTCGTACACTCCTGGATTTTTTCTCCTACTATTTTGTTTTCTTTCTTTACAAGTGATTTGTTTATTTTTGTATTATGTTTATGTTAGTGTAAGGCGTCTGGCTTCACCTAGCCTAGGTTATGGCCCATGGGTCCCATGTGCTACCGCTCTTCAGTTCGGTTGCTTCCCTATAGCATCTCTCTGATCATCGTTGTGTATACTAGGCTTTATTGTTTCATTGTATCGTTGTTACCGCTCCGTGGTCACTACGTGATCACGGAGCAGCCAGACGCCTGTCCAGTCTTCTTCCCTCCTCCCGCTCTTCCATAGAGTCGGGGGGATGGTTGGTCTGCCCACGCTCACTCCGCATACCCGGGCCTGCCTCCCTCTCCCCCCAGGCGGAGGGAGTAGGGGGACGGGACAGACCCAGACTGGACTCGACCTCTCCAGCTTCTCGGTACGGCCGGATGGCTAAGGGGGGGACTGGCCTTCCCCCCTCCGTCGCTACTCCGTCGCTCCGTTGCTAGCGCGAGTCTGTTTGCCCTCTCGCCCTTTCCCACCTTACTGGGGCTCCTTTTCTACCGGAGCTCCGGCATCCACGTGGAAAGGTGCTAGTTCACCCTGCGGGGTGGACTGCGGCATACAGTTGGTCTCTACTAACCACTCCGTCGCGCTGAGATCGCGACACGCTCGCCACGCACCGGACTTAGTCCGGTACGTTCGATATCTATAGGTTTAAGAATTAGTTTTATTAAACTAAAGTAAGTTTATCTTAAGCTACCTTAAACCACCCCCCTCCTTTGCCTGCTCACACCGGATCTCTCCGTGGTTATAACCTATTCAGGCGATAAGGGAGGGGTTATGCCCAAAATTCTTTTGCGCTCCGGCATGCAGCAGAGTTCTTTTAACCTTTAGCCTGTAAGTGATACCTTTTAAGATATTTTATTAAAATAAGAATTATTTATTTTCATGTTTGTAGGAGTGTTTTTCATTATGTTTTGGAAGAAAATTGAAAATAAAACTGGTCGGAAAATGTCTGTAAACTTGGGTAATACAAAAACAACATGGGAAGTTGTGGACCATAGTTACAAAGATTGTGATATGCACTGATAAGCTAGGAGTGACAATGGCCTTTGCCACCAGCTCACTTATTACTGACATCAGCCAAGGATTCCATCCTGATCCTAAGCCCTTGATGAAGTGGGGGCTGAGGGATCCACTGCAAAGAGAGTATGCTTTTTTACACCACTCGCTTTGCCATGGATTCAACTGAACATTAGGACCTTTAACTCATTTACTCCTCGTAATCCTACAAATTCTGGATGAAATTTGGCAAACCTCCCTATGACTTCTGGCATGGATGTGGAATATTCTAAAGAAAGCCCCAGTTACAAAAGTCAGAGTGGTATTCAGACACTAATTCCATTTAATAAACCCAAAAGAAGCAAATATCAGGTTGACCCAACCTTGACTCACTTCGACTCCCTCTTTAGAAGTGGAAGTTGGTCAAAGTTGCTGACCCTAGAAACTGACCAAAGAATATCGGCACTCAAGTTAGAAAAGTATTTATTGAGCAGGCATTCTACGACTTGAATGTTTAAACAGATAAAAAAGTAAGACTGAAGATTCTTTATTGGTAAAAAATACAGATAACATCAATATAAGAATAAAAAAAATTATGTCTATGAAGAGTATGAAGGGTGCCATTGTACTTCCTGAGAATAATAACAAGCCAGTTGAAAACTTGAAAAGAGATACCCAAAGGTACAGGATTGTGAACTAGTATTATGATCTACCAAGTAGACAGATAAACAAACAAAAGTAAAAAATTCCAAAAATAAGATTTGAAGGTCAAATTTTAGACCAAACCTGAGAATTAAGACCTTGTGTCCCAAAACCACTAGTGTCAAAATTGTAGTAAATATGGACATGCAAAAAGATACTGTTGAAATGAACTTGTGTCACATATTGTGGCTCTTGATTAACATGCCACACAATGGAAGTGAAGTGAATCAGTGTATAAACTGTGGGCAAAACCATCATGCAAGGTCCAAAGAATGTATCTACTATATACTATATACAATAGTTAAAAATATTACAAGAAAGATTAGGATGTCTGTAAAAGAAGCTAAACTGGAATTGAAAGAGAGGAATTCAAGATCCATCTAAAAACATTCTTCAGTAACAAGAACCAATAATGAAAAAAAAAAAAAAAGATAATAGCTAGAAGAACAGAACACAGAAAAGTAAATATCAAGGAGAAATTAATGCTTTAGGGGAAAAATGTAAAATTGTAAAAAATCAAGAAACAGGTACAAACAATATGGATAGTATTTTATCAAATTCTTTTTAATTATTAATGCAAATAGCTCAAGAAGATACTACCACAGAAAAGCAGAGGAAAGTTGTAAATAGCTAGAAAATAAAGATAAAAGGAGACTTTTGGAGAGAACATCACCCAAAACAAAGACACCAGGCATTATAAGAGAAACTTCAATTAAAACAGACTAGGATATAAAGAAAGAACTAAAACAAAAACAAACTGAGAATATACCTTTATCTCCTAAAATAATAAAATCTATGGATGCAGATATCTGAAACACTGAAGAAGTGGAAGAGAACCATACCATAGATAACAATGATTATGTGAAAGGAGAAGAGATTACTCAGTTACCAATAATTGGTACTAAAAAAAGAAACAACTATTTCTTGATAACATATGTGGATGTAATGATTGTTTCATTGATTTTGCAATAATAAAAACATAAAGCATGGTTTAACAGTTATAAGAAGTTTTATGAAATAAAAAGCACGTATTTGGGTACTCTTGAAAAAGGATGCATGTGCATCGGACACTTAGTACATATTATTTAGCAGAAACAAATCAATATCATGAGAAAATTATGAAAAAAAATCCACGTAAAAAAAAAAAAATTATAAAAACAACCGCTAAAACTAAATATTTTCAATAGCTATATTATACAATAGAACATGAGTAGTCTACAGACCAGATTACATTTGGGAGATATACAATTACTAAAAGAATATGAACTGATGATATTATGTTAACAACTTGTTAACAAAACAATACCAACAATAGGTAAATATATCTTAGCGTCTACATCTAGAAAAGAAGGAAATTTTAGGAAGAAGGCATATAGTATGTACATAAAATGTTATGAGAAAATAACCGTCCCTCGAAGTGGAGCCACCTTGATCTGGTGAGGGGACTCTTAAACCCTAGGACTTTGCTCCTGGGTTTGAATCCAAGAGTCTCGTATATTATCATTAGTATATTTCTTTGGAAAAATTTTGTGGAATTTTCCACTTTTTGTCAAATCTGACAAATAGGAAAAGATATCATAGCTGGGATTGGGTTTATATCTGAAGCTAAATAGTGGAACCTGTGGTAGGATCATCAACTGTCCAATAATGTTCAGATCTGAGAGATAGCAGGCAGAATTATTCTGCAGAGCTGGACCACGAATGCCAAGGGGGGTCTGGTTCTGTGGATAGGACTCTCGGCATTCTTTCCAATTTGCCCATAATGTGATTAGAATGGAGATGATTGTATTTTTCTAATACTCTCGGTCCTATCAAGAAGGTTTGGCTTACACTTAGGCCATTTTAATCATGTGCCATCCCCTGTGGGGTAGGGTAGGGACACAGACATTTGGGAGATGGTTCTCACTTGTGCCATTAGTGAAGGAATAAACTCCATGAAAGGCTAAGTTTTTCAGGCTTGTTTGTTTTTTATGTTGTAATATTTGTTTAGTAGTTTTAAATCTAAGTACCCCTCCCTTTGATGGTAGCGACTCTGCAGAGTTGACTGCTGAAACCTTCTCTTCCTCTGATAGTCTTTGCTTAGAAAATTCCAAGAAGCATTCCAGTGTAATTACACTCGAACCCTATACTACAGTACAAAGTAAAACAAGGAAAGAAAATATCTTGACCAAACCTTGCCTCACTTCAATTCCTTTTTAGGAGTGGACATTTGGGCAAGGTTCCTGAACTTAGAAGCAGAGAAGAAAATACCAGCATTGAATTAAGAAAACTTCCTGTTGAATCAGCATTCAACTACTGAAATGTCATTCAGACAAATGAAAGACCAGATGTGGTAGATAGAAAGCACAACTAAAAATCAATTGGAAAATTACTTCTGAAAATTTTTGTTAACATAAAGGTACATATAAAAAAACATGACAATATGAACAGGGTACCATAGTACTCCCTGATAATGATAAAGAACCAATAGAAGAAAATATATTGCTGGACTCCCTTTAATTTACAAAATTGCAAAATATTCCAAATAGCCAGTAGACTGAGTAATGGAGAATCACTGCGAATAGGAAAGATAACATATGAAGGCCAAAAATTACCCTTAAAGCTTCAAATCATGGACCAAAGCAGAGAACTGAGACCATATGCTCCAAAACCACTACCCTGCAAAACTGTAGTAAGTATGGACACATGGAAAAATTGCTGTAATTCATCTGTATGTGTGCATTGCAGATCTGACAAACGTACCACACAGTGGAGATCAAAACACAAAGTTCCATGGCAGTCGGAAAAACTAACAAATAATAAATATTAAACACTCAGTAGGGAGAATTAGATCAGTTGTTTAGAAATTTCAGTAAATAAAATAAAACTAAATATTTGAAGGAACTTTACAAAAAAAATTACTATATTGTTATTAGAAATTAATACATTAAAACCTTTATACAACAAAATATCTGCAAAATTCTTAAAGGAAGTAATTCAAGGAAGAATCATAAGGAAGAATTATATATCAGATCTCTTTAATACTCCCATTAGAAAATATGGGAAAAATTTCGCAACATAAATGGTACCCATGTTAAACCTCTTAGTCACGTCATACTAAACGATGGGAAGAGAATACACGATTCAAAAGAAATAAGTAATATTATAGGAAAAAACTTAGTAAATGGAAGAAGTGATGTGGAAATTTAGATGAGCAATTCTGCACAAAGAAAAATAATATAAAACTAACAACAATAAATTTATAAACAAAAGAAGATATGTATTATAATAGAAATTTTAATATGGAAGATTTAGAATATGCTCTCACAAACAGCAGTAAAACTGCTCCAGGAAGTAACACTATTTGTTTTGAGATGATCAGCAGCTGTGCACATTTGGCAAAGTCATACTTATTACATTTTTATCATTTATTTCCTGATGAATGTCGTAAAGCTATAATAATTTGTATCCCCAAACCAGTAAAGGATCCCAGTAACATAGATAATTACGGACCAGTTTCTTGAACAAGCTGCTTATGCACATTGTTAAGAGATGATGGCAAATGCTCGACTTACATGACATTCATGAGAATGAAATTTTTACTTCCACTTGGGTTCGCAATGTAACATCTACATTAGATTTTCTCCAACTTAGGAGACTATGTATGTAGAGGATTTGAACAAAAACATTACTTTAGCTATCTGTTTTAACATTGAAAATCATACGAAGTATGCTGTATTAAAATCTTTACAAAGAAAAAAAAAATCTGTGGACAACTACCTAGGTTTATCCAAAACTTTTTACTAATCCCAGTTTTCAGGTGAGAATTTGTTTTGTCAAGAGCATTTCCACTTGAAAAATGTGTTCCACTGGGAAGTGTCCTTAACCCTCTTACGCCGACTGGACTTATTTTACGTCAACATTTTTTGTCTCTCGTGAAAATTTTTTTTTTAAATTCGCGGAAAAATACTTATAGGCCTACCAGCCTTGTTTTGTTTTGAAGCGTGACCCAAGTGCGCATGCGCGAAATCCCTTCTTCTCGCTCCAGCCAGCATCAGCGGCGCATCGTCCGAGAGCGATCTTTCGTCGGAAGCGTGTTTTTCTGGACTTGTGCGAGACTTTGAGCATTTGTGTTGCTACAGGACATTCATAGAGATGTCTCAACGACGTGTGAACCGCGAAAGGCGCCTTTTACCCGTCGGAAGGGATCGTGTAAGGCGAGTTTTGGACCTGGATGCTGGCGAGGGGCCAAGCACCCAGTATGACCCCGCGCCTCAAGGCCGTTCTGTGCGGCCACGTGTGGATGAAAGTGTTTCAGGAACACAGCGTATGCCTTTGGTTACCCCTAGGAAGCATGTGGGCGTCCTTAGGGGCATTCGTAGGCATTTGGGAGGCCTCCAGCCAAGGGACATAGATGAATATCTTTCGGAGTTTGATCGGGAACATGTCGCAAGTTCTCATTGTGATGGCGGATGGTCATCGAGTGATGAGGACATCAGTCCCGATGAAAGTGAGGACGAATATATGCCCCCAATGTCCGTTCGAGGCTCACATCCCGAAAGTGAGCTCGAATTCAGTGGCTTCAGTGCTTACGAGGGGGAATCTGAGGAGGGGGAGGACGGGGATATGGGGTCTAGTTTTATCGCGGAGGACGATACAGAAAGTGAAGGCCTAAGTGAGGGTGATGGGCCAACGGGGGAGGGTAGAGTGCAATATCGTGCCTGCACCCGCGCACGGGCACGTAGAAGGTTGGCTCGTCGCGCCAGCCAAGGTGAAGGTCGGTCGTCGGAGAGTGACAAGGGGTGGACGGAGGACCCCACCCCTCCTAACATGCACCCCTTCACGGCAACCCCTGGGCTCACTGTACCAGTACCCCTGACTGTTTTGGGGTTCATCCAGCTTTTCCTTATGCGGGAATTGCTGGAATACCTGGTACACGAGACGGTGAACTTACGCTTTTTCCCCCCCCCCCCCCGGTACTGCCGGTATGAACTAAGGACAACCTTGTCTTATTACTGGCGGGGTTGCAACCTCATTGACATGGCGCATTTTTTGGGGCTCCACATTTATTTTGGTATGACACCTGCTTCCGATGTCAGGCAATATTGGAGGAGGAATTATTTTTTATGTATGCCCAATGTGCCTGGCGTTATGTCCCGTGATAATTTCCTGGCGTTGGACAGGTATTTCAACGCCTTCAACCGAAGGGCCATACCCCGGAATAACAGTGATCGCCTCATTTTAGTGCTCCCAGTGTTGGATTATATTCATGATCGGTGTAGAAATCTCGTGATTCCTGGAAAGAACCTGTCTTTGGATGAGGGGATGATGCCTTACAAAGGACGTCTTAGTATAAAAGTGTATAACCCCAAGAAGCAGAAGAAATATTGTGTGAAATTTTTTCTTATTACCGAGGCCAACACTGGATACGTCGTGGACTTTACAGTGTATTCCGGGGTCTTCTCCATGCTGCGTGACACTGTATTCAGTCTTGTGGGACGTTTCCGTAACCAGGGATATCACCTGTTTATGGATAATTATTATAACTCGGTATCCCTGGCCCAGGAACTGTATGAAGCTGGTGTGCACGTCAGTGGTACCCTTCGGTTGGTGCGTGGGGCCCCGAATGTCCTCAAGAGGTTCGCTAGTCATCCGCAACACCTGGCAAGAGGAGAGACAGAGTGGCGGCGGAAGGGCGCTGTCTTCGACATCTGTTGGAAGGGTGTCCGACTCGTCCCCATGATTACGACGAGTCATGAACCCATCCAAGAAGAGATCGTACAGCGGAAGAAGACACGTCGACAGGGCCGAGTTGTGTTTGAGGAGTTTCGTATCGAGCGGCCTACCGTCATTGAGCACTACAACAGGCACATGGGAGGAGTTGATCTCTTTGATCAGCTCATCCAGTATTATCCCTTTGCCAGGAGAACCAGAAGGTGGACCCAGAAGCTCCTCAAATACATCCTTCAGTTGGCCCTCCAAAATGCCTACATACTGTACTGTGGGTACCGCGGTGACAATCTTCCGAGGTTGACCCACTTACAGTTCCTAGAGGAAGCCGGGAATACCCTCATCAACTTCGATCCCGATGAGTGGCCTTCCATAACTGACCCCCTGCCCCGAGCTGCAGATCTGCCCCTAGCGGAAAGGGCAGATAGGAGGGCCAACTTCGGTCGACCTGCCGCCGCCCCTGCTGACAACGCCCCTCTTGCTGCCGGCCCCGCCATCACCGCTTCTCGTCGGGTAGTGGACCCTGTGTGTCGGCTGCAGCCAGGGGATCACATAACTGGAGGCCTTAGAAGGGCCATATGAATGGCAGAAGGAGAGACACCCGGTTCTTCTGTCGTCTCTGCAAAGTTACTCTTTGCAGGATAGGGGACTGTGACCGTAAATACCACACTAAGGTCACGTATTGGAGCGCGCCCCCTAAACCGACAGCGGAGGGCGCACGGGGCCGCCGGGTCCATCAGCAGTAAGGGCGCACGTCTCCCTCCTCCACCTGTACCTCATCATGTCGAGTGGAAAAAAATGCAAGACTTCAATGGAGGAGGGAGAAAACAAGAATAGAACGAAGAGTCAGGATTACGAGTGAGTATTCTGCATTTATTTTATATTTATTTTTATATTTATTACAATTTTTTATATATCCGTATCTATGCATGATAAAATAATAATAAGACATTTCATTGTATGCGAAAAGAGAAGTGTCACCTGCATTCCTTTTATTTATGTATTGGTACCAGAAACGAAAAATGTATTATATATATTTTATATATTTAAAATATATATATATATATATATATATATATATATATATATATATATATATATATATATATATATATATATATCTATATATATTATAAATGTTTTTTTTGGGGTAAGCAAATTACTTAGTCTAGTAATATTCAATCATTTATCTTCACTTTAAAACAAATTGCAAGTCTCTAGAACAATATCTCGATTTATGGTGAATTTTTGAAAAAAAATATTTTATTCCCTCCGCGCGCAGATTCTCGGCCGAAAATCTCCGAAATGCGTAGGTCACATTCTCCTAATATTTGTGCCTTTTCATATTACGCTTTTTTTAGAGTTTTATATATGAAAATGTGCGCAAAATCATGCACAATATAAAAAAAAAATATTTGAAGGTTGTAGCATTTCTCATTTTTGAAATATTTGCATATAAAGTACGATAAATAGGAAAAAAAACTACGATCGGTCAACTTTGACTCAACCGAAATGGTCGAAAAACGCATTTGTAACATAAAAATCTTACAGTCTAGTAATATTCAATCATTTATCTTCACTTTAAAACAAATTGCAAGTCTCTAGAACAATATCTCGATTTATGGTGAATTTTTGAAAAAAATTATTTTATTCCCTCCGCGCGCCGATTCTCGGCAGCGAATCTCCGAAATGCATAGGTCACATTCTCCTAATATTTGTGCCTTTTCATATTATATGCTTTTTTTTAGAGTTTTATATATGAAAATGTGCACAAAAACATGCAAAATATAACAAAAAATATTTAAAGGTTGTAGCATTTCTCATTTTTGAAATATTTGCATATAAAGTAGGAAAAAAACTACGATCGGTCAACTTTGACTCAACCGAAATGGTCGAAAAACGCATTTGTAACATTAAAATCTTACAGTCTAGTAATATTCAATAATTTATCTTCACTTTAAAACAAATTGCAAGTCTCTAGAACAATATCTCGATTTATGGTGAATTTTTGAAAAAAATTATTTTATTCCCTCCGCGCGCCGATTCTCGGCTGAAAATCTCCGAAATGCGTAGGTCACATTCTCCTAATATTTGTGCCTTTTCATATTACGCTTTTTTTTTAGAGTTTTATATATGAAAATGTGCGCAAAAACATGCACAATATAACAAAAAATATTTGAAGGTTGTAGCATTTCTAATTTCTTTTATATTTGCATATAAAAAAAATAAAAAATAAAAAATCGACATTTGGTCAACTTTAACTCGTCCGAAGTGGTCGAAAACTGCATTTGTAAGCTAAGCCTCTAACAGTATCGTAATATTCCACCATTTACCTTCATCTTGAAACAAATTGCAAGTCTCTATAACAATATTTCGATTTATGGTGAATTTAAAAAAAATATATTTTTTTACGTCCGCGCGCTACGAATTCATGCATCATTTTGTGATCATATTTTCTCTGTGTTGCTTTTATCGTTTTACAATGTGTTATATACCAAAATTATTGCAATTTAGTGTACATTACAACGAAAAAACAGTAACTTGTTACCTTTAACTGTTTTGCGCACAGCGCGATTTGAATACAATTATATAAGAAATTTCGTTTTTGCGCTATCATATATCGCATTATTTATATATGATAATGATAATTTTTTTCATTTCTGATGGTTGCATACTAAACTTCAAGCAATGACAAAAAAAGGAGCCAAAAATGAACTCTTAATCTTGAAAACTAAGTGCGCTGTGATTTTTTGAAAAAAATATTTTTTCCGCTTCCGCGCTCACTCCAAAACCCCTCCGGCATACAGGAGTCAATTTTTATTTTACCGCTCCGGCGTAAGAGGGTTAATGGGATACTGTTTACCTTGATGATGATATCAGTAATAATTTACCTATTGGAATTGAAAGTAACCTGTATGTGGATGATTTTGTCCATATATTATTCAGCACCTCATCTGTAGGCTTTAATTAGCCATACAGAAGATGCAAGCAGTCGTGTTGTATAAAAAATAAAAGGTGGATGAAAGTTGAAGAAATAGATTTAAAAATCAGAAGTCATAGTATACCAATTGGCCAAACTAGAAAAGCTTTGGGAATAGTATTTGATACTTGTATAAACCAGACAACCCATTTAATATACATGAAATCAAGTTGTAAAAAGATCATTAACTCTAATTAGAAAATTATCAACTCAACTTGGGGAGCCGTTAGACGAACCTGAACATAATTGTATAAAGCAACAGTACTGTCTGTCTATCACTGATTACATTAATGAAATATACGGCTCAGCATCAGATGCTGCGCCGAAAATGTTAGACCCATGCAGTTTATAATGAGGGACTTAGAATATGTTCAGGAGCCTTTAGATCATTGCCAACCTCATCTTTACAGTTGAATGTTGGGAATTACGCCTCTTACCACAAAGTACTAATAATAATGAAGAATGCTCTGAGAATTCAGACAAGTGATTCTCCAGCAAAAAAGTAATTTTAATTGTGAAGACCCTGAAAATAACAAAACAATCAGAGAAGGAGACATGCGCGAGTAATTCCTACACATCCCCGTATAGGTCGTACTCTTCTGACACATGGACACTTAAATGAGCAACCCACATGACCTGCCTCCCAAATGCTCAGAGTGCAAGGTGATAATACCTGTCAGACATTTGTTGGGTGTGTCCAAAATATGACAAGCAGACTCAACTTTTGGAAATAAATCAATTAAGGAAATTTTGTAAGAATCTTTTTACATCTTCAGTCATTCCGCTTTTTATGTTTATGTGGAACTTTGATTTAATTCATCAAATATAAAAATAAGCAAATAATAACAGCACGAAAACCCTTGTGGCATTTGTCGAATTAAAAAAACTTAAAATATAATTTCTCTAATTCTGAATTCTAATATACCTCTAGTGTGTATTTAAGCATTAGTCAATGTACTATATGGTATTATGTGTATGTATTCAAGTATGAAAGCATGTGTCTATATGTGTTTTTAAGTTCATTTTAATTTGTTCATCATCATACTAAATGGCCTATATGGTCCCAGTGCTAATCTTTGAGGGGTATAATAATTTGAAAAATATAGAAATATGATGGATCCATCCCATGTAGTGGTTAAGGAAAATGAAGCAGTTGATGAAGGAGGTAGAGAAGCAGCACATATGATAAGATCAGATACATATATCTTTATTAATGATTTTATGTACAGGTAAAAATAGATATAGTAATAAATGAATGGCAAAATAAATGAAATGAAGAACCTAAAAATGATAAGTTGAAGCAAATAAAACTGTGTGTTAGAAAATGGAGTAGATCATACCAGAGAGAGAGAGAGAGAGACAAACGCCAAGTCATTTTTTGACGTCTTCAAACAGGCCTTACTTGCTTGACACATGAACACTTCATGTGCGGCCCACGTGACCCATATCCCAAATGCAAAGTGATCATAACAGGTATGTGTTATGTGAATGTCCAAAATATAAGCAACATTGGTTTTCAACTTTTGGTAATACTGTAGGTCGATTTGTGAAATTTTCAGAGTATACAACATTTTCAATTGTCCCAATTTTAATATTCATGAGGAACTGTAAATTAATTGATATGATATAAAAATAATTTATGAAAATAGTAAAGCCCACGAGGCATCTAATAAATAAACAAATCCATGTTTTAAAAATCTTAACTAATTCAGATTTTCATCGTTACATTATTTAGTTTTATTGTGTGGATGGAAACGTGAGTAAAAGTATTTAATGTGTATGTATTCCAGTGTAGGAGCATATGTTGATTTGCATATTTATTTTAAAGTTCATTCTTCATTAATCAGCCTAGTGGTCTGGTTACACTTTTTCATATAATAACAAACTTGCATATTTCCAACATTCCAAATAACCCTTTGCCATTTCAACTTGCTGTCTTCGTTGCTATGCTTAACTTCTATGCCAACACAAAAATCACACCAGTCACTGCACCAGTTAACTTAGCTGCAGCAAAAAATTTTAATGTTACACAATGAGTAAAAAGATGGCATTATAATGGTGTTATTAAAACACTTAATTCAAAGATGCTCATAATCACATGTTGCAATAAAATGGAAAAGTAAATCCACATTAGTATGTCTGTTTGATTTTGTTATTTAATATGTAAAGCAGAAAGCTTTCGATGACCTTTACAGTCCTCCTTGTCAAGGAGGACCGTGCAGGTCATCAAATCTTTCTGTTTTATATCTATATAAGTGAAAATGTAAATGTTCGTTTGTTCTAAATCTTAAATCTGAAAGTTCTTCACCAATTGCTTTTAAATCTTGACACATTGCATTTGAATACGTATGTATTTATAATGGGTTTCATCCTAACTTAGCTACTTTACAAATTTATATTACATAATTTCTGCATATGACTTATCATTTGGAAAAGAATAATACAATTAGGTATCATTTGGAAAAGAATGATACTATAGGGTAAACATCAGTGACATTAAAGAGGGTGGACTTTGAGAAGGGGGTTGACCAAAGGAGAATGAGAGGGAAAAGGAAGTGAGAGTAGACAGGGTGTTAGGGAAAAGAAAGAGGTAAAAGGACAGGGAGTGTTAGAGAGAGAGAGATGAGCAGGTGTTTGGGAGGAGAGAGAGTTGTTATTAGTGAGAGGAAAGAGGAAAAGAGACTGATTGTTGGAGAGAGTAGGAGAAAGGAGCGAGAGGGAAAGGAAGAGAGAGAGTAGAGGGAGTGTTAGGTAGGAGAAAAAGGGAAAAAATGAGTGAGAGAGAGAGAGAGACAGAGACAGAGAAGAGCAGTTGTTTGAGAGAGAGAGAGAGAGAGAGAGAGTTGGTATTAGTGAGAAGAAAGATTGAAAGAGACAGTGATGGTTGGGGAGAGTAAGAGAAAGAAGCTTTTTGTTTTCTATCTTTTCCATTTAACCAGACTGAGCCACAGCAATGCTTGGCCGGGTACAGCTAGTTTTAAATGACAAAATCAAAGACATACTATTGTGGATTTACTTTCCCAAAACACTTAATAATAGTTAAAACTAAGAAATACATAAGCCAAAACAAGATTTTTGTTAAAAATATAGAATTTATTCACAAACTGATTGTAAGTTCTAGATGACGCTTGAGTTGACACTACTTAATTTGGGCGCCTCAGTGGCGTGTCAGTTTGGTCTAGGCCTGCCACCTCATTGGCTGCGAGTTCAATTTTCGAGCATTCCACTTAAGGGTCAGATATTTATTTCTGGTGATAGAGGTCACGTAAAGCTGTTGGTCCCGTTACTGAATAACCACTGGTTCCATGCAACGTAAAAACACCATACAAACAAACAAACAGATCAACTACTTAATTGGGTGGGTGGGGGTCGTAGAAAGAATTTCATTCCCAGCTAACACTAAAATAATTTCCACTTAATTGAAGTACAATCTTCAGCTTGGATATAGTGAACAGATGGAATCAGCTGGCAGAGAGAGAAGTTATAGGAAATAGTGATCAATAATTAAATGGGAGTGAATAGAAATAGCACTGTAAACACCAGATTATACATAAAGGTAGGAACAATGAATGGAGAAGCTTATGATAAGTCAGTCACTTGTTTTTTTTAAGCTATCTGGAATCATCTTCAGTAAAGTTTTATTGTTTCGTGATGTATTGAAATTGCACATTTTATTAGTATTCTATTCCATAATTTTGTTATTTTTTCATTTACTCAAAATTTTTACAAAATTTTAAAACTTTACTAGTGTTAGTATAAAATACCTTGTAATTATTATACTAGTCACCCTTTAGATTAATATCTTGAAGTGTGTAAATAGGAAGTATATGTTAGCGCTTATTTGTCATTAAGAATAGTTTTGATGGTTTGGTAAAGATTATCTCAGTCAGTCAGTTTCTTTATATTATAGGAAGCAGTGCTACTATAGCCTCTGCTGTGGGAGGTTATTTCACTGGTTTTAAGCGTTGATGAGTAATACGCATTTTTGTGACTCATCTCAATGTTGATCTTCAGTAAAATTTTCATTCAAATATTTCATTCTTATGCCCATGGGAGTGAATTTTGTGTGAAACTTTATTAAATGTTTTTTGTGGTTTATCTGTTCATTAATTTCAACTTGCAATGTTTCAAGTATCATTAGTATAACTTGTTTTGACTTGTGTGTGCTGTTAATGTTTTCTTATTTGGGGCGGGGGGTGGGTGGCCTGGGCAGTTTACGCATTAACTTTTTCTGTGAATTAGTATTTTAGCAGATTAGATGTCATTGTCTTGCATGTTAGGCAGTTCGTTCATTATAATGGGTAGTAAAATAAGGGTGTCTCTCACTATTTGTTTCAGAAACGTGGCAACGATACATTGACATCAAGAGGGGCCAATAAGAAGATTCGATGTGATCCCAAGAATATTTTTCACATTTCTGAATTGTCAGAGAAATCATCAACAAGGAGGAACATGGTCCAGAGAAAATGCCGCACATCAAGAGTTGAACAAGCACTCTGTCGTAATGTGGGGGGAGAAAGTAGAGATGGAAATTCATATGCAACACAGCACCATATGGAGTGGTTTTTACAATTACTAGGTAAATAAACAGTTGCAATGCTTCTTTACATGTTTTAGATTTCCGAAAAAGACAATGGTAGAGGGAAATTATTGATGTATTTTTAAGCAGCTGTTTGTCTTGTTACTCCCCCTGGACTTGGGACCACCTTGACATGATGAGGGGCTCTCGAACCCCAGGAGTTCCTGGGTTCAAATTCAAGAGTCCCATACATCGTTAGATATTTATTTGGATTAATTTTTGGGAAATTGTACACTTTTGCTCAAATTCATTGGACCTGATAAATAGGAAAAGATATCATAGCTCGGAATGGGTTTATATCCAAAGGTAAATAGTGGGAACTGTAGCAGGACCATCAACTGCCTGATAATGTTCGGACCTGAGAGATATCAGATGGTAGCTCAAGAGCGGAACTATTCTTCAGGGCTGGACCACAGATTACAGGGGGATCAGGTTCTGTGGATAGGACTTTTGGCATTCTATCCAGTTTGCCCATAACATGGT
This sequence comes from Macrobrachium nipponense, assembly GCF_015104395.2. Lineage (NCBI taxonomy): Eukaryota > Metazoa > Arthropoda > Malacostraca > Decapoda > Palaemonidae > Macrobrachium > Macrobrachium nipponense. The sequence continues at coordinate 52,887,435 of NC_061087.1, forward strand.
TATGGTAGGTATGATTGTATTCTTGAAATACTCTCAGTCACAGCAATGGGTTTTGGCATACACTTGGGCCACTCTAATTATGTTGTGCCATCTCCTGTGGGGTTGGGTAGGGATGCGGGCATTTGGGAGTCTGATCTCACTTGTGCCATTGGTGGAAGAATAAACTCCATGAAAGGCTGATGATATCTTTTTAAGATTTGCAGGTTTATTTATTTTTGTTAGTACTCTTGGGACCTTTGATGGTAGCAACTTGGTACAGTTGACAATGACAACACTGGAGCCTCCTCTGACAACTTTTCTTCAGAAAAATAAAAAAACAAATCCTAATGTTATCACACTGGAACCTTATACTCCAGAACAAAAAAAACCCAAAAAGGTAAATATCGTCTTGACTCAACCTTGACCCACTTCGACTCCCTCTTTGGGAGTGGAAGTTGGTCAAGGTTTCTAACCTTAGAAACAGAACAGAAATTTCAGTTCTGAAGTTAGAAAACGACCTATTAAACAGACATTCAACGACAGAAATGTCTTTTAGACCAATGAAAGATGTGGTTTCTAGAAGCCAAGTGATGGGTCAGTCTGAGGACTATATTTTTCTAACAACAGTAGATAAATGTAAAAATGAAAAAAAACATGACACTATAATTAACATTCATGGTACTATTGTCCCTCCTTAGAAGAATCTGGAGGATGTGTACCTAATGAATTTGATAAATATCTAAATATTACCTTTGAGGATAAAGTTATGAAAATTTTGAAGTAGTACATAGGGATATTGTAAAATGCTGTGGGAGGGAACCTAAGATATTGCCACATGGTAGAAATAAACTTTTGGTAGACACCAGATCTTTAGAAGAAAGTGAGAAATTGAAATTTCTTGAGTTTACTGGGTGGAGTTCAGAGTGAATGTAAACCACATGATACCTTCAATCATACCGAAGGAATTATATATGCTCCTCATCTTACTATTCATCCTGAATAGGAACTGGAATATGAACTTGAAGATCAGGGGGTATTGAAGGTGGAAAGACTAAAAAAGAACGTAAATGGGGCATGTGTCTTATGCCACAGTCATTATTAACTTACAATTCATCTAAATTACCAAATTTTGTTTAAGAAACATTGTACAGATATAAAGTGAAATGGTATGTGCCGAGACCCAAGAGGTGTTTTTACTGTCAGGAATATGGGCATATAATTGGATCCTGTCAATCCAAGTTGCAAGGAAACCCTGCAATTTGTATAAATTGTGGAGAAGTTGAGCATGGTGATTGCCATGCTGAACCAAAATGCATTCATTGTGGGGAAGCACACCAGTCATCCTCGAACTCATGTGATGTTTTCCTTTTTGAAAAAGAAGTACAATATACTAGAGTCCTTGAGAAAGTTACTTTTACAGAAGCCAGAAGAATAGTACAGGCAGTCCCTGGGTTATGATGGGGGTTCTGTTCTTGAGACGCGTTGTAAGTAGAAAATCGTCGTAAGCCGGAACATTGTCAAAAATCCTAAGAAAACCTTTCTTTTAATGGTCTGGGTGCATTAAAAACTATGTAAACTGCATTCTTATTGCATTTTTCATCAAAATAACCTTCAATTATTGATTATTTTGCATTTTTTATGTCATATTTCTTCTGCCAGATGAGCATTGTTGGCGTTGTAATCCTGGAAATAATTTCTGATGAATATAATTGAAAAGCGCCTTAACTCGGAACGTCGTAAGCCGAACCCATCGTAACCCAGGGACTGCCTGTGCTGAACAAATATATAAGACCAGGGTGTCTTTTGCAAGTGTTGCTGCAAATAGACAACAAATGAGGAGGAAAGTTAATTCGAATACTGCTTCAAATTTATTTAGAACAGGTGGAAAAATTAAAAAATCCAATGTAACAGAAAGTAGCAGCAAAAACAACTTGGGTAAACCTCAAATTAGAATGTCTACGACTGCAACATCATCCTTGGTTGATGTGCGAAACTCTTTGGAAATAGTATCAGCTTTGGCTGGTGCACTGGCCTCTTCAACAACACAGCAAACAAACAACACCCAAGGACCACAACCCCACAACTTAATAACACAACAAACAAGGAACACGGCCACAACAAAAGACCACTGTACAAACAATCACTAACAACAACAAAAATCAACGGCATAACAAGCCAACACATACACCCACTAATAACACCAAGAAATCACAACAGCTCACCAACAACAACCCTCAACCATAACAACCACAACAACTACAAAACTCACAAGCACAAAAAATCTAACCAGTACAGGCACCACAGCTCCAAATCAATTAACATCAAACATAATAACAACCAACAACAAATCAACAACACACTACTTATATGAATTTCAGTACCTTCAACACTCTTCACAGACTACTGCCAACACTACTGACTATCACAGCTTCTGACTAAAGACCGCCTCCAAAACACAGCAGACATTCCAGAACTCACCAACAGCCAATTCAATCACTATCCATACAGCTATTACACCCTCTCTCTCTCTCTCTCTCTCTCTCTCTCTCTCTCTCTCTCTCTTCCTCGTCTCTCCCGTCTCGCTCTCTCTCTCTCTCTCTCTCTCTCTCTCTCTCTCTCTCTCTCTCTCTCTCTCTCTCTCTCCTCTGTTACATTTAACAACCTCTCCTTACACTCACAACACCCACAGTAAATAGCCTTCCGCAACACCCACAGATGCTTGTACATAGGCCCTTTGGATCTTGTTTGAGGGCCCTCACTCATTTACACCACCATCCACTTCTCCCAGACCACTTCCAGTCAGACTCCCTTTACCATCTCCCTCACTACTCTCCTCCCAAATCCCACTCACTATCTCATCTACCCCTTCTAACTCTTGTCCGAATATCTCTCGTAACTCTGCCACCAAATCACTTACCTCATTTACACTCCTGCCAAACTCCTGAAGAGACTCATTCATACTGCCAACCACATCCTTACCACCTGATTCCCTTCTTGGTGAAACCACTAAACCCTGACAATTCAAACCCACACACGCTATATGTATTATTCCTCCCCTCAAAGTCATCCGCATTACATGCCTTATCCACCATTTTTACCCTAACACTAACCCTTCTATCATGCAGCTCACGTTTCTCCCTTTCATTCCCTTTCCTTACCTTCTGCTTTCTTCCATACTCAACCAACACCAACTGCCGATCTTCCAAACCCATTTGCTCACTGACACTTGGCTCACATTTATTCCCCCTCAACCACTCACTCATCGCATTCTCTTGAACATACTGCGGTACTTCCCTCCACTTACAGAGCTGGTTATGGTGTGCCCTAACCTCATCCACACCCCCTTCTAATCGCAGTTTCCCAACACATAACTCAATTCACTCTGTCCCACTTCCAAAATCTCAAAAGGCCCTTCATATTTCTCCCTTACCTTATTCACACCTTATTCACATTCATTCTCCCCATCTCAACCAGCTCTTTCAACACCTAATCTCCAATCCTAAAACTTTCAAACCTTTCACTCGCTTTCTTCCAAAAGTCTTGATCACTCTCTGACGAGCCCAACTGCGGCCTAACAATCCTTTCAAAATTCAACTCATACTTACAAGGAGACATACCTATACTCTTCTGCAGTGTGGAGTTATATACCCACACTGCACGTCCTACATACGTATCCCAGTCATTGTCGCCTTTACTCATCATTCGCTAAATCTCGGTCATTGTTCTAACAGTCCTTTCTGCCAAACCATTATACTGGGCATATTCAGAGTAGTATGCATTCCTTCAACATTTCTTGAAATTCTCACCCCACAACTTAGGCCAATTATCACTCAACAGTTTTGCCGGCTTACACACATGCATAGGCAACATCACTTGCCCCACCATCTGCGCAACAGTTTCACTCCTCTTATCTTTGATGGGAACCGCATAGGGAAATTTACTCATGTGATCCACCATCACAATCATTCCCACATGCCCCTCACAGTCTTTGGCAATGAAACACAATCAATCACGTATTTCAAATGGCTCTCATCTGCAATCGCAACACAGGCGGACTTGCATGCACACACTGATACTTTCCCCTCAGACAGTCTTCACACGTAACAGCCACATCCACACAAATCTTATTCAACCCAGGCACTTACAATCTCTCCCTCATGAACTCCCACAACTTATTCATGCACCAATAAACACATACTCAATGCTGACTTAACAGAAAAAACTGGTACATAATCTTCCCTGTCATACAACCCTTCCTGATGCAAAAGGTACACTATGTTTTTACAAACTACAAACCATTTAGCAACCCTCTTATACACATCCAACTCACGCGGCCAATCTTCCACACGTACTCCCCCCAAAACACACTGCCACAACATACTTATCTCCAAGCATTTATCTTGCATTTCCTCAATCTCCTCCTCACTCAACAATTCATTCTCACTTCTAGCAATATCAATCACCCCCACAAAGTTTGCTACAAATTACCATCCTGAATCCTAGCTATTGTGCTACCCCCCCTTACCAAGAATCCCATTTCCTATATCTATGCTTACATCATGCATCCTCAAAAAATCCATCCCTATCAAAAAGCAAGCTGACATATCATTTTCTCTCATGATTATAAAGTTATATACAACTTCCAAATCTCCTAACCTAACCTTTAACTGCACCTCTTCCCACACTAAAGCACTTCCTTGTCCCAACCCTTGTATCCACACACTTGTACACCGCCTTTCACTTCCCTATCTCATCTCTCCAGTTCACTCACCACTGACCCACTCACCAAGGAAGCTTGTCCCCCCGTATCAACCAAACCACAGTATTCACTATCATTTATTCTGACCATCGCCACCATTTCCCCTCGTGTCCCATGCACACACTCATTCACTGCCACGTCCACCTGGTTATCCACATCACAGTCATCCTCACCACATTCATCCTCAGCTACCTCCCCAGCTACTCCTAATTCAAAACCCCTTCATAGTCCTCTTTCCTAACCAACCAATCAACTGTTTTCCGTGCACTGAATCCTCAAAACCTCATGCTCACTACCTGTATTTATCCTCCCTCAATACTCGACCGGTCTGTCCCATCCAAAATACAAAAACATCTTTATTCCAAACAACTCAGCTACTGCTAACAGTAATTTATGCAACATTTCCTCTTCCCCACCTTGTTCCTCCGTATATGTCACTCGCAACTCATTTGCACTACCAGGTACCTCTTCAACCAGACCTCTCCCCTCCAAGTCTTTCAATGCCAAAAACAAACATTCACACACTCTGCCACCCCCTTCAAACCTCTTTTACAACCAAACCCCCAGGCACCACATTCGAACCCCAGTCACTCTTCATGACACCATTGCCCCTACCATGCATCCTAGACATTGCATCAGCAATCACATTTTCACTCCCTCGCACATACTCTTAACCTAAAATCAAATTCATTCAAATCTTCAATTGTTCTTGCGATCCTAGCATTCACACACTCCTTCTTGATCATATACTAATGGCCGATGGTCTGGCCGGATGATAAATTTTACCCCATACAAAAACACTCAATGCTTTCACACAAAACGTTATTGCTGCAGGCTCCTTCACAACCACTGAATACTTCCACTCCACATTATTAAAAGCTTTACTTACATACGCAATTACTCAACTTACACACGCAATTACTCTCAACTATTCCTCCCCATTCACCTCTTGCATCTGTGCTAAACACCCTCCCATACTAACCTTGCTCGCATCAGTATACAACTCAGCTCACTCATGTCCTCCTATAGTCTGGAAAAGCCAAGGTGACATCTCTAGCAGCCTCCTCTTTCAATCTGTCAAATGCTCCCACCATTCGCTCATCCCACCTTAGCTTAGTACAATTTTTTCTTCTGCCATCAGTCATACGGCTTCCCTATACCCAAAGAATCCCTAACAAACTTCCTCCCAAACTCAATCAACCCCAAAAACTCCTTTAACTCACACACGGTCTGGGGACGCGGAAACTCCCTTACCTTTTCCACAAACTTTTCACTCTTCCTTATGCCACTAGCACTCACTTTATGACCAAGAAATTCCACTTCCCTAGCCAACCACAAACACTTCTCTAGCTTCACTTTCACTCCAACCTCTTCCAACTGCTCTAACACCTTTTCAAGCAGCTCCATATTCTCCTCAACAGTTTCACTCGCAGTCAAAATATCATCTATAAACACAGTCACCTTCCTTCTATCAAACCCAGCCAAAACCCCGTTCATTGCCCTTTGAAAGGCAGCAGGCGCGTTAGCCAACCCAAAACTCAACTGTTTAAACTGGTAGTGGCAAATACCACTTGAAAAAGCAGTAACAGCCCTGCTCCTCTCCTCAAGAGGCATCTGGTAATAGCCCCTTCAGGTCTAATTTGGTAAACACTCTCATCTCTTGCATCTTGTACACACAACCAGACGCCACATTCATCGGAAATTGCTCCTTCACAGACACTTCATTCACCCTCCTATAATCTACACACATCCGCAGACTTCCATCCTGCTTATGTACAGGGACTATGGGGCTATTCCATCCAAGCACTCTCACTCCTCTCTATCACTCCTACTCTCTCAAGCTCCTCACACTGCTCCTCAATCTCTCGGGTAATAGGTGGGGAAAAGTGTCGAGGACGCTGATATGGGGGTATCGTCTTCCAAAACTATCTTGAATTCAGGAAGCTTAGACCCCCAAAAATCCTCGCCACCATGACTCAACGCACCCTGCCTATCCCACACCATCTGCATCAACCACCTCCTCTCTTTGTCACTAACATTCTCATCGACCTTAACTCATCCTCTCAATTCATCATACTCCAAATTGTCGTCACCTGTCATGCTACCTGTCATCATCTGCCGCACTTCAACATATCTTTCGTCATCTGTACTCACCAACGTGTATAGCAACCCCACACAATCGTCTTCACGTATACCTCGCACTCGCTTTTTCCTAACACTTGGCAATGAGGCTACTAAAACCTGCGGATTCTCCATATCTAAAATCCCATTGTATACATGCACACTTGCTCTTACCAACTTGTTCGCATCCACACCCTCAACCATATATGTGCACCTGTCACCTTTGACAATCCCAAGACTATCCGACCACACAACTTTCACACTAACAACTTCTCCGACTTCTCGCGACACCTTTACACTCTTTTGCAATTAATGGCACCCCTTTCCTTATTTTACTGGTTACCTCCCCATTCCTACCCAAGTACAACTCTCCATGTACGTTCCCCTTCATATGCAACTCAACCATATTCGCTCTTGGACTGACCACCATCCCACACTTCCTCAAGAACCCATACCCTAACAACATATCATACTTATCACTCACTCCCTTGATCACATAAAAGTCACTTTCATCAACCACTACTCCTCCAATTTCTACATTTTCACGCACCACACCCACCACAGGCATACCTAAATTTCCTATTCCTCGCACCTCCCCTTTACACTCCCCAACTTCACACTCACTCCGCAACTTGTCACATCCATTCTTAAAAAGAACATTGACACTGCACCCAGTATCAATCAAAGCAACCAAACACATACATACTCAACAAAAATCCCGTCAAAAAGTTACTCTCTTGCCCAGATGTTATCCCCTTACTTAGCCTCACAATACTTCTCATATTCCTTAAAAAAGTCCTTTATGTCCCTACTACCATATTCCTCATATTGTGGACATCGGGGTACCTCTCTCATATACACAGCTTTTCGTCTTCCTACTCACTCTCACTTTCGCTACTTCCATTCTGACCGTTCTTTCCCTCTTCCGAATACAGCGAATCCACTTCCATACTCACATCCATACTCTTGACTATGTTCTTCTTACCCTTCTTCTTTCTACCTACCTGTTTCCACTCACCACTATCTAAATCACTCTCAGCCCTCCCCAATGTATTCAGTCCTAGTCTCAGCCTGTCCGTCACCCTTACTAACCTTCTTTCCCTTAATCTTCTTTTCCTCAGCCCCCTTCTTATTCTTGTCCTCAGGTTTATCCTTATCCTGTGTCTTCCCCTTCTTTCCTTTACCTGTCGCAACCAAATCACCTTCGTCACTCATACTCTCATCCACTCGCTCTCCCACTTTCTCTACCACTCCTGGCCCATCACAAGACCCAGTAGGCCTACCTCCTACTGCTCCCTCTCCCATGAATCCCTTCATCATCTCCTGAACTGCGTTCATTACTCCGAATTTTTCGTCCATTTTCTCAACCATTCTCTCTTCTGCTCCTTTCACCTCATCTTTCATTTCCACTTTCGCACTCCTTAGCATTCCTCTCATTTCCTCTAACTCGCTCTTCAGCTCCTCACACTCTACCCTTATCCTCTCATTCTCCACTTCCAATCTTTCCTTAGCTCCCCTTGCCAGTCGCAACTCCTCCTTCAACCCTTCCATACTCACTTTTTCCACCAATCACACAACTCACTACCCAATCATCCTGCAGCTGCCGCACCAACAGTCCCTGTTTGGGTGGCAAAAAATATGTGGCAGGATCACAAGCTCAAAAAACAAGCTGGCAAATTTTTCCCCCACCCCCCCCCCCCCCCCCCCCCCCCCCCCCCCCCCCCCCCCCCCCATTAACTTAATCAATCCAGCCGCCAAACCCACCCTCAATCAGACTTTCCTCTTCACACTACAGAATACACACAGCACAATTGACCTATACCTACACACAGAACAAAAAAAAACACAAACACATGTACTCACCCACCTCCAGATACTCCAGGGCTATGCTGGTCTGTCTGCTGGTCGAGGTCGCAGAGATACCAACAACAACCAAGAACCACAACCCCACAGCAACAACAACGCAGCAACCAAGGACCACAACCCAAAAACAAACAAGGAATACAACCATAATTCAACAACACAGCAAACAAACAAGGAACTCAACCACAACTCAACACAACAACAAACAAGGAATACAACCACGACAAAAGACCACTGAAGAAACAATCACTAACACAAAAAACAACAACACAAAAAGGCAACACCCAACACCAAGGAATCACAACAGCTCACCAACAACAACCCTCAACAACTCACAACAGCATCAGCTCCCCAACAACAACCCTCAACCATAACAACTCACATACAACCCAACAGGAACTCATAAGCACAACAAATCTACAACACAGGCACAACAACTGCGAAGCAAACAATATCATCTTAACAAGTAACAACAAATCAATAAAACACAAAACTGACTTTCAGTGCCTTGGTACTCTCTTCATAGAATGCTGCCAACACTACTATCACCAGCTCTCACCAAAGACTGACTCCAGGACACAGAACTCTCAATTCCAACAGCACCAGCAGACAACTCAGAACTCGCCAGCAGCCAGTTCAGTCGTGAACTATCCACACAGCAATTACTCTCTCTCTCTCTCTCTCTCTCTCTCTCTCTCTCTCTCTCTCTCTCTCTCTCTCTCTCTCTCTCTCTCTCTCTCTCTCTCTCACAGACGTTGTCAAATAGAACTCCATGACTCTTCCATAATGTGTACTACCGGTGAAGGCATCTGTATCTCCCCCTTGGAAATTCCCAGCAGTAGAGTTTTGTAACTACTTTAATCAACCAAGGAAGAATGTCTCTGATAAAATATGTTATACCTTTTTAGATCATATGTCACAACATGATAATTTTATCCCAGTTTTTACCGATGAATCCAAAACCAGTGCAGGCGCTGGTTTGGCATAGTTTTTCCGTCCTTTGAGTGTAGGGGAAGGCTCTCAAGTAATGCATCTGCATTTACTGCAGAATTATATGGAATTTTAAATACTGTCAAAGAAGTTTGAAAAAGTAGTGATCAGAATTTAATGTGTGCTGTGTCTAGTCAGTGAAAGATTTTTATTCCAAACATCCAGTAGTTTTAAGTATTTTAGATTGGTTATTTATAACCAACATTAGTATGAGAAAGGAAAGGCATTGGCAGTTTTATGGAAGTCACCCCAAGCAACCTCATCCATTCACTTTCAGAGTAAATTTTACCAGCAAAATGCTCAGTTAGTCCCCCTGGAACTTTCAAGTGCCAAAATTCTGTAGATATTTTAATTTTCCCAAGACAGAATTGTCCAGTGAGGCCATGCGGTCAATATTTTTAGAACACTCCTTGCAATATAACTCTCCTGCAGTTTTCACGGATGGCTCAAAGTCAGATGCTGGCGTCGACTTTGGAGTAGCCTTCCCTGATATAAGGAGAAGTGGCAGGTTATCATCTGTTGCATGGATTTTTACAGCAGAATTATATGCAATTTTAAAGGCTTTAAAGGGAAGTTTTAATTTGGAATGAAAATAATTTTATTTGAGAAACAAATCCACAGTTATGTAAATGTACATATATTTAAGTTTAAAACAGAAAAGAGATAGCTTTCGGGAATCTGTACGGTTCCCCTTATCAATAAGGGGAACTGTACAGATTCCCGAAAGCTATCTCTTTTCTGTTTTAAACTTAAATATATGTACATTTACATAACTGGATTTGTTTCTCCATTTGAAGACTCGTGCTACTATGAGGAATTTTTGATAATTTTATTATATATTATGACTCAAGAAGTGCTTTTCAGTCGCTGGAATCTTTTAACTTTTTAAACCCTATGATTTTAGATATATTGGAATGGCTGCTTTTACTAAAAAGAAGAGGGAAAGAAATAAAGTTCTGTTGGGTGCCTTCCCATGTTGGGGTGGCTGGGAATGAGAAAGCTGACCAACTTGCAGAGTCGGTAGTCAGCTTCCGAGAACCCACAAGATGCCTACAACCATATTGGTATTTTTATCCTCTAGTAAGTCAGAGAATTAAGAAATGTTGGTACTCCCAGTGGGAGAATATTTTTACTAATAAAAAAATGTGCAGTATCACACCATCAGTGTCTCCTTGGTCATATCCGTATATGCCAAGGAGACAGGAAACGATGTTGTGCAGACTGAGGATTGGACTTTCAAGACTCACTCATGAGATCTTGATGTCTCGTGAAAATCCCCCGTTTTGCGAGAACTGTACTTTGCCCTTGACTGTGAAACATTTGCTGATTGAATGTCCCAGATTTGGGAATTTGAGACAAAAGTTTCTGTTTTGGGGACGTGACAGAGTAGGTATTATATATCTTTATGTGGGAGGCGGGCCTCAACAAAATTTAAATTATGCATAGAGTGTCTATGTAAGAATTTATATATTTGAACAAATATATACATATATATAGATATTTTTATATGAAATTTATTTTAAATTTAATTTTTTTTTATTTGAATTTATTTCGGTGTAAGTAACCTAGATGATGTGATGCCAGGTTTATTAGACAATCAATCAACCTCAGAGCTGCCAATGGCAGCTTTACCATATACCTCTGAGGGGCTATTAGCCACTCCATTACTTCTTTCTGGAGACCCTAGTAAAAATATACCAAAACAGAGGAGGCGTTACCTCCTCTTTCTGGAGACCCCAATAAGAAAAAAAACCTCGATTTGGGACCACCTTGACATGATGAGGGGGCTCTTGAATACCAGGAATTTGTTCCTGGGTTCAAACCCAAGAATCCCATACATCATTGTATAATTATTTGGAATACAGTGGTACCTCGAGATACGAAATTAATCCGTTCCGAGACGGCCTTCGTATCAAGAGTTTTTCGTATCTTGGAACACATTTAACATGTAAAATGGCTAATCCGTTCCAAGCCCTCCAAAAACACCCCAGTAAATTATATTTCCAGGCCTAAAACACATGTTCTTGGGTTACGATGGAAGAAATATGACTCCAAAAAGGCAAAATACTGTACATACTTGAGTATTATTCAACTGTATATAATGTTCAACCCCATTTTTACTGCATATATTATGACTTTGGCATATGTCCCTTAGCAATAAGCCTAGCCTATGTTAGCGGTTGCTACTGTAGCCTAGTCTATGATTCTGACATCTAAACCTAAGAGATAAAAGCTTAGGAATTATGCCAATAAAATGTATAATAATCAGTATGTACTCATTTTCAAATAATTATTAATTAATCATTAACTATAATACACAAACAAACAAAAAACAAACCTTTCAATCGATTATTTACATTCAGATCTTACCCGTCTTACGAGTATCGAACGAGCGCCAAGCAATCATTTTTCCTAGCACACAGTAAGCCATAAATTGTCATTAGTATCTCTCTTCAACTAATGAAACCACCAAACAGTATAATACCATTCATTTAGTTCTGTTCTTTATTCTATCTTTGACCTAACGGAGATACCGAGTTATGACAGCTATAATGAACATGCGTAATACGTATACGTAACGTAATAATAAAACAGAAGAAGAATTCTAAAAAATGCGTATTTGTTGGCAGTCTGATTTATTTTATATTTTATGATATCTAATTCACATTTTTTTTATTAAATGTATTGCATGTACTCATTTCAAATAATTATTAAGTAACCATTAACTATAACAAACAAACAAAAAAGAGCTTCCAAACGTCTGTTTACATCCAGCACTTATGAGTATCGAACGATCGCCAAGCAATCACTTTTACACAGTAAGCCATAAATTTTCATTCTCTCTCTTCAACTACTGAAAACTACCAAACAGTATAAAATAAACCATCATTTCTATTCTTATTCTATCTTTACCTAATGTTTTTTTTTATTAAATGTATTGCATGAGTACTAAGTTTTTCAATTTACAGCAACCTTTTACCAATAGAATACTTAAAGCACAAGGGGTAGATGCTGACCAATAGGAGAGCAGGACCTTATGGGGTGACTAGCATCAGGAACCAATGGGAGAGCGGGAGGATGGTGGCGAGTTTACTCAGTTGGCAGCGCGGGAGTTTTAAAATTGTTCTCGGTGGTCTGGGCGAATCTCGGGACTTTATAGCAACAACCTTTCGTATCTTGAAAACTTTTCGTATGTAGAGCAGTAAAATTTTTCATATTGGCTTTCGTAACATGATATTGTCATGTTACAATAAAGTTTTTATACATACTTACCTGACAGATATATACTTAGCTATAGACTCCGTCGTCTCCGACAGAATTTCAAATTTCGCGGCACACGCTACAGGTAGGTCAGGTGATCTACCGCCCTTGCCACCACTGGGTGGCAGGACTAGGAACCATCCCCGTTTTCTAATCAGAATTCTTCTCTTCCACCTGTCTCCTGCGGGAGGCTGGGTGGGGCCATTAATCGTATATATCTGTCAGGTAAGTATGTATAAAAACTTTATTGTAACATGCACAATATCATTTTTATACATTCACTTCCCTGCCAGATATATACTTAGCTGATTAGCACCCATTGGTGGTGGGTAAGAGACAGCTAACAACTGAAATAGACAGGTAAACAACATATGTTGTAGGTATTAATAAACCTTGGTTCCTACCTTATTAGGCTGAAGACTTTGCGGCTACTGCCTTGGAGTCTGCTTAGCCTCAAGAGCCTCAGCGAGATATTGATCTATGGCTAAGAGTTCTTGTGGGTCTGCCAATGGGGTCTTATCCACTTACTCGGCAGAGCCTAAAGGCCTTTGTCATTGGGTGCTATTCCACTAACATGACAATACACCTTGTTCAAGGAGCACAAAACCGATCCCGATCACCTGATCCTAACATCCGATGTTGACGTTCTAAGATTGTAACGGAGTTTATCCCGAACTCCTTACAAACAACCAAAAACTCGACACATAATTACACTTTCATTACAAAATATACAAAAAAAAAATTTTGTACTCCCCTACTATCATACATACCCTTGATCCCCTACCAGCAATGACACTCTGCTCCCGTGCGACAGTAGTGAGCTTGCTAATTGAAAACCAAGCACATATCTGACAAGAGGGTTTTTGTACGATAAGAACACAAAATTAAGGATCAGTCTTTGCTCCAAGACCCAGTACTGTATCTGCTGATACAAAAGGACCTAGCGAGAAGCACTTCTCATAGGTCACTCTCACATCCTTCAGATAATGAGATGCAAACACTGAATTGCACCTCCAATATGTAGTCTCAATGATATTCTTTAGAGACATATTCTTTTGGAACGCCAAAGACGTTGCTACTGCCCTCACTTCATGAGTCTTGACCTTTAGAAGACCAAAGGATTCCTCCGGAGCAGTTCTTGTGAGCGTCCGTAATAACGCTTCTCACAAAGAAAGCCAAGGCGTTCTTGGACATGAGTCTTTTGGGGTTCTTCACCGCACACCAAAGACCTTGTTGACAAGCTCCCATCTGTCTCTTCCTCTCTAAATAGTATTTAAGAGCTCTCACTGGACAGAGAGATCTCTCTATCTCTCTGCCTACAAGGTTAGATAGGCCTTTTACCTCAAAACTTCTGGGCCAAGGTTTGACGGGTTTTCGTTCTTTGCCAGAAACATTGTCTGGAAAGAACAGATGGCAGCATCTCCTTTGAACCCCACCGTGGAATCCAGAGCGTGTAATTCGCTCGTCCTCTTGGCTGTAGCGAGAGCCACCAGGAACAAGCATTTCCTAGTGACGTCGCAGAAGGACGCCAGATGTAAAGGCTCGAATTTATCCGATGAAAGGAATTTCAGGACCACGCTAGATTCCAACTAGGTGTTCTAGGAGTAGCTGCTTTCGAAGTCTCAAAAGATCTAATTAGATCGTGTAGATCTTTGTCGTTAGCAATGTCCAGGCCTCGATTCCTGAATACTGAAGACAGCATGCTTCTGTATCCTTTTATTGTCGAGACAGATAGGTGTGATTCCTCTCTCAGAAAGAGGAGGAAATCGGCAATATTCACTATAGAGGTACTGGAGGAGGACAGCTTCTGACCCTTACACCACCTCCTAAAGACTTCCCACTTTGACTGGTATACTCTTCTCGTCGAAGCTCTGCGGGCTCTAGCGATAGAGCCCGCAGCCTTGCGAGAAAAGCCTCTCGCTCTGACAAGTCTTTCGATAGTCGAAAGGCAGTCAGAGCGAGACCTGGGAGGTTGTGATGAAACCTCTCGAAGTGGGGTTGTCTGAGTAGATCGTGTCTGTTGGAAGCGATCTGGGGAAGTCCACTATCCTTCCAGTACCTCCGTGAACCATTCCTGGGCTGGCCAAAATGGGGCTATGAGTGTCAACTTCGTGCTCTTCGAAGCTACGAAACTTCCTGAGCACTTCCCCTGGGGTGGGGGGGATTTTTTTTTTTTTTTTTTTTTTTTTTTGAACGGGGGAAAGGCGTGAACGCGTCCACACCCGACCAATCCATGAGAAACGCGTCTATTGCGAAGGCTCTCGGATCTTCCACTAGAGAGCAAAAGATCTCTATTCTTTTGGAGAGGAACGTCGCAAACAGGTCTATGTGAGGTCTCCCCCACAGGGACCAAAGACTTCGACTACACTTCTACTTCTCGTGTAGATCCCTTCTGTGGAAGGACCTGATTTCTCCTGCTCAGTCTGTCCGCTCTCACATTCTTGATCCCTTGAACAAACCTTGTGAGGAGAGTTATGCCTCTTTCTTCCGTCCAGGTTAACAGGTGTCTTGTCAACTGATAGAGGGAGAAAGAGTGCGTGCCTCCTTGCCTGCGTATGTAAGCCAGAGCCGTGGTGTTGTCCGAGTTTATCTGTATCACCCCGTCTCTGACTATCTCTTCGAAGAACTTTAAGGCTAGGTGTATGGCCACAAGTTCCTTGCAATTGATGTGCCAGGACAACCTGTTCCTTGGTCCAGGTGCCTGACACCTCCCTTGCTCCTAGCGTCGCTCCCCATCCCGACTCCGAAGCGTCGGTAAATAACACTTGGTCTGGGTTCTGTAGAGCAAGCGATACGCCCTCGTTCTTTTGAAGCGGAGGGATCCACCACTTCAGATGATCTTTTACTTCTTGTGGAAGTTGGAAGATGTCCGAGAGTTGACCCGTCTTCCAACTCCACACCTCTTTGAGGAAAAACTGAAGAGGGCGAAGGTGAAGTCTCCCTAGCGAGAAGAACTTTTCCAATGAGGACAGGGTCCCTAAAAGGCTCAGGTAATCCCTCGCTGAGCTGTTCTTTCTCTCTAAGAAGCTCGAGATTCTCGACAAACCTCGAGCGATTCTTTCTCGCGAAGGATATACCCGAAAACCCCGAGAATCCATCTGAATCCCCAGATAGACCAAGTTCTGGCTGGGGATCAGTTGTGACTTTCTCGAGGTTGACGAGCAACCTACGAATCTATCATGTTCCTTGTTACCTCTAAGTCCTCCAAGCACTGAATCTTCGACTTGGCCCTGATCAGCCAGTCGTCCAAGTAGAGGGAGATGTTTATCCCCTCTAGGTGAAGCCATCTTGCTACATTCGCCATCAGGTTGGTGAATACTTGTGGGGCTGTAGACAGACCGAAGCACAGAGCCCTGAACTGAAAGATCTTGTCTCCTATTACAAAGCGAAGATATTTCTTTGACAAATGGTGAATGGGAACGTGGAAATATGCGTCTTGCAGGTCCAGAGAGACCATCCAATCTCCTGGACGAAGAGCCGACATTACAGAGGCGGACGTTTCCATGCGAAACTTCTTTTTCTGTACGAAGCGATTCAGAGCGCTTACGTCCAGAACTGGCCTCCACCCCCCACCCCCCCGATGCCTTTGGTACTAGAAAAAGGCGATTGTAAAATCCCGGGGAGTGTGGATCCTGCACAAGTTCGATGGCCTCTTTTTCCCACATTTGCTCCACCATTTGAAGGAGAGTCTTTCTCATTAACGGGTCTCTGTACCTCGCTGACAGTTCCCGAGGCGTAGATGTTAGGGGCGGGCTGTCGTCGAAGGGGATTACATATCCCTTCTTCAGGACCGACACTGACCCAAGGGTCGGCTCCCCTTTTTGCCCATACTCCTGCAAAGTTCAGGAGTCTGGCGCCCACTGGTGCTTGGAGGAGCAACAAGTCACTTTGATTTCTTGAAGGGCCTAAATGAAGACCTTCCTCTCTTTTCAGAGCTCTTCTTTCTGGCAGGGGGACGAGCCGCTGCAACCTCCACGAAAGGGCTGCTGAGGAGGACGAGATTCCTTCTTTTAACCGTCGACACTACAGGGACGTCCTTTCTTGGACGTTTGCGTTAGTAGGTCTTGTGTCGCCTTCTCAGTTAGCGAGCGAGATATATCCTTCACTAACTGAGAAGGAAACAGATGATCTGATAGAGGGGCGAACAGTAAGGCAGTCCTCTGGCTCGGAGAAACCCCTTTCGATAAATAGGGATCCATAAACTGATCTCTTTTTCAGGAGACCAGCACCAAAAAGGGGAAGCCACTTCACCCGAACCGTCCTGTATGCCTTGCTCCATGCAGGACAGGACGCTATGGAGAATTTCTGGGTTTTTCAGAAACTCCGGATCCTTAGATTTGTTGGCCAGAACTCCGAGTGACCAATCCAGAAAATTGAACACCTCTAAAGTGACAAAAAGTCCCTTTAGAAAGTGGTTCAACTCTGAAGTGCTCCACGTCGCTCTGACCGATCCTAAGGAGTGACGTCTAGAGGCCTCCACTAAATTGGAAAGTCGGCATCTGCAGAGGCAGGTAGAGAAAGACCCATAGTCTCTCCTGTGCCCATACCAAATACCTCTCTTCCCGTGCAATCTGGAAGGAGGCATGCAGAATACCGTCTTTCCTAACTCCTTCTTCTTGTCCATCCAAGAATCTAAAGAATGGAGTGCCTTCTTCATAGATATCGCAGGCTTCATTTTTAAAAAGGCCGACGATTTTGCCGTAGCTGAGCTCGAAAAGAGCGAACGAGGAGAAGGAGGAGCCGCCGGACTAAGAGAATCTCCAAACTCTTGAAGTAGTAATGAGGCTAGACTTTATAACTAGAAAGTCCCTCATTAGCAGGAGGTTCGTCATCAACAACGACAACTCGTCTAACCCTCGATCAGACGAAGGAGAAAGTTCACGTTTGGAGGGAGAGTCCTTCCAAGACCTCCTATGTTCTGAAGGAGAGGAGCTCCTATTTGGAGAAGAGTCATAACCTCCAGGAACGAGTCCCCGACTCTTGCCTCCTGGCTCTTGACTCTTGCCTCCTGACTCCTGCCTCCTGGCTCCTGACTCCTGCCTCCTGACTCCTGACTCCTGACTCCTGCCTCCTGACTCCGGACTCCTGCCTCCTGACTCCGGACTCCTGGCTCCTGCCTCCTGACTCCTGCCTCTTGGCTCCGCTCCTGGCTCTGCGGCTCCTGGCTCCTGCCTCTTGCTCCTGCCTCCTGCCTCTTGCCTCCTGGCCTCTTGCCTCCTGCTCTTGCCTCTTGCCTGGATGCCTCTACACTCCTGGCTCTGGGCTCCTGCCTCCTGGTTGACTCCTCACTCCTGGCTCTTTGGCTCCTCCGCCTCCTGGTGACTCCTCACTCCTGGCCGTGCCAGACGTCTGATCGTTTCATCCAGGTTCGTACCGGAAACCTCACCTCGAGTAGGAGTATCGATCCTGGAGGGCAGATACCTCCATACGTCTGGAGGATCTTTTAATAGGAAGGGAAGTGTCTTTCCTTCTAGGAGGCTCCTTCGACAGGACTCCTACAAACGACGAAATCTGTTCCTGCATCGCCATCATGAACCTCTTTGTAGCCTCCTCTTTATCCTCTTTCGGGAGGAGGGAAGGAGGAGGGGAGGAGTCCATAGCCTCCACCTCCTGCCTCCTTCTCACTCTGGTTGACAGAATGGCTCTTCTTGCCTTCTTCACTCCCGATGGAGACTCCTCAGGGAAGTTTTCAGGGCTCGAGTCAATATTCGGAGCCTTCCAACTCCTCTTGAGAGGCCGAGATCGATCTGAATCTCTCCAATCACGTCTCGGTGATGAAGATCCCGACGACGAGAAACACTCACGTAGGACGCTTTTACAATAGCGGTCCTTGGCAGTCTGGGGTGTCACAGAAACCGCCGAAGGGACACCTGATCGGTGGGGATTCTCCACAACCTCCTTTCGGCTTTCGACATTCCTTCTCCTCTGGGCATGTGAGCTTGGAAGAGGTCTAGACCTAGGAGCGTTGCTGAGCCGACCAGATGCCCCCTCCACTACACTGGGGACACTCATATCACTGTCCACTGAAAAATCACTAGCCTTACCTGTATGGCAGCCATTTTGTTTTCCATCAACTTGAAGGTGCTTTTAGATCCGCAAGTTCTTTTGCTGGATCTACAGGTTCTGCAATAGGAGAATGGGGCTGCAATGGAAGGAGAAGTAGCAATACTTACCCTTGGGGAAGATCCCAAGCTTGGAATTAGTTCAGATCTAGAACTACTTAAACTTCTATGAGAAGCCTTCCTCACTCTTTCTCTTTCTAACTTTTTTAAAATAATTAGTTAGATTCTTCCATTCGTTCTCACTCAAGTTCTCACACTCCTTACAAGTATTAGTAAAAGAACATTCATACTCCCTGCACCTCTTGCATACCGTGTGAGGGTCTACCGAAGCTTTCGGCAACCTCACCTTACAGCCTACATTCACACAACGTCTCACAACCATACCAGAGTCAGACATTATTAAAGAAAATTCCAAAATCAAGTCCACAAAACAGTCCACAAAAGCGTATGCCAATCCAACAATCCAGATACGTCACCAAAAGTCGGTCAAGAAGATCAATTGCCGGTGAAAAAAGAAAAACCAATCGAGAGGAACCAACACAATGTTGATGGTCTGGGCGACAGAAGAATTCTGATTAGAAAACGGGATGGTTCCTAGTCCTGCCACCCGGCAGGGCAGGGCGGTAGATCACCTGACCTACCTGTAGCGTGTGCCGCGAAATTTGAAATTCTGTCGGAGACGACGGAGTCTATAGCTAAGTATATATCTGGCAGGGAAGTTGAATGTATAAAATTGGATTTTTCTTAAGTTGAGCCTTTCGTATCTCGAGGTACTACTGTAATTGTTGTGGAATTTTCCACTTTTGTTGAAATTTACTGGACCTGACAAATAGGAAAAGATATCATAGCTTGGATTGGGTTTCTATCCGAAGCTAAATAGGGGAAACTGGTAGGATCCTCAACTATCTGATAATGTTGTGACCTGAGAGATATCAGATTGAGATGATATCTTTTTAATATTTTCAGGTTTAATTTTTCTGTTTTTTACCTTTATCCTATGCTTTTATGACTATAGTCGTTTCACATGAGGTAGATTCTTTTGCCTACGAGATGTTTGTTTGGCAGCCTCTGATTGGCTGGTACCAGAAGGTAGGCCGCTCGCTCAGCGTATCATATTTTCGTTTTTAGCTTAGAAAACTAGCAATATGTTTATATTTCTTCAATTATCTCACGTTTTGCAAAAGATAGGAAAGTTTTGGTCATATCAAAGGATTCGGTATTAAATTTACAACTAAATAATCTTTTCCTGAAGTCAGTAAGATAAAACACAAAAGAAATTACAACGAGTAAAAGTGAAGAGAGAAACCTTTCATTCTTTATACCTGATTTTATTTATCATCAGATTTTGAATAATTCATGTGATCAAGATAAAATAAAATCTTGTATTTTTAAACAATAAATCACCCTGAATACGCTGGTGCTTTCAGATTTTAATGCGTGTAATATGTAAAGAGAAAATGAATATGTCTGAAAATGTTGCATCCATATTTGACTCAGCCTGAAAGGAAGTCAATCTTTCTTAATTCTTTGTTGTTTATTACTTCACTGAGATTATCAGTTTATATCACTCAAATAAGTCTGATATCTCTTTCGTTTGAAAATATATTCATAAAATAAAATTAGAAACAATATTCAGAAACAACCTGACTAAAGCTTAGGCTTAATTGAAGAGTGAGAAGTCTTTCCTCAGAGTTCAACTTCTTTACTGGACTGAATTCCTTGTGGCCTGCCTAGATCTGAGCTAATAATACCAGGCTTAAAAACATAGGAATCCACACTTAGATCATGTAATTCGGAAAAATACAAATATTTCTAAGCAAAACATCAACTTCGGGTTGTTACTTTGGTGGCCATCTTGGAAAATGGCTGCCATTTTGGATTTTCAATTGGCCAATCAGGCAGATTTGATTAGTATCCCTTGGAGAACAATTGTTCCAAATTTGATGCTTGTATCATCATTTGCACGATTCTTCTAAAAAAAATTACTCTTCTGACCCGCTAGAGAGCCTTAAGACCATATAAAAGAATGAAGAAAAACATTTCAACACAAATTCTGAAAATATGTGGCGAGTGCCTAGGTCCTTCAGTTTTGAGTGCAGTGTACCTCACTTGAGGAGGAACTTTTGTGGCCCACGTCATGAGAAAGGTTGTCATCTTAGTTGCCTTTTTTGTTCTCTCATTGCTTCTTGTGGCTCTGGAATAAGATCACAAGTAAGGTAATGGTTTGTACACCATATTTCAGGTACTTTTTTGAATAAATGTTTTTAAAGCCACACCATATCTTCTTTTCCAGTTTGATATTAGTAGTGTAGATTTTTTATGAAAGTATTTAGAACTCTTCCCAGTATGCCTTGTTAATTTGGTATGATAATTTATCATTTTGTTGAGATCTTCATTTGGTATTTGCAGAAAACCCAATATTGAACAGCTTCCTTGAAGCAGATATATGTTACCGATATGCAGACAACTATTTGCTGGCCATGGTATTTGCATATTTCGTTCGATCTCGGCTCTCTCGGCAGGAGTATACCAAAGAAAATTTTTTTGCTGCTCTGTAAGTGATTGTTGTGCCTTATGGTAATTGTTTTTTCTTTTTATAATATAGGAACATTTCGTTCTTTTGAGATCATACAATGTGTATAACATAAGTAAAACTTTTTGCTTTTCTTAAAATGTCACTGAAAATAGAAAAATACATATATTGCTTGATTGTGTACTATGACAAACTAGTATAAGTTCAGTGTACAGATTATTATTGTCTGCCCCAAGAAAAGTTCCATAAAAGTCATAGAGACAAAAACAGGAAACCCACAGTAGAACTTTATGATGCAGGTATATTTTTCCAGTTACTTTTTGAAATATCATGCAGAAAATGGTGATAGATATTACTTATCTATTTTTGATAGCATATCCACTGTACTTCCTCTAAGGAGGTACTCTTATGGTCCCCCTGAGGGCTCAGTAAGGCAGACCAACCAACATCAAAGAACTCTCTCATAGTTAGGTCTCAGCCAGAGTAGCATTTGTTAGTTTCCCTTCATCATTCTCACAGATGTGACAACAGCACATAGGTCTGCCATTTTCCCCCATTACTCGCTGATCTGTTTCACAAGACAGTCATCCCAGTTTCCTGAATTTGACTTCTGGTCAACCTGCTGGAGATGCCCACTGAGGAGAGTTATATGCATAGTCTTAAGACTCAGTTAAAAGTTTTAATTCCTTAAAATTTTGATGGATTGGCTTATAATTGTTAAAATTAGGAGTCAATAGTCTCCCGCAAGGTGAGGAGTTAGGACTAGGTTGTTGGCTATACCATAGGTACCTTGCTGCTTCTTACTTGCTAACAAAGAAATAGATAATATTTTGATTTTTTGTCCTTTTTTTCAACACTTGTAGATAATTAGAGATTTCAGTGAAAGGAGAAATTGTGTTAAGCCAACCTCTTGAGTATGAAATAATAACCATGGATAGTAGTTCCCCTTCATGCTTGACATAAAGCCTTGCAGTATAATAAATGTTATTTTTTCCTTCGTAGTAATTTAAAATAAAATAAAATTTTTACCTTTAACCCTTTCCAATCATCTTCCTCCGAGCCCAGCCATGTAGGTCCTTAGGTTCAGGTCAGTTAATGATAGCAGGGCTTAAAGATGTTTACAGCTGCACAAGCATTTATAAAAACAGGTGTAATTTCACCTGCCTTCATCTTTTCTATACAAATCGTATCTGATTAAAAAGTTGATGAATTGCACTTACCTTTACATATACTGATTGTGATAAAAAACAAGTCTTACTTTAATGAAATCTTTAAAGAAAATAATACCGGAACACTATTGGAAGAAAAATTGTGTGAATTTATTGTTACCACAATGATTCAGCAAATTTCTTCATCTTTATCCCCCTGATCCCAACCCCTACTCTCTGCTGTGGATTCAACTGAATATTGGAACCTATTACTCCTTTATTCCTCCTCCTATAAATTTTTCCCTTCCCTTCTTCCACTTTCGTTGACGACCTTGGCATTGTACTTGATTACTGGACTCACTGATCTTTTTACTTGATGGAGGGTGGAGTTGGACGGCATGCTACTCCACTTGTATAACTGGAGTATCCGACGTGGTTGAGCGACGGGAAATTTTTATATCAAGCTGTCCCCTCATTTCTGGGTCCAATCTGGATGGACTGACGACCCTTAGGGCACTGTGGGTATGGTGTATATCCAATCCAGGTGAGGATGTCAGGGCAGTTACCAATTCTGGTGACATTGTTGTTCATTCCCACAGTTGAGTTGAACCATCCTGGTGAGAGGGACCTCATCCTAGACGAAATTAATTTTTTTTCATTACGTATATGGCAAATAAACCTAACTGCCCTATGACTTCTGGCATGGCAGTGGTCTATCCCCAGGAAAATTCAAGTAATCAACAACAAGGAGGTATTAAAACTGTCATACAAGCCACCAGGAAAAAACTCATATTGTCCTAACTCCACCTTGACTTGTTTTGACTCCTTCTTTGGGGTTGGAAGTTGGTCAAGGTCTCTAACCATGGAAATTGAACAACAAATTCCAGCCCAAAAGTTTGATAACTTCTTACTAAAAAGACATCCAATGACAGAAATGTCATTCAGACAATAAAAGAAAATACATGGCTTGTAGAAGCCACAACATAAAATCAATCTGAAAACTATTTATCCATAAGAATTATTGATAATGTGAATGTAGATATAAAGAAGCATGACAACATGAACAGCATTCAGTGTACTATTGTACGTCCTGAAAGTAATGACTGACTGGTCGAGAAGGATATGTGTAGTGATACTATTTAAGCGGTCACTGGTGGTTGGTTAAGAAAGATGATTAATTAAAATACATCGGATTTTTTTGATTTTCCGAGAATTTCTTACAAAAGATTGTGTGATCTTTACTCGACCTGAGCCATGAATCTGACTCTGGGTGATAAGCACGCTTTACATTCTAGTACACGAACGCACAAACTAATTCACTACATGAACTTGATGAAGACTTATCAGACAAGAATAATATCAGATTATGTCTTGAAAATTACTAAAGAGTCACATTGGATTTGATAGAAGCATTAACTTCTTTTAGATAAGGATAAACATTAATATTTCATATACTATATGTTAACTGACAACAGACTATCACATGACGCGTTACTCAATACAATGCCTGTGACTACCACCTCACCTCAGTTCTTCCTTCTTCACTACTCATTGTTACAATATGTATTATATGTTATTACATATTTGGTCTGTTACACCCTACCAATGGCTCGACACCTTGATGTAGTGGTGGGGCTTGTGAGGTGCGAGGAAGAGGTGGACTATGGTAGCCTGGAAGGTGCAACCATGCTACTATGGTCATTTCTGAGTGCCCAGACTAAGTTTGATCATCTTTTGAACCTATTTTTTTCAGTTTTTCACTTCTTCCCTTGTCAGGATGAACCAAAAGTTGATGGCTTTAGAGTGTTAATGGATGATGGTTTAGACAACTCTTAATGTAATGGAGGGTGGGGATGGGCAGCATTCCTCCGCATCCGTAAAATTTGAGTACCTGATGTGTTCGAGCGAGGGGAAAGTCTTATCTCAAACTTGGTTCCTAGTACAGGCGACCCGCAGTTAACGGCGCAATCACTCAACGGCGAATCGGTTTTACAGCGGTCGTCAAAACTATTCATTAAAAAAATAAGGCATTTTGAAGGTATCTTTACAGCACAATTTTCAGTTAACAGCGCCGCTAGCGCCGTTGTCTAACGAGTTCATACATTTGTAGAAATGCCATTCAGACCATAAAGGTTATGCAAATTATATTAAATTTTATGGAGAGTTATTACGTAGGTATTAGGGTAAAATATATGCCTCTGACACTGTTCTATGCCGAAAATATCAAGTTACATAAGTGCAAATTTAGCTATGGATATGTCGATTTATAAATTTTCATGCTTTTGTTTAAAATGTGTATGAAAATGTATTACGTGAAAGGTATTTTTATTTCTGTACAGAAATATGATACAAAGGCAGCTTTTGAAACGACCCTTCACATTATCAAAAACGATGTTTTTTCATGTTCTTTCTTGTGAGCTGCTGCCTGCCGCTCTTCCGAAAATAAAAAAAGTGCAAATTAGCGATCGATGTGTCGATTTTATAAATGTTTATGCCTTTATGTTTAAAATGTGTATGAAAATGTATTACGAATAGTGTATTTTTATTTCTGTGCAGAAATATGATAAAAAGGCAGCTTTTGAAACTGCCCTTCAAGTTTTCGACTACGATGTTTTTTCAAGTTTGTTCTTGTATGCCGCCGTCTGCCGCTCTTCCGAAAATATAGAGTTAAAAAGAGTGCAAATTTAGCGATCGATGTGTCGGTTTTTTAAATGTTTATGCTTTTATGTTTAAAATGTGTATGAAAATATATTACGTAAAGGTATTTTCATTTTTGTACAGAAATAAGATACAAATTAAGGCAGCCTTTGTAACTACGCTACACGTTGTCAGGGGATGTTTTTTCATGTTCGTTCTTGTCTGCCAGTTCCGAAAAATGCATTGCGTAATTTTATTAATTATGCATCTTCCATAAATCCTTTAAAAAGTTATACATTATTTCACTGTATCCAAGAATATTGTATGTATTCTCATATTACTGTATTTTAAAATACTACGGCAAATTTAAGCCATTATTCCGCGGAGCGGCCAATGTTGTGGTTTGAAATCAGCTGATGAATACGAGTTTGTTTCACCATAACGCAATTCTGAGCGAATGCTCTTGCTTCTAGTTAGCATAAACGAATATCTACGTAGATACTTGACTTATATGAGACAAAGTTATTTTTTCTTATACAGCGTGTTTTTAGGTGGAAATATTTATTGAATATGTCTTGTTGTGAATGTGAACTACTTTTTTTTCCGTTAACAGATTACGTTGGCAGCATGTTTATTGCATAAAAAATTACTTGTTTCCGTTCGCAATAATCCTTTATATCATCGTAATACGAACTTTACGTTATTTATCTTATATCGACGAGAAACCAACAGTAAAATGTGTTCTTTCAAGCACAGTAGTTTTGATTAAAATTATTTTATCCCAATTTTATCTACGGTTGTGTTTGATGGCGTACGTTTACTGCAGTTTTATCCTTGTTGCCGATGTACGATAATAGTCAATAGCAGCTTGAACAGTTTTTTCAGCTTCAGTTATAACTAGGTTTAAATTTAACAGTATATTTCCCAATTGATCTTTAATCTATATTGATCTCTGATCTATAGCGAATAAAGTTATTACATTAAGATATCTCAGTTCTATTCTATACATAATGCCATTTATAACAACTACGGTAATGTTGTACTGTAGTACGATGATTGAAATACAAGCCAAACGGATGTTATCCAGTTCGGTTGTACTTAGAAAAATAAAAAGTCGTTTCTCATTCGGTTGTTCATGGCTGTACACGTTCACGCAAGGAGCATAACGTTAAAACCATAATTTCATCATTCTCTTTTGCTGTTATTGAACTTATGTAACTAGAAGATGGATAAAGTTAGGCCATTGTAATTTAATCTCTCATGAAATCGGACTATCGTAGGACTAATGATCGTAACCTGAACACTACAGCTACCTGTACACTGTATAAACTTTATTATATCTTTACATATTCTAGACACGCAAATGTACTGTACAGTAAATTCTATAGTACTATACTGCATAAATATAATTTTACTTATTGTGCTTTTGTGGGATTACGGCGCCTTTGACTGGTCTAGAGTTTCGAAAGAAGGTGTGCGGTGGCCGTAGGCTTTAAAATCACTCAGTGTTGAAAATCGCTTGGCGTCGGCGGCCAGGAACGGAACCCTGCCGCTAACCGAGGGCCGCCTGTACTGGATCGGATCTCTACGGACTGACGATGCCTTAAGTGCTGGGGATCAGGTGTATAACCAGGAAATAGCCTCTATGGGTGGCCTCTCAGTGCAGCATTCCACACCCCTCCCTTGTTGGGCTCCATGGTGGGTGTCCATAATGCCTGAGAATCGAATTTGCAGCCACCACTTCAGTGGCCACGAGTTTGATTCTTAGGCATTCCATTGATGTGTTAGAGATATGTATTTCTGGTGATAGAAGTTCACTCTTGATGTGGTTCGGAAGTCACATAAAGCCGTTAGTCCCGTTGCTGAATAATCACTGGTTCCATGCAATGTTAAAAACGCCATACAAGCAATACAAACCATGGTGGGTGGAGGACTACCTGGCTGAAAACAACACTTTCGTGTATATGTATTCTTTATTAGGCCCTTGATATTGATGACCTCAGCATAGAACTAGACTTGACTACTGGATTCACTCAAGACAATAAGCCTACCATAACAACAATGGCACCATATGAGCCATTAATAAGAAATAATAAGAAAAGAAAAATGTATACACCTTACCCAACATTAATTCATTTTGACCATATTTTTGGGACAGATATTTTCCTCTCTGTTCAGATTTCTTGTTCCCAAAACAGAAAAATATCTTCCTATGTTTTAGAGAACAAATTATTAAGCTTACACCCAACTACAGAAATGAGTTTCAGAGCACTGAAATTTAATGAATGGCTGATTGAAGCCACAACAAAACCCAGTCAGAAACATTTCAGAACATAAAGGAAACTCAAGGGGTAAATGTAGCAGTGAAAAGTCATGACATGCTTAACTATATCCAAAGTACAGTTGTACTACCCCAAATTGAAAATGAGGAATTACCAGAAAAGAATATTATATTAGAATCTCTAAATTAAGATACGATAACATTCATAACCTGGAGTTATATCAAATTCCAAGGAAAAATAATCCAGGAAGTTTCCATCAAAATAGCAAAAATCAAATTTACTGGCCAAAAATTACCAGCAAAGATTGAATTACTTGGTCAAAATAGGAAAGTCGCCCTCACGTACCGAAACCACTGCAATGTAAAAAAAGGTAAATTTGGTCACACATTTAGAAATGCCAAAATAAAAAAAATATGTGCAGTGTGTGGTTCAGAAGAACATAGAACAGAGTGGAATTGCCCAAATATTAAATGTGATAATTGTGGACTTGCTCATCAAGCAAAGTCAAAAGAATGCCCATTATATATGAATAATCACCGAAGATAACTCCCATCCTGTAAAAAAGAATATAGTATTGATGTATAAGCTGTAACATTAACCACCTCACAATCAAACGAGTTCTCAGAAAATAACAACATTGTTCATATAACTCCATCACCCATAATAGGACAAAGAGGAAAATCCTTAACTCATCCTCAACCCCGACCAACTAACAATGTTCAT
Source organism: Macrobrachium nipponense (assembly GCF_015104395.2). Classification (NCBI taxonomy): domain Eukaryota; kingdom Metazoa; phylum Arthropoda; class Malacostraca; order Decapoda; family Palaemonidae; genus Macrobrachium; species Macrobrachium nipponense. Next base: position 52,915,793 of record NC_061087.1, read on the forward strand.
CAAGCCGCCTCTGTTGAAATGGACTCTTCTCCTAGTCTCGGTAAAACAAACAGGACACACACAACCACTCAAAATATAGATATCTTATCCACTCATGATAAATTATGTGGATGAAATGAATGTTTCATTGTTTAGTTGAATACAATGAACCTTCCATCTACAGCCTCACTAATATGATTAATAATTTTATAAAATTCAAAACTAAAAACTAACAGGAAAATCTAGAAAAACACTGAAGACTTTATGTGTATAGACCATCTAATTAAAACTTGCTTGTCGAGTGCTTGTGGCATAGAACATTTATTGGAGGAAATAAAACAAAAACAAAAGTCCCAAGGAGCAATTACCAAGAGACTTAACAAAGTCAAATATATTATTCAATGGAACATAAATGATTTAAAAACACTATTACAAATAGGAGAAATTCAAAGATTATTTAAACAATATGGACCAATAGCAATATGCTTGCAACATGCAAATGAAAAATGTCTCAAGAATAGGCAATTATAGATTAGCATCACATTCAGTTCCTGATATGAATACATTAGGAACAGTAATTTATGTCAATAACCGAATTAATTGCAAAAAAATAATGACTAATAGTTCTGAATTCCAACTATGTGGAATTAAACTCCATATTAACAATTCCAACTATCTGGAATTAAACTCCATATTAACAACTCTACTTTTAATTTGTATAATATTTACAACCAACCTTCATGTAATCATGACTTACAAAATCTACCTCCAGTATTACCTAATATAGGTGATGATTCGTTAATGGTTGGAGATTCTAACTCCCACAGTTCATTATGAGATTCCTATTGCAATGAAACAGATTCACATGGTAACAAAATTGAACATATAAATATAATTGATAATCATAATCTTTGCATTTTAAATAAAGGAGATATTTGCACTTACTTTTCAAAATCCCATGGAAGTTTTTCATCCACAGACTTAAGTACAGTAGTATCTCAGGATACAAAATTAATCCATTACGAAGCGGCCTTCGTAACCTGATTTTTTCATATCTCGAACCACATTTTACATGTAAATTGCCTAATTCGTTCCAAGCCCTACAAAAACACCCCAGTAAATTTTATAATAAAGCTAAATTGACCAATAAACAATGAAATACAACAATTTGGACCATTCAATACCTAACATAACTGTGATTATACCTGTAAATAAGGTTTATTAGTGTACATGGTACAAGAAATACTGTATGTACATGTACGTACATATGTAGTAAAATGTGGAACCTTACCTTTCGAGTGAGGCAATCTCCGAAAGTGGCGACAGAGGAGGACAAATGGCAGAAAACATGGAACATTTAACTTGACGAAACTCATTAAAAAATAACAGGAAACATTAACACTAAACTTTATGAAACATATTAACAAATGGCAGAAAACATTAACACTTAACTTTACAAAAACCTTAAAATTAAATTTCTTTTTTTATTGTCTTTTTTTTATTTTTACATTCTTTTTTACTTTTTTATACTTAATGTTTTTTTTTTTTTTTTTTTTTTTTACAAAATATTTCTATTTCTTCACCACTTTCAACTTTCTGTTTTTTTGTATCACTTGGATCTTCCTGTTTGCTTACTCCTACTAAAGGCCTCTTTAAAAAATAACTATCCAAGGAAGATTGCTTCTGCCTGCTTATCACAATGTTCCTGAAACGACTCAGGCAAACGTCATCTAACTGTGCAAGCATACAACCTGTGTAAGCCTTTTTGGGGTGTCTCTTTTCTACAAATGATTGCACCTTATGAAAAGCAGCTTGAGCATCCTTAATTTCTGCCGTTGTCATAGGGTTGTCCTCCTCCTCCTTGCTGCTGCTAGAGAACTCTTCTTGAACGACGTTATGTTGCATGGCCTCCAACTCCTTCAGATCATCTGTCATAAGCTCCTCTTGGTGCTCCTCGAGAAGGTCTTTGATGTCGTCCTCGTCGACGGCCAGCCCCATGGACTTGCCAAGTGCAATGATCTCTTCAAGATCTGGTTGCGAAACAGTTTCAGGATCGTCAACTGTTTCTGAATCTGCATCAGCTTTGCCCACGTTATATCCCTCGAAGTCTCGGGCTGATACGGCATCAGGCCAGAGTTTCCTCCACGGAGAATTCACCTCGAAACCTCCTGCCAAGCTTGGTCGATGAGTCGGATGCATATGACAGCATCGAAATGCTCCTTCCAAAATTGACGCAAGGTGAGGTTTGTGGTATCGGTGATGTCGAAACATCTCTTGAAAAGATGTTTCGTATACAGCTTCTTGAAGTTCGATATCACTTGCTGGTCCATGGCTGGAGTAGAGGGGTGGTGTTAGGTGGAAGATAAAGAACCTTGATAAAAGAATACTCTGCTAGGATATCTTCCTCGAGGCCAGGAGGGTGAACAGGGGCATTGCCCAACACCAGCAGACATTTCAGAGGGAGGCGCTTCTCTTCCAAGAATTTCCTCACTGTTGGGCCGAAACACAGATTTAGCCACTCGGTGAACAAAAGTCTTGTTACCCAGGCTTTCCCATTAGCCCTCCACATCACTGTAGCCTCCCCATGCTGCACCACCGAATGGATGCCAGTCCGTTTCCGGAATTTATCAAACCACTCAGGTGAGGCCTTGAAGTCCGAGGTTGGCGTCGATGTCCCTTCTCCTCCGTCGTCTTTGGCCTGGGCAATCAAATCGCTGAAAATAGCGCTGGCTTTGTGGCAGACTGCTGTCTCGGTTATCGTATTGCCAGCGATTTCTTTGTCTTTTATCCAAACAAGAAGCAGCCTCTCCATCTCATCATGCACGTGGCTCCTCTTGTTGGACAAAACAGTCGCGCCATAGGAAGGTGTAGATGCTTTGATGGCTTCCCTCTGCTTAAGGATGGTGCCTATCGTCGACGGATTTCAGCCGCATTCCTTAGTGATCACACTCAACCGCATGCCACCCTCATACTTCTTGATAATCTCCATCTTTGTCTCCATAGAAAGCATCCTCTTCTTTCCATGAACTTCAGCAACTTTCTTGGGACCGATGACTATACGTAATTAAGTTATGTACTAATTAAGTTCTCACACAACACGATAAGGTACAAAGCGAAATCACTAACACGAATTTACGTTAAAAAACGAAATCGTATATGTGAACGAACGAATTCCGCATGCGTACAATAACGATGCTGTTACGGAGTGGCCGAAGGATACCTTTACGTAGATGCATGATGGGAGAGATGCTGACCAATAGGAGAGCAGGATCTTACGGCAGTGACTAGCTTCAGGAACCAATGGGAGAGCGGGAAGATGGTGGCGAGTCTACTCAGTTGGCAGCACGCGAGTTTTAAAATTGTTCTTGTTGGTCCGGGCGAATCTCGGGACTTTACAGTAACACCCTTTCGTAACTTGAATTATTTTCGTATACAGAGGCAAAAAAATCTTCGTATTTGCTTTCATAACTTGAATTTTTCGTAAGTTGGGATTTTTGTATGTCGAGGTTCCACTGTATATATGCTCATCTAACAGATTTGATTGGAATATTTTAGATGATCCATATACCAGTGATCATTTTCTAATTTTAATATCCTGTTTGGGACATACCCCAACACTACTATCCCACGATATAATGTAGATAAGGCAGAGTGGGACCAGTATAAGTTAAAAACGAGCCAGATACCTCCATTTACACCAGTACAAGGTTATGATGAGATTGTAGACTTCTTAAACTTCGTAATTAAAGCTGCAGATGAATCTATTCCTAAGTCAACCACTACCCCTAAGAAACATTCAGCACCCTGGAGGTCTGACACTATCCCACCTGATACAAGAAAAATATATTATAGGTAGAAGATTAGAAACCCTGCATAATAGATTTAATGCCTTAAATAAAATTTTGAGTATGCATTGTATTGTTTGTGGTGAAAAAGTTTTGTTGTGCCCCTTCCAGGTTTTTGCAAGAAATTCGGATGTCTAACATTTCCGTCATTTTAAATATATTTTTGTAGATACAACATGATATTCTTATTGTTTATGCATTACGTATGTGTGAATTTTTAATGAGATTTTAATGAATATTCAATTTTTTATTGCCATGAATGCACTGATTGGCCTCCCCAGCTGCATTATCAGACCATATGGCCAAAATTACGTGTTCGTTTATTCGTAGTCCTCTATCATTGAATATGAGTACAGTTTACAGAAATTACCAAAATCTCCTGCTTTTAAAACTAATAGAGAGAATTTTTTTGTCTATTTTGAAGCACTTCTTGAATATTCTCAGCGTTATGGGATTAGGTTATAACGGTTGTAGGGAAAATTTGCATATTCAGTTTTTTTCACTGAGAAATATTCAGTAATTACTGTATTTTCATATTTTCATGCCTAAATGCACATTTTGTTATAAAACTATTCAAATACTCAGGTATAAGCATTTTTAGAGGGTCTCAGATATTAGGATTTTTAGAGGGTTTGTTCTGATGTTTGAACTACCAAAATAGGTAGTTCTTAGCATTTTTAGAGGGGTTTTAATTATTTACAGATTTGTGGTATGCATCCTCTGCGAATCCAGGGGTGTCCACTGTAGTTGGCCTATATTATTGAGAGTAAAGGCATGTAGATAAAAATTTGTTGGATTACATGGCAATAAAGAACAGATTGTCTATAGCAAGGCCAGCTCCATTTGACCTACTTCTAAGAAGACATGCACTTTTATGTAGATTTCATCCTCTGGCAAAAAAATTGAGACTTGGCAAATTAAAACAAAGTGGAAAAGATAAAAATAATGTTATATCTTTTTGGAAGTGTGGAAAGACCTCCAGATAATTCATAAAATACACTATGACTAGTCATTACGTGAAGTTGGCTTTGCTTCATTTGAGAGTGAGACATTTGCTGGCTAAATGCCCTAGTTTTGGGGGCTCCTAAAACTGATTCCTCACTGAGGCGGATGGTGAGGACGGCAGGTACCTCCTTACCAGGATTAATATAATGTGTGCATTTTATAATGACAATGGCATTTTTAGTAGTTTAAAAGTTGGTCAAACTCAAGAGTAAATTCATCTCAGTGTTATTCATTTAGAATGACTTTAAACTGATTATTCTGATTACCTAATTTAAAAAATGAGTGTGTCAATGACCTTTGATATGACACCTGGGAAGTTTATATCAACCGTGAATCAATTCTGTAACCGTTAATCTGTCGAATTGATGAATAATTCTTTCCAGGTACCTTGCACATGATATGGAGGAGGATGAAGAAGAACTAAAGTATGAAGTGTTCCCATGGGCCTTGGGTAAAAAGTGGCATTGCAAGTATTCCAATATTCTAAAGAGACGTGATGCCATATTTTGGAAAATAGATTGTCGTGCTGTGGTATCAAAGAAATGCTGTGATCAGGTAAGTTACTCATATTTGCAGTTAATTATAGCTAGTTTCATGTGCTGTGTATGATCAATCAATGAAGAATGCTCTTGCATATTAGAAAAATACCCCCCTAAATATATATACGTATATGTATATATATATATATATATATATATATATATATATAATTGTATATATAATCCCCTAAATAAATATATATATATATATATATATATATAATATATATATATACTATATTATATATATATATATATTATATAATAATAATATTATATATTATAATATTATATATATATCCATAATATATATATATATTTATATATATACCCCCTATATATTATATTATATATATAGTAATATTATATATATCCCTCTATATATATAGATATATTATATATATATAATATATAATATAATTATTTATTATTATTATTATTTATTATTTAACTATATAAATATATATATATATTTAATTATATATATATATATATTTATTTATTATTTTATATTAATATATATATATAATAAATATATTATTTATTTTTTATTTACATTATATTATATAATATATTTATTTATTATTATTATTATATATATTATATAAATATATATTATATATATTATATATGTATATATATATATATATATATTAATTATTATATGTATTATATATAGTATATATATATATATATATATATATATATATATATTATAAAATTAAATATATATAATAATATATTAATTATATATATATACTATATTATATATAATATATACCCCCTATAAAATATATCAAATAGAGGGATCCACGTAATTCCTTGTTTATCTAGATATAATTGTTTATACAAAGCTTTGTTATAAAATATTTATGGATAAACAAGATATTACTGTGGATCCCTCTATTGATTTCTTAGGAGCAACGATATGTTTTTTATATTGCATATATATATATATGTATATATATATATATATATATATATATTATATATATATTTATTATATTATATTATATTATATTATATAATAATAATATATATTTTATAATTATTATATATTGGGATATATATATATATAATTATATATATATATATTATATTATAATAATAATAATATATTTTATATTTATTTTTATATATATATATATAGTATATTATTATATATATTATAATATATATATATATATATATATATATATATATATATTATATATATGATTAATATATATTCCCTATATTTATAATAATATTATATATTATATTATATATTATATATATATATATTAATAATAATTTATTTATTATTATTATTATTATATAATATAATATATAATAATATTATATATATTAATATATTATATATTTATATTATTATAATAAATAATATATATATATATAATATAATTATATATATAAATATTATATATATATATAATATATCTTGGGAGTGCCCTCTTTTAACAAGTCTTGTTGAAAAGGATTGCTGCATCAGCTCCATTAATTTTGTATAGAGTCTTCTGTCTTTTCCTTATTAAGGATTTCTCAATGTTGCTGAAACTGGCAAGCAACGTGCCAAAGGGGATCGTCAAATCCAGTGTAGTCATATTGAATGATCTTTATTACTGCTATATACATATATTACTGTTACAAGTTTCTCTCTCTCTCTCTCTCTCTCTCTCTTCTCTCTCTCTCTCTGACGTTTCGCCTAGATCTGCCAAGGCATGGTCACAGCGATGGTTGCTGGAGGACTGAATCTTAGTGGTGAGTCCTTCGCTATATATCATGGTCTGGCGGCTCACGGATGCTGCTGCAGGACCCGGAGGGTGCTCGACTTTTCATTGGCTGGCGGCCAGGTGTAGGAAACTCTCGAGGCGCGTTGATCTTCTCAGGTGTGTTGCGTCACTTGGAGCCGGGTTTTCATTGGTTGCAACCGTGGTGACGTAACGCCTGGTATTTCTACCAACCTCTTCGATATTGGCCCCGTCCTGGGCGCTGGTGTTCTCGTCTGGAGGGGGGGGGGCTGGGTCTTCCTTACACAGGTGGGCAGCAGGAAGGGTTCCTGTGTCGTATTAAGGAAGAGTTTCTTCTCGAGGATAAATAATGCCTCAAGGAGGCGTAGGCGTCGCTGATCGGGGGCTCTTCCAATTATCTTTGTGTTTTTTACGATATCCTCACGCACGACGTGCTGTTGGTGGGCGGTGAGGCGTGGTGTTTATGGCACCGTTCTGGGTGTGACAAGGAGATCCTCTTAGACAGTCGTAACGTTGTCATACCGATATAAACTCCAGGACATCCTTGGATAGGGCATGTGTACTGGTAGACGACGTTATTCTGCTTCAGGGGATCTCCTGCAGGCGGGGTAGGGTTATTTCTCATAATCAGGTCCCTTGTTCTCCTGTTCTTATAATAGATTATAAGAGAGAGCCTCTTCCCTTCCTCCATGGGGGTGACGTTCTCTTCTGCAATCTTCTTAAGGCATCTCTCCTCTTCTTTATATCCGTGATGCATGAAGGACTTGTAGAAAATACGTATATCCTCGGAGGGGAGATTCTCTTTATTTTCTCCGTCCTCCATGTACCATTTGTTTAAGGCTGTTCTGATCTCCCTGTTGATCAGCTTGTTGGAGTAACCATTATTAATCATCATTTGTGAGGCTCGGTCCAGTTCTGCGTGGGTGTCCTGCCACGCTGAACAGTGCGTTAAGGCCCTCCTCACGAAGGCCCTGACGGTGGTGGTCTTGAACCTCGCAGGACACTCACTTTCTCCATTTAAGCAAACAAGTCCCAAGTTAGTGGATTTTGGTGTAGACGGTGGTGGTCATCTTCGGGGTAGTCTTCGTAATTAGGACGTTGAGGAAGGGGAGCCGATCTTCGCTGCTAAATTCAATTATGAAATTAAGGGCGCTGTTGCGCAGGAACTGCTGGCGAAGGGCTTCAACCTCTTCCTCGGAGTCAGCTTGAACAAATATGTCGTCGATGTATCTGGCATACGTCCGGGGACATCGGTGCTGTGAAAAAACCCGCTCTTCAACGGTACCCATGTAAAAGTTGGCAAAGAGGACGCCCAAGGGGGACCCCATTGCCACGCCGTCTTTTTCTGACGAAAACATCGGTGTCCTGGGTTGTGGTGAAGGGGGCTCTCTTCGTACAGATGTCTAGAAGTGTCTTAAGCAATTCTTCCGGGATGTTCGGAGTTTGCTTGTCAGGGTTCCTGTAGACCTTTTCCAAAATAATGCCTATCATTTCATCGATGGGGAAGTTGGTAAACAGGGACTCCACGTCAAGGGACGCCATAGTGCCGTCACCAGGGGAATCCCGGATTTTCTCCAGGAACTCCGTCGAAGAAGTAAGGCAAAATTTGGAGGGGGTATATGGCGTCAAGAGTTTGTTAAGGCGTTTTGCCAACTCGTAGATCGGTGCAGGTGTCTGGCTGATGATGGGGCGTAAGGGGTTACCTGTCTTGTGCGTTTTCACGTTTCCGTAAAGGTACCCCAGTTGTAATCTCCTTGGATGGGCGGGAGGTGGCATGCATTCGTTGCAGCGTTTATTGCAGTGATGATGCGGTTAGCATCCCGTTTGATGTCTTCGGTGGGGTTTCTCGTCAATCTCTCGAATTTAGAGGTATCTGCTAAGATATCGTCTAGCTTCTTGAAATATTCCTCAGTCTTGATAAGTACAATGGCGGCCGTTTTATTTGCCCGACGTATTGATATCTCCTCATTTTTCTTAAGATCCGCTGCTGCGTCCTTCAGCTCTTTGGTAAATATCCCGCTGGTGTAGTTCCCTCTGTCCGTCAGGGCTTCTGCGAGTAGGAGAGGTTGAAGGGCGTCGCTGGTCTTAAGGATCTTCTTGGCTTCTAACTGTTGTATGGAGTCGAGGAGCAATTCTATCTCCATACGTTTTTCATGTTTCCTGGGTTTAGTCATGAAGTGACAGTTGAGGCCGAGGTTGAGTAAGTCGTCTTGTTCGGGGGTCGGTCTATATTGAGTGAGGTTTATATACCTCCGGGTCTTTTCTTGGACATGTATCTTCCCTCCGTTGAGGTCCACAAGCTTGCGGGTCACGCCCCTGACTCGCTTACGCATGTCTTCCTCTTGCAGGTGGGTAAGACGGGCGTCAATCTCCACGAAGTTAGGGTGCTCCTGGTGGTCCTCCTGGCGATGTTGTCTCGTACGGTATTGGTGTCTTGATAGGTAGTCTTGTTCGGGGTTGTCCTGTTCGTTAATGGAATCAGGCCGGGCAGCTCCAGAACGTACTTCCGCCCATTCCTCTCGCAGGCGGTGATGCTCCTCACGCAGGGCCTTCATCTCGGCAGTCTTCTCCCGAAGTTGCCTCTGCAAGAGGGACGTCCTGAAGGCTCTGGTCCCTTCTTCTTCTCTAGCTGTGGGGTCGTGCTGTCTGACGTTCGTATATCTTGGAAGTAGACCCTCTTTTAAACAAGTCTTGTTGAAAAGGATTGCTGCATCAGCTCCATTAATTTTGTATAGAGTCTTCTCTATTTTCCTTATTAAGGATTTCTCAATGTTGCTGAAACTGGCAAGCAACGTGCCAAAGGGGATCGTCAAATCCAGTGTAGTCATATTGAATGATCTTTATTACTGCTATATACATATATTACTGTTACAAGTTTCTCTCTCTCTCTCTCTGACGTTTCGCCCAGATCTGCCAGGGCATGGTCACAGCGATGGTTGCTGGAGGACTGAATCTTAGAAAAATAAGGAGATAACAATACGTCGGGCAGATAAAACGGTCGCCTTTGTACTTATCAAGACTGAGGAATATTTCAAGAAGCTAGACGATATCTTAGCAGATACCTCTAAATTCGAGAGATTGACGAGAAACCCCACCGAAGACATCAAACGGGATGCTAACCGCATCATCACTGCAATAAACGCTGCAACGAATGCATGCCACCTCCCGCCCATCCAAGGAGATTACAACTTGGGTACCTTTACGGAAACGTGAAAACGCACAAGACAGGTAACCCCTTACGCCCCTTCATCAGCCAGACACCTGCACCGACCTACAAGTTGGCAAAACGCCTTAACAAAATCTTGACGCCGTATACCCCCTCCAAATTTTGCCTTACTTCTTCGACGGAGTTCCTGGAGAAAATCCCGGGATTCCCCTGGCGATGGCCACTATGGCGTCCCCCTCGACGTGGAGTCCATGTTTACCAACGTCCCCGTCGATGAAACAATAGGCATTATTTTGGAAAAAGAAAATTCTACAGGAACCCATGACAAGCAACCTCCGAAACATCCCGGAAGAATCGCTTAAGACACTACTAAACATCTGTACGAAGAGAGCCCCCTTCACCACCCACAGAGGACAGATGTTTCGTCAGAAAGACGGCGTGGCAATGGGGTCCCCCTTGGGCGTCCTCTTTGACAACTTTTACATGGGTACCGTTGAAGAGCGGGTTTTTTCGCAGCACCGATGTCCCCGGACATATGCCAGATACATCGATGACATATTTGTTCAAGCTGACTCTGAGGAAGAGGTTGAAGCCCTTCGCCAGCAGTTCCTGCGCAACAGCGCCCTTAATTTCACAAATGAATTTAGCAGCGAAGATCGGCTCCCCTTCCTCGACGTCCTAATTACGAAGACTACCCCGAAGATGACCACCACCCGTCTACACCAAATCCACTAACTTGGGACTTTGCTTAAATGAAGAAAGTGAGTGTCCTGCGAGGTTCAAGACCACCACCGTCAGGGCCTTCGTGAGGAGGGCCTTAACGCACTGTTCAGCGTGGCAGGACACCCACGCAGAACTGGACCGAGCCTCACAAATGATGATTAATAAAGGTTACTCCAACAAGCTGATCAACAGGGAGATCAGAAACAGCCTAAAACAAATGGTACATGGAGGACAGAGAGAATAAAGAGAATCCCCTCCGAGGATATACGTAATTTTTCTACAAGTCCTTCATGACCACGGATATAAAGAAGAGGAGAGATGCCTTAAGAAGATTGTAGAAGAGAACGTCACCCCCCGTGGAGGAAGGGAAGAGGCTCTCTCTTATAATCTATTATAAGAACAGGAGAAACAAGGGACCTGATTATGAGAAATAACCCTACCCCGCCTGCAGGAGATCCCCTGAAGCAAGAATAACGTTGTCTACCAGTACACATGCCCTATCAAGGATGTCCTGGAGTTATATCGGTTATGACAACGTTACGACTGTCTAAGAGGATCTCCTGTCACGCCCAGAATGGTGCCATAAAACAGCACGCCCTCACCGCCCACCAACAGCATGTCGTGCGTGAGGATATCGTAAAAAACACAAAGATAATTGGAAGAGCCCCCCCCGATCAGCGACGCCTACGCCTCCTTGAGGCATTATTTATCCCTCGAGCAGAAACCCTTCCTTAATACGACACAGGAACCTTCCTGCTGCCCACCTGTGAAAGGAAGACCCAGCCCCCCCCTCCAGACGAGAACACCAGCGCCCAGGAGGCGGGCCAATATCGAAGAGGTTGGTAGAAA
>NC_061087.1:52933149-52943149 GCF_015104395.2 Macrobrachium nipponense
TCATATATAAAAATCTATGAAATGCCTAATATGAAATGGCGCAAATATTCCGAGAATGGAACGTATGCATTTCGGAGATTTGTGGCAGAGAATCCGCGCGCGGAGGGAAGGAAAGCTTTTTTTTTTAAATTCACTATAAATCTAAATATTGTGCTAGAGACTTCGAATTTGTTTCAAGATGAAGATAAATGACTGAATATTACTAGACTGTAAGAGATTTAGCTTACAGTTGCGTTTTTTGACCATTTCGGTAGAGTCAAAGTTGACCGAATGTGGTTTTTTTTCTATTTATCGTGATTTATATGCAAATATTTCAAAAATGAGAAAAGCTACAACCTTCAATTATTTTTTGTTGTATTCTACACGAAATTGCGCACATTTCCATATATAAAACATTATGTAACGGCTAATTTAAAATGGTGCAAACATTACCACAATCCCACGTATGATTTTTTCGGAAGAGTTACCGCGCGGACGTAAAGAAAATGTTATTTTTTTCATAAATTCACCATAAATCGAAATATTGTGCTAGGGACTTCCAATTTGTTGCAAAATGAAGGTAAATGCTTGAATATTACTATAATATAAGCGTTTTAGCTTACAGTTGCGTTTTTCGACCATTTCGGTAGTCAAAATTGACCAAAGGTTGAAAATTTGTCACATCATTTTTTATATGAAAATATTTCAAAATTGATAAAAGCTACAACCATGGGTTGTTTTTAGTTGTATTGTGCATGAAATTGCGCACATTTCCATATATAAAACTTTATGTAACGGCTAATTTAAAATGGTGCAAACATTACCACAATCGCATGTATGATTTTTTCGGAAGAGTTACCGCGCGGACGTAAGGAAAAAGTTTTTTCATAAATTCACCATAAATCGAAATATTGTGCTAGAGACTTCCAATTAGTTGCAAAATTAAGGTAAATGATTGAATATTACTAAAATATAAGATTTTTAGCTCCAATTGCGTTTTTCGCACCATTTCGGTAGAGTCAAAGTTGACAGAAGGTTGAAATTTTGGCACTTATCGTTATTTATATGAAAATATCTCAAAACTGATAAAAGCTACAATCATGAGTATTTTTCTGTTGTATTCTACATAAAAATACGCACATTTTCATATATAATACTCCATGTAACGGCTAATTTAAAATAGTACAAAAATTATGTCAAAGTGACGAAATAATTTCTGAGATGTGTCACAGATACTTTTTAGTGCGGCAAGAAAGAAATTCGCGTATGCGTGCCTGTGTAACGATTGTAAACAAAGCAATACCTTGATCTGTGAACTCCCAGCATCCCCCAAGGCGCGTCATTCAAGAGTTTTCGGCTGGTAGGCTTAAAAGTATTTTTCCGCAAATTTTTAAAAAAACTTTTGTATGTCGACGTAAAATACGTCCAGTCGGCACCCGAGAGACAAAAAATGTTGACGTAAAATACGTCCAGTCGGCATTCAAGGGTTAAAATGCGATCATTTGGTATATAACACATTGTAAAACGATAAAAGAAACACAGAAAATATTATCACAAAATAATGCATGAATTCGTAACGCGAGTACGTAAACAAATATTTTTTTCAAAAATTCACCATAAATCTAAATATTGTCCTAGAGACTTCCAATTTCTTTCAAAATGAAGACAAATGATTGAATATTACTATACTGTAAGAGTATTAGCTTACAATTGCACTTTTCGACCATATTCGATGAGTTAAAGTTGACCGAATGTTGAATTTTTTTATATATTTTTTTTTATATGTAATTATTTTGGAAATTAGAAAAGCTACAACCTTCAAATATTTTTTGTTTTCTTCTACATGAAATTGTGCACATTTTCATATATAAAACTCTATGAAATGCCTAATATGAAACGGAGCAAATATTCCGAGAATGCGAAGTACGCATTTCAGAGATTTGTGGCGGAGAATCTGTGAGCGGAGGGAAGAAAAGCTTTTTTTTTTTTTAAATTCACCATAAATCTAAATACAGTGGTACCTCGAGATACGAAATTAATCCGTTCCGAGACGGCCTTCGTATTATGAGTTTTTCGTATCTTGGAACACATTTTACATGTAAAATAGCTAATCCGTTCCAAGCCCTCCAAAAACACCCCAGTAAATTATATTTCCAGGCTTAAAACACATGTTCTAGGGTCACGACGGAAGAAATATGTCTCCAAAAAGGCAAAATACTGTACATACTTGAGTAATATTCAACTGCATGTAATGTTCAACCCCATTTTTACTGCATATATTAGGACTTTAGCATATGTCCCTTAGCAATAAGCCTAGCCTATGTCAGCGGTTGCTACTGTAGCCTAGTCTATGATTCTGACATCTAAACCTAAGAGCTAAAAGCTTAGAATATGCCAATAAATGTAAATAATCAGTATGTACTCATTTCAAATAATTATTAATTAATCATTAACTATAATACACAAACAAAGAAAAAAGAAACCTTCCAATCGATTGTTTACATTCTTACGAGTATCGAACAAGCGCCAAACAATCATTTTTCCTAGCACACAGTAAGCCATAAATTGTCATTAGTATCTCTCTTCAACTAATGAAACCACCAAACAGTAATAATAACCATTCATTTTCTAATTCTTTATTCTATCTTTACCTAATGGAGATACCGAGTTACTGACAGCTGTAATGAAGCATACATAATACGTAACGTAATAATAAAAACGAAGAAGAATTCTAAAAAAATACCTATTTGTTGGCAGACTGATTTTATTTTATATTTTCTGATATCTAATTCACAATTTTTTTTATAAATGTATTGCATATACTAATTTCAAATAATTATTAAGTAACCATTAACATAATAATAAAAAAAAAAAAAAAAAAAAAAAGCTTCCAAAACGTCTGTTTACATCCAGCACTTACTAGTATCGAACGATCGCCAAGCAATCACTTTTACACAGTAAGCCATAAATTTTCATTATCTCTCTTCAACTACTGAAACTACCAAACAGAATGATAACCATTCATTTCTATTCTTTATTCTATCTTTACCTAATGTTTTTTTTTATTAAATGTATTGCATGAATAAGTTTTTCAATTTACAGCAACCTTTTACCAATAGAATACTTAAAGCACAAGGGGTAGATGCTGACCAATAGGAGAGCAGGACCTTATGGGGTGACTAGCATCAGGAACCAAGGATGGGAGAGCGGGAGGATGGTGGCCGAAGTTTACTCAGTTAGGCGCGCGGGAGTTTTAAAATTGTTCTTGGTGGTCCGGGCGAATCTTAGGACTTTACAGCAACAACCTTTCATATCTTGAAAACTTTTCGTATGTAGAGCAGTAAAATTTTTCTCATTGGCTTTCGTATTTCGAGTTTTTCGTAAGTAGAGCCTTTCGTATCTCGAGGTACTACTGTATTGTGCTAGAGACTTCGAATTTGTTTCAACATGAAGATAAATGATTGAATATTACTAGACTGTAAGAGTTTTAGCTTACAATTGCGTTTTTCGACCATTTCGGTAGAGTCAAAGTTGACTGAACGTGGTTTTTTCTCTATATCGTGATTTATATGCAAATATTTCAAAAATGAGAAAAGCTACAACCTTCAATTATTTTTTTTGTATTCTACATGAAATTGCGCACATTTTCATACATAAAACATTATGTAACGGCTAATTTAAAATGGTGCAAACATTACCACAATCGCACGTATGATTTTTTCGGAAGAGTTACCGCGCGGACGTAAAGAAAATGTTATTTTTTTTCATAAATTCACCATAAATCGAAATATTGTGCTAGAGACTTCCAATTTGTTACAAAATGAAGGTAAATGATTGAATATTACTAAAATATAAGAGTTTTAGCTTACAATTGCGTTTTTCGACCATTTCGGTAGAGTCAAAATTGACCGAAGGTTGAAAATTTGTCACTTATCATTTTTTATATGAAAATATTTCAAAATTGATAAAAGCTATAACCATGGGTTGTTTATAGTTGTATTGTGCATGAAATTGCGCACATTTCCATATATAAAACTTTATGTAAAGCCTAATTTAAAAATGGTGCAAACATTACCACAATCGCATGTATGATTTTTTTTCGGAAGTTACATCGCGAATGTAAAGAAAAAGTTTTTTCATAAATTCACCATAAATCGAAATATTGTGCTAGAGACTTCCAATTAGTTGCAAAATTAAGGTAAATGATTGAATATTACTAAAATATAAGAGTTTTACTTACAATTGCGTATTTCGACCATTTCGGTAGAGTCAAAGTTGACGGAAGGTTGAAATTTTGGCACTTATCGTTATTTATATGAAAATATCTCAAAACTGATAAAAGCTACAATCATGAATATTTTTTTGTTGTATTCTACATTAAAATACGCACATTTTCATATATAATACTCCATGTAATGGCTAATTTAAAATAGTACAAAGATTATGTCAAAGTGACGAAATAATTTCTGAGATGTGTCACAGATACTTTTTAGTGCGGTAAGAAAGAAATTCGCGCATGTGCGCCTGCGTAACGATTGTAAACAAAACAATACTTTGATCCGTGAACTCCCAGCATCCCCCAAGGCGCGTGATTCAAGAGTTTTCGGCTGGTAGGCCTAAAAGTATTTTGCCGCGAATTTTTAAAAAAACTTTTGTATGTCGACGTAAAATACGTCCAGTCGGCGTTTAAGGGTTAAATTGCGATTATTTGGTATATAACACATTGTAATACGATAAAAGAAACAGAAAATATTATCACAAAATAATGCATGAATTCGTAACTCACTGACGTAAACAAATATTTTTTTCAAAAATTCTTCATAAATCTAAATATTGTCCTAGAGACTTCCAATTTCTTTCAAAATAAAGACAAATGATTGAATATTACTATACTGTAAGAGTATTAGCTTACAATTGCACTTTTCGACCCTATTCGACGAGTTAAAGTTGACCGAATGTCGAATTTTTTTATATATTTTTTTTATATGCACTTATTTCGGAAATTAGAAAAGCTACAACCTTCAAATATTTTTTGTTTTCTTCTACATGGAATTGCGCACATTTTCATATATAAAACTCTATGAAATGCCTAATATGGAACGGAGCAAATATTCCTAGAATGCGAAGTACGCATTTCAGAGATTTGTGGCGTAGAATCCGTGAGCTGAGAGAAGAAAAGCTTTTTTTTTTAAATTCACCATAAATCTAAATATTGTACTAGTGACTTTGAATTTGTTTCAACATGAAGATAAATGACTGAATATTACTAGACTGTAAGAGTTTTAGCTTACAATTGCAATTTTCGACCATTTAGGTAGAGTCAAAGTTGACTGAACGTGGTTTTTTTTTATTTATCGTGATTTATATGCAAATATTTAGAAAATGAGAAAAGCTACAACCTTCACTTATTTTTTGTTGTATTCTACATAAAATTGCGCACATTTTCATATATAAAACATTATGTAACGGCTAATTTAAAATGGTGCAAACATTACCACAATCGCACGTATGATTTTTTCGGAAGAGTTACCGCGCGGACGTAAGGAAAATGCTATTTTTTTCATAAATTCACCATAAATCGAAATATTGTGCTAGAGACCTCCAATTTGTTACAAAATGAAGGTAAATGATTGAATATTACTAAAATATAAGAGTTTTAGCTTACAATTGCGTTTTTCGACCATTTCGGTAATTGAAATTGACCGAAGGTTGAAAATTTGTCACTTATCATTTTTTATATGAAAATATTTCAAAATTGATAAAAGCTATAACCATGGGTTGTTTATAGTTGTATTGTGCATGAAATTGCGCACATTTCCATATATAAAACTTTATGTAAAGCCTAATTTAAAAATGGTGCAAACATTACCACAATCGCATGTATGATTTTTTTTCGGAAGAGTTACATCGCGGATGTAAGGAAAAAGTTTTTACATAAATTCACCATAAATCGAAATATTGTGCTAGAGACTTCCAATTAGTTGCAAAATTAAGGTAAATGATTGAATATTACTAAAATATAAGAGTTTTACTTACAATTGCGTTTTCCGACCATTTCGGTAGAGTCAAAGTTGACGGAAGGTTGAAATTTTGGCACTTATCGTTATTTATATGAAAATATCTCAAAACTGATAAAAGCTACAGTCATGAGTATTTTTTTGTTGTATTGTACATAAAAATACGCACATTTTCATATATAATACTCCATGTAATGGCTAATTTAAAATGGTACAAAAATTATGTCAAAGTGACGAAATAATTTCTGAGATGTGTCATAGATACTTTTTAGTGCGGCAAGAAAGAAATTCGCGCATGCGCGCCTGCGTAACGATTGTAAACAAAACAATACCTTGATCCGTGAACTCCCAGCATCCCCCAAGGCGAGTGATTCAAGAGTTTTCCGCTGGTAGGCCTAAAAGTATTTTGCCGCGAATTTTTAAAAAAACTTTTGTATGTCGACGTAAAATACGTCCAGTCGGCATTTAAGGGTTAAATTGCGATTATTTGGTATATAACACATTGTAATACGATAAAAGAAACAGAGAAAATATTATCACAAAATAATGCATGAATTCGTAACGCGCAGACGTAAACAAATATTTTCAAAAATTCACCATAAATCTAAATATTGTCCTAGAGACTTCCAATTTCTTTCAAACTGGAGACAAATGATTGAATATTACTATACTGTAAGAGTATTAGCTTACAATTGCACTTTTCGACCCTATTCGACGAGTTAAAGTTGACCGAATGTCGAATTTTTTTATATATTGTTTTTTATATGCACTTATTTTGGAAATTAGAAAAGCTACAACCTTCAAATATTTTTTGTTTTCTTCTACATGAAATTGCGCACATTTTCATATATAAAACTCTATGAAATGCCTAATGTGGAATGGAGCAAATATTCCGAGAATGCGAAGTACACATTTCAGAGATTTGTGGCGGAGAATCAGTGAGCTGAGGGAAGAAAAGCTTTTTTTTTTAAATTCACCATAAATCTAAATATTGTGCTAGAGACTTCGAATTTGTTTCAACATGAAGATAAATGACTGAATATTACTAGACTGTAAGAGTTTTAGCTTACAATTGCGTTTTTCGACCATTTACGTAGAGTCAAATTGACCGAACGTGGTTTTTTTTTATTTATCGTGATTTATATGCAAATATTTAGAAAATGAGAAAAGCTACAACCTTCAATTATTTTTTGTTGTATTCTACATAAAATTGCGCACATTTTCAAATATAAAACATTATGTAACGGCTAATTTAAAATGGTGCAAACATTACCACAATCGCACGTATGATTTTTTCGGAAGAGTTACCGCGCGGACGTAAGGAAAATGTTATTTTTTTCATAAATTCACCATAAAGCGAAATATTGTGCTAGAGACCTCCAATTTGTTACAAAATTAAGGTAAATGATTGAATATTACTAAAATATAAGAGTTTTAGCTTACAATTGCGTTTTTCGACCATTTCGGTAGAGTCAAAGTTGACCGAAGGTTGAAAATTTGTCACTTATCATTTTTTATATGAAAATATTTCAAAATTGATAAAAGCTACAACCATGGGTTGTTTATAGTTGTATTGTGCATGAAATTGCGCACATTTCCATATATAAAACTTTATGTAATGGCTAATTTTAAAATGGTGCAAACATTACCACAATCGCATGTATGATTTTTTTTCGGAAGAGTTACATCGCGGATGTAAGGAAAATTTTTTTTCATAAATTCACCATAAATCGAAATATTGTGCTAGAGACTTCCAATTAGTTGCAAAATTAAGGTAATTGATTGAATATTACTAAAATATAAGAGTTTTACTTACAATTGCGTTTTTCGACCATTTCGGTAGAGTCAAAGTTGACGGAAGGTTGAAATTTTGGCACTTATCGTTATTTATATGAAAATATCTCAAAATTGATAAAAGCTACAATCATGAGTATTTTTTTGTTGTATTCTACATAAAAATACGCACATTTTCATATATAATACTCCATGTAATGGCTAATTTAAAATGGTACAAAAATTATGTCAAAGTGACGAAATAATTTCTGAGATGTGTCATAGATACTTTTTAGTGCGGCAAGAAAGAAATTCGCGCATGCGCGCCTGCGTAACGATTGTAAACAAAACAATACCTTGATCCGTGAACTCCCAGCATCCCCCAAGGCGCGTGATTCAAGAGTTTTCCGCTGGTAGGCCTAAAAGTATTATGCCACGAATTTTTAAAAAAACTTTTGTATGTCGACGTAAAATACGTCCAGTCGGCATTTAAGGGTTAAATTGCGATTATTTGGTATATAACACATTGTAATACGATAAAAGAAACAGAGAAAATATTATCACAAAATAATGCATGAATTCGTAACGCGCAGACGTAAACAAATATTTTCAAAAATTCACCATAAATCTAAATATTGTCCTAGAGACTTCCAATTTCTTTCAAAATGGAGACAAATGATTGAATATTACTATACTGTAAGAGTATTAGCTTACAATTGCACTTTTCGACCCTATTCGACGAGTTAAAGTTGACCGAATGTCGAATTTTTTTATATATTGTTTTTTATATGCACTTATTTTGGAAATTAGAAAAGCTACAACCTTCAAATATTTTTTGTTTTCTTCTACATGAAATTGCGCACATTTTCATATATAAAACTCTATGAAATGCCTAATATGAAACGGAGCAAATATTCCGAGAATGCGAAGTACACATTTCAGAGATTTGTGGCGGAGAATCCGTGAGCTGAGGGAAGAAAAGCTTTTTTTTTTAAATTCACCATAAATCTAAATATTGTGCTAGAGACTTCGAATTTGTTTCAACATGAAGATAAATGACTGAATATTACTAGACTGTAAGAGTTTTAGCTTACAATTGCGTTTTTCGACCATTTACGTAGAGTCAAATTGACCGAACGTGGTTTTTTTTTTATTTATCGTGATTTATATGCAAATATTTAGAAAATGAGAAAAGCTACAACCTTCAATTATTTTTTGTTGTATTCTACATAAAATTGCGCACATTTTCATACATAAAACATTATGTAACGGCTAATTTAAAATGGTGCAAACATGACCACAACCACAATGGCTCGTATGATTTTTTTGGAAGAGTTAACGCGCGGACGTAAAGAAAATGTTATTTTTTTTCATAAATTCACCATAAATCGAAATATTGTGCTTGAGACTTCCAATTTGTTGCAAAATGAATGAATATTACTAGAAGATAAGAGTTTTAGCTTACAATTGCGTTTTTCGACCATTTCGGTAGAGTCAAAGTTGACCGAAGGTTGAAAATTTGTCACATCATTTTTTATATGAAAATTTTTCAAAACTGATAAAAGCTACAACCATGGGTTGTTTTTAGTTGTACTGTGCATGAAATTGCGCACATTTCCATATATAAAACTTTATGTAACGGCTAATTTTAAAATGGTGCAAAATTACGACAATTTTTTTCGGAAGAGTTACCGCGCGGACGTAAGGAAAAAGTTTTTTCATAAATTCATCAGAAATCGAAATATTTGGCCAGAGACTTCCAATTTGTTGCAAAATGAAGGTAAATGATTGAAGTATGAAGCTGGCATGTGGTTGAGTGTGATCGCTAAGGAATACGGCCGAAATCCATCGAGGATAGGCACCATCCTTAAGCAGAAGGAAGCCATAAATAAAGCTACACCTTCCAAGGGCGTGACTATTTTGTTCAACAAGAGGAGGCACGTGCATGATGAGATGGAGGGACTTCTTCTTCTATGGATTGAGGACAAAGAAATCGGTGGCGATATGAAAACTGAGATGGCAATCTGGCAGAAGGCTAGCGTTTTATTAGCGATTTGATTGCCCAGTTGATTGCCCAGGCCGAAGAGGACGGAGGAGAAGGGACATTAAGGCTTCTCGTGGGTGTTTGATTAATTCCGTAAACGGACTGGCATCCATTCGGTGGTGAAGAAATTGAAATTTTGTAAAAAAAAAAAAAAAATGTAAAGTATAAAAAAATAAAAAATAAAAAT